>NC_084624.1:42602427-42974927 GCF_033978795.1 Nerophis ophidion
TATGCATATATACTGTATGTGTATATGCATGTATATGTATGTATATTATGAATATATATATATATATATGTATGTATATATATGTAATATGTATGTATGTATGTTAATAAAAGCCAATATTGCCCAACCCAAATAAATATGTATATATATGTTAATATATACATATATATGTATATAGATATAAATATATGTATATTTATGCATATATATATATAATGGATATATAAATATACCGTGTGTGTGTGTGTGTATATATACACACATATATGCATATATGTATACATAAATATATGCATCTGTAGATATATGCATATATAAATGTGTATATATATATATATATGTGTGTATATATATGTAAACATAAATATGTATGTAATATATCCGTGTATATATATGTATATCTGTTTATATATGTAAATATATATATATGTGTGTGTGTATATATATATATATATATATATATATATATATATATATATATATATATATATATATATATATATATATATATATATATATATATATATATATATATATATATTAGGGGTGTAATGGTACGTACCTTGGTTCAGAGGTCATGGTTCGGTTCATTTTCGGTACAGTAAGGAAAACATAAATAAATAATCCAAAAATTTATATTTTAACAAATTTGCTAAATCTTCCACCAAAAATATGTTCCTTAGTGGAATATTTGATGTGAATTAACCGGAAACTTGGATAGGTCAATAATTCGTAATAACATTGATTTTGATTCAATATTATGTTTTGAGCAATGACAGTTTTAAAGAAAAAAAAACAGCTATGTTTTATTAGTCAACGTTGCAACTTTTTCTAAATTACATTTAGTCAGTACATATTCCGTACAATTGACCATTAAATGGTAACACCCAAATAAGTTTTTCAAGTTGTTTAAGTCGGGGTCCACGTTAATCAATTCATGGTGCCTCGGTGTGCATTGTTTACACAACGTGCGGTGCGCTACTTATGTCCGTGTCGTTCGGTACAACTCCGAACCGAAACCCCCGTACCGAAACGGTTCAGTACAAATACACGTACCGTTACACACCTTATATATATATATATATATATATATATGTATATATGGATATACATATATGTATGTGTATATATGTATGCATATATATGTATGTATATATACATGTACATATATACACACATACATATATATGTGTATATATATATATACATACATATGCATATGTATGTATGTATATATATATATATATATACATACATACATATGCATATGTATGTATGTATATATATATATATACACATATATGTATATATACACACGTGTATATATACATGTCTATATATATATACATATAAAGTACAATCTATCCATCTATATACATGTGTATATGTGTATATATATATATATATATATATATATATATATATATTATGTTTATGTATGTATATATATATATATATATGTTTATATATTGGTGCCTTGTTGACACAGAAAAGTACAGTGGTGTATGTGCAGCAGCTATGAAGGTTGCAAGCCTGTTTGGTTCAACTTATCTTTGTGAATCAGCCTTTTCTGACATGAACTTCATCAAGAACAAACACAGAACACGCCTCTCTGATGCACATCTGCAAGACTCACTCAGAGTTGCAATGTCAAGTTACACACCAGAGTACAACACACTAGTTAACAGCATGCAATGCCAGGCTTCCCACTAACTGACAAAGAAACATAACAGATTTGGTTCCAGTTCAAAGTGTGACATGATTTATTTAAAAATTTGAGGGTTGACTTTTGTATTTTACATGAGTAATTATTTGTACAAACATGGTGCAAAGTAATTCATGATCTGTTAAAAATGTTAGTGGCTAGCTAGTTAAAATGGGATATTGTGATTTCACAAGGCTGTCTCAGAAGTGATCATTTCAAAATGTTCAATTAGAAAAATGTGCACTTAGAGAAAATATAAAAATAAAGTGTTGCATATTGATATTTATCTGTTTCTATATATATTTATTGTGAGAAATCATTAAGATGATCAGTGTTTCCACAAAGATACATATTAATAATTAATGATAACAGAGTTAAAGGTAAATTGAGCAAATTGGCTATTTCTGGCAATTTACTTAAGTGTGTATCAAACTGGTAGCTCTTTGCATTTATCAGTACCCAAGAAGTAGCTCTTGGTTTCAAAAAGTTTGGTGACCCCTGGATAACATACATATATATGTATACATACATATATATGTATGTATGTATGTATGTGTATAATGTATATGTGTGTACATATGTATATATATATATATATATATATGTGTGTGTGTATATGTATGTATATTCCATTTTATTTTAGCATGTTTTTATATTACTATTTTGTTTTAAAATAAAATGTAAAAATAAACATGTTGAAATAACATATTAAAAGCCAAACATGGTAAAATAAAAGGGTATTATGAAAAAACAGCATATTGAAATTAAATAATGTAAAAACCAAATGTTCAAAAAAATATGAAAAAAAGGTTAAAATTACATGATGTAAAAACATATTAAACATGTTTATTATTTCAACATGTTTTTTTCTTTTTTTTTTCTTCTAACCTGTGTTGATGTTCTGCAGGCAAGGCGTTACAAAAAACACGCCTCATCCATCAAAAGCTTTGAAGTCAGAGGAAGAAGCACCAAAGAGCAAGAAGAAGTCAACAATAGATGTCAATAGTAAGAAAGACAAAAAAAAGAAGAGAGCAGCCAATGTAGAGGAGAAGGAAGATGATGTTGGACATTCGTCTCAGCTGTCAGAGAAGAAGAAGAAGAAGAAGAAGAAGAAAAAAGCTGCTGAATATGTTGATACTCCTGTTCATAGCAAGACATCAGCCAAGAAAATAAGTAAGAACATTTTCTAACTAAATTGGTAAAGCTTTTACTGGCATGCACTTGCTCCATTCCATTGGGTGGAGGGCAGGAATGAAAAGCAAAAAACATAACCCAAATTTATGCTGTCACGCATTCAGAAATCTTGTATTTGCAAAATACTCATCACTGTATAAAGTACTTGTCTACGCCCATCAGGGTGCCCAAATAGTTTACCGCCTAGAAGGGCTGGACAATTAATCAAATTTTCATTCGGTCACTGATGAGCAAGCGAATAAGTGGGGAAAAAAGGGGCTTGTCTACTAAAAGTTTGGGACCCAACCATGTTTGCTACTTCTTGTTTGACAGACCGCTAGTATGCTTACACTCAAAAAAATCAATAAATAAAGCAATATGGTTTTCGCGTTCATGTAACTGCGGACTGAGTTACAGAATCTGCCAATAAAGCGGACCCGCGGTTAAACGCAGAATATCAGGGAAATTGACATAAATGTGATTGAAAAGCTGCCTTTGCGAGAAGAAGGAATATTTGTTTTGGAGAATAATGTGTCCGGTATTGCTCATTTATTCTCGAAATACTGAACCGTCCCTTTCTGAACTGAACAATGTCTTGATGGCCACTTGAGACATGACTAAACTATGGCTCTAAACCTAGCAAGTACAATCCAGACACCCACAACACATCTGATCTGCTGGTGTTGTTGTGAACCACATCGTCAATGTAAAAATAATGTGCTAACTGGACAGCAGTCGCAACTTGAGAGGCTGTCTTTTTTTTTTTTTTTTTTTTAAACACCCACAAGTCGTCTCAAAAGTCATCAAGTTTAGTACGCCAGCACACTATCTCCCTTCACGATAACAGCGGCATGCACAGCATCCGGTCTGACTGCAATAACAAAATGTTTTCAAAAAGTACTTTACACAAGCACGATGTATTTAATACTCTTATTGATGCAATTACAAAATTAGTATTCTATGATCTAAAATAATGGTCAAAATGGTCCAAAGATTTAATGCACTGATACATGTAAGAATGTGTGCATTTAATAGACCAACATTTTATTAAATTGTATAGGAGATACGACACAAAAAGCACACTCTATGGTGGTAAAATATGTAAGTGGAAAAGGTAAAAAATGGAATTAGAAAAAAATTAAACTGGAAAACTTTATTATATTTATTACTGTAACTATTTCTTTTACTTGTAGTTCGATTGTTACACATATCTGTATTTTTAATTTAAATTTAAAATTGAGATTTGGGGGTACACTACTAATGTTTTCAAATGAAAGAATAATTAAGTTATTGTGATTTGAATATCAGTCAAAGTAATCGTGATTATTATAGTTGCCATAATTGTCCAGCCCTACTGCCTAAACAGGCTTCTGTAAAAAAACAGTAAAATAGCAAAGAATATGAGAACATGACTTTTAGTGTAAAAGATTGTGACTCACTTCCCGTGTTGTCTTTGTTGCAGAGAAGAAACTGAAGTACCAAAAGGAGGACAACTGACTTACTGTTGCTTCATTCCAGGTGAAACTAATGTTTGTTGTTGTCCCCACGAAGTAGAGATGAACAAATTATTTTGTTCTTGCTTGCTGCAAAAAAAGCATTTTTCAGATAAATAAAAATCATTGTTATCCCACCACTTTCTGGACAATACTCTCCCCAGCGGACTCTGATGTTCACTTTGGTTCCAGTGGGCTACACATCATTCACCTTAATGTGAACAGCCTTGCTGGAACCAAACATGACCAAATCAGAGAAATGTTCCACAACAAGGTAAAATCCTGTTTCTCTGAAACTAAGTTAGATCAAAAATGTTTCTGAGATAAAAAAAAAACTTATCTGTTATCAGAAAGGACAGGAATAAACATGGTGGGGTTGTTTTTATGTATATTCACCGGGATACAAAATACATAACTTGCACTGATCTTAACCACAGGGCCCTTGAATCCGTGTGGGCGGAAATCAAATTCAAAAGTGCTAAGATATATTATAGGGACTGAATACAGACCCCTAGTCAGACTGATTTCTATGATGCTCTCGAGGAGTGCTTAGCTGGGATAGACAAGGTGGAGATAATTATAACTGGAGATCTGAACACAGATATTCAACGCAGAGATGCACCAGTCATTAAATCTTACAGCAAGCTTTGTAATCTGCATGGTCTCACCCAGCTAATAACACTACCCAGTCAACCATAGATCTCATTCTCACATCAGACCGGTCTAACATAAAAAAATAGTGGGGTCATGATCTGTGGTCTCAGCGACCACTATCTAACCAGCTGAACCCTCAAAATAGCTGAACCCAAAGCAAACGGCCACATAATAGCTCAATCCAGATCCCTTAAAACATACTTTGGTCATAATTTCAACCTAAAACTAGGTGAGTGGGACTGGTCCCCTGTGCTCACGAGCAACCTGGTCGATGATGCTGGGGATTGCTTTGAAACAGCGTTTCTAGCGATACTAAATGATATGGCTCCAGTGAGAAACAATCAGGATCAAAGCCCGCTCTGAACCATGGATGAATTCCTATTAACTATTAGCTGCCATAAAAGACAGAGACAGAAAATACTCCAAATACAAAAAGTACAAAACCGAAGTAGATAAACAACCCAATAATAAACTCAAATCACTCCTTACACGATCAAAAAGCAATGCAATAAATTAAGAAATAAGGCAAACAACTTGACTATATCCTTAAAAGAAATGACATTAATGACAAAATAGAGGAAAACACAAATAAGCCACGTGAGCTCTGGAAAATCCTCAACAACTAGCTTCTTGGCTGCAGCCTGAAACTTAAAACCGGACTCACCAAACGTCAACATCAGGGAGGTCAACTCCCTCATTACAGACAAAATGGAGGTAGCAAGCACACTTAACACCTTTTTCACCAGCATAGCCACAACTCTCGTTAACAAGCTGTCCCATCACTCTGGTCTTTTAGGTGTAGAACACAGAGCCTACTACAGAAATCTAGGAGTATTCAACAACAATTTCAAATTAGAAATTGTCCCAGCTGACGAGGTGCTCACAAAATTGAGCGCGCTCCACCTAAAAAAGGCCACCGCCCTTGACAGTATCCCCTCCGGATTCCTCAGGGACTCTGCCACCACCATTACCCCAATCATCACACACATAATAAACCTCTCAATTAAACAATGCCAAGTACCAAAAGATTTCAAGATAGCAAGAGTAACTCCCCTATTTAAAAAAGTAAGCAAATTAGAACCTGGTAACTCCCGAGCAAGTTTGGCTTGAACTGGCGTCAAAGCTGGAGCAAGCTTGACTTGGGCAGGCTTAGAAGCTGGTGCGGTCTTGGCTGGAACAGGATCTGAAGCTGGAGTGAGTTTGGCTTCTGGTGGTGTCGACACAAGGAGCTGATTCTCCTTTTCCAGCTCAATCAACACCTTCCAGTACCATTACTTTATCCATGCCGCACTGTACTTCTCTGGAGGGTCTCTCGCAGATTGCGACGCTGGAGCAGGAAGTGAAGCTAGAGCTTTAGCCAATAGCACCCCGGCTGGTGGAGAGACTGGCGGCGACGTCAGTGGGAGGAGCCGAGTCTACATGTGCTTTGTGGACGTGGAGAAGGCGTTCAACCGTGTCCTGAGAGGAATGTTCAGTGAGTTTGGTGTATTGAAGTGCTTGCTTGTGGGGGTCCAGTCCCTGTATGACCGGTGTCTGAGCTTGGTCTGTGTTGCCAGCAGTAAGTCGGACTGGTTTTCCAGTGTGAGTTTAACCCGGCCACAGATGCCCTTTGTTACAGGTTCTGTTCATAACTTTTATGGACAGAATTTCTAGGCTCAGTCAAGGTGATCCACTTTGGTGGCTGCAGGGTTAAGTGGTAATGTGGTCCTGCTGGCTTCTTTTTGCCAGGATCTTTAGCTTTCACTGGATTGCTTTGCAGCAAAGTCTGAAGCAACTGGGATGTAAATCCACACTGCCAAGTGCGAGTTCATGGTTCTTGCCTGGAAAAGGGTGGAGTGCCATTTGTGGAATGGGGAGGAGGTCAAGTAGTTCAGTTTTGTTCATGAGTGAGGCAAGAGTGGCTCCTGAGAACGACAGGCAGATTGGTGCAGTGACTGCAGTGATTCGGATACCGATCCAGCGTGGTGAAGAAGGAGCTGGGACAGAAGGAAAAGCTCTCAATTTATCGGTCCATCTACAGTACGTACCTATCCTCACCTATGGTCATGAGGATTAGATCCTGTGTATAGGGGGCTGAAATGAGTTTCTCCCTTGGAGATAGAGTGAGGAGCTCAAAGTAAAGCTGTTGCTCCTCCGCATCGAGAGGAGCCAGATGAGGTGGTTCGAGCATCTTGTCAGGATGCCACCCAAACACCTACCTTACCCAACCGGTAGGAGGCCACAGAAAAGACCCAGAACACGTAAGGGGGACTATATCTCCCAGCATGCCTGGGATTGCCTCTAGATTTTCCGGGAGGAACTGTACAAAGTAGCTGGGGAGAAGGAAGTCTGAGCTTCACTGCTTAGGCTGCTGCCTCCGCGACCTGACCATGGATAAGTGGAAGCAGATGGATGGATGTAATATTACATAAAGTTGCTCAGCAGCAAGATAGCATCTGCTGAGTTCTCTAGTCCCCGTCTTACATCGTGTTGCATTTGCATGGCATCAAAAGCCGCCTTATTTAACTGTACACCCTAATGTGCTTATTGATTTATATATTTAATATGATATAAACAAAGATATGATATACAGTAGCTTGTAAAAAGTCTGCGCTTTGCCTACATAAATTATTTTCAGCTGAGTCATTGTAATGAATAGAAACACATTGATGGATCTGTGTGGTGTTTACAAGACGGTATAACTGCATTGCACCTTGCACTGCAAACATCTTTGACTTGTTTAAGACTCAAGCAGATATTGATTGAAGACTTCCCTGCTGTGAGACGCTACACTATGTTTAACCTCTTGTGCCAATACAAACTGTAATAAAAATGCATTTTATAACATCTTTATTTACTACAATTACATATCGTACCGATAAGAGTATTGTTAAGGACTATTGACAAGGGTATTGTATCGATTAAATCCTAATGGTCTACATCCTGGCCGTAACTACCATTGAGAACACCAAGGTCATGTCCTATGTATTTTATTAAGTGACAAAAAGAATATTATATGACTAATTGCAAATGTGTAGGACACTGGGGCTTCACGGTGGGAGTGGGGTTAGTGCGTCTGCCTCACAATACGGAGGTCCTGCAGTCCTGGGTTCAAATCCAGGCTCGGGATCTTTCTGTGTGTAGTTTGCATGTTCTCCCCGTGAATGCGTGGGTTCTCTCCGGGTACTCCGGCTTCCTCACACTTCCAAAGACATGCACCTGGGGATAGGTTGATTGGCAACACTAAATTGGCCCTAGTGTGTGAATGTTGTCTATCTGTGTTGGCCCTGCGATGAGGTGGCGACTTGTCCAGGGTGTACCCCGCCTTCCGCCCGATTGTAGCTGGGATAGGCCCCCCGCGGCCCCGAAAGGGAATAAGCGGTAGAAAATGGATGGATGGATTGTGTGAGCTGTACATCACTATGCGTTACATCATTCCCTCCCAAAATACCATCTTTGGTCACTTCTACAACCTTTTGATTGATTGATTGATTGATACTTTTATTAGTAGATTGCACAGTACAGTACATATTCCGTACAATTGACCACTAAATGGTAACACCCCAATAAGTTTTTCAACTTGTTTAAGTCGGGGTCCACGTTAATCAATTCATGGTAACGCAATAAAGTCCACTTTTACTTTAAGCATCATCCGATCCGAATTGTGCTGTCACAAAATAATGATACTTATCTAACTAATGTTGGTTTCACCAAAATGAAATTGATGTGAAACTCTGTTGGTAAAATATTGTTGTCGTGTGGGTCAGGTGCCGCCTCGCCCCAAATGCAAAACACCCGCTCTGCGTAGGGCAGGGGTGTCCAAAGTGCAGCCTGGGGGTCATTTACGGCCCGCAGGTCATTTTTTTTAAAGGCCCCACGGCACATTTTAAAAATACTATGGAAAAAAATGAAAAACATAAAAAGTGGTATAAAAGAGCAAACAGGTGAAATGTAACAAGAACATGTTGCAATGTTTACTCTAACACAAAGCTGCCATGCAGGCTGTTTCTTTCTTTAAAAAAAAAGTGGTGAATCAAAATCAATTACGAATTATTGACCAAGTCAAGGCTCCTATTACGTCACATTAAATATTCCACTTTGAGATATTTTTTGGGGCAAATGTTGGATATTTTGTGTTTGCCATATAAAAAACTGAGCTGTTTTTAAAAAAAAAAAAAGAATGGCCTAAAACGAACAAACAAACAAACAAAACAAAACAAAAAAACCTTATAATTGAAGGATATATATGAAGTTGATCTCGAGACCATTGTGTTAAAAGTAAACAGTAAAAGAAAATTATAATTAATTTTTTAACACTTTAATGAGTAAGGACCCCTTTGGATCAGTGTTTTGTTTGTAAGTGTCATTGCACAAAAAATAATAGTGAATTAAAATCAATGGTGTTATGAGTTGTTGACCTTTTTCCAGCTCCAATTTAATCCCAAACATTCTACTTAAAAATTTTATTTGGTGAAAATAATGCATATTTTGTGTTTTTTTTTCAATAAAAAAACATGGTTTTCTTTGACAAAAAGAGCATACAACTTAAATTTTTTAAAACGTCATATTGACAGCTAGACCTAATGTTGATCTAGAGATTTAAAACTTGAATAATAGTACAAATAATAATACTGAATATTGACACATTTTTAACATTTTCTTTTTACCAAAACCCTTTGGGGTCCGGGATCAAGCCTGAGTGGAGGCCTAAATGTATATTTTTTATACATATATTGGATTTAAAAAAAAATAAATGGCCCCTGCTTGCTTTGATTATTCAGTGTGCGGCCCTCAGTGGAAAAAGTTTGGACACCCCTAGGGCCTTGCGGTCGGGGGGGTAGGGGTGTTTGGGGTGAAAAAGCACATTAAAATGTACATTAGCTAAAAATAGAATAAATACAAAAAATAAAATACACTAAAATCACACAACTTTCATGCTGGTTTAAAAGCTAAGGAGTAAAAATATGTTTCTTCTGATGCGATTTAAAAGTCAAAGAGGGAGCCGCCCGAAAAGCAAGAGGGATATCGTTCCAAAGTTTTGGAGCCACTGCTGAAAATGCACGATGCCCCCTGGGTTTAAATCACGTCTTTGGGACGACAAGAAGAAACTGATCTACTGACCTCGGAGACCTTGTGGGGTTTAGATTTTTTAAAAGGTCTGACATGTTTTGTGGCACCAATCCGTTAAGATTTAAAAACAATAACATTTTAAGATTAATTCTAAAATGAACAAGGAGCCAGTGAAGGGATGCTAAAAATGGGGGTAATGTGTTCATGTTTTTAGTGGCAGCAGCATTTTGGACTCATACTAACATACAGGGGGAGTGGCAGTATAAAACCTGATGAAATAAAAGCATGGATTACCCGCTCAAAGCCGTTAAAATAAAACTAATTACATTTTTGCTCAGTTAATATGCTGTTAAAATTGAAAATCACTGTCCAACTTAAAACCAAGATTTGTGACAGAGTTTAAAATTAGGCATCAGTTCACAATGGTGAGCATTGTGGTTTACTTTTGAGTCAAATTAAAAATTACTTGGGTCTTGTTCTTAGTTAAATTTAAGAAGTTTACTGCCAACCATTCTTTTATGTCCTCTAGACAATTTAAAAGTGATTTACATTGTGTCAGTTTGTCCTTTTTAAAAGGGACATATATATGTGTCTCATCAGCATAAAGATAGGATATATTTTTTAAACATGTTGCATGGGAAAGATGTGCACTGAAAACAGGATTGGTTCCTAGGATCGAGCCCTGAGGGACACCATGAATTGATTAACGTGGACCCCGACTTAAACAAGTTGGAAAACTTATTGGGGTGTTACCATTTAGTGGTCAATTGTACGGAATATGTACTGTACTGTGCAATCTACTAATAACATTTTTAAAAACCACAGGACATTATTTATATAGTGCTAGGATAGCCATGGTTTCAGCCTTTCAAAGCCTCTCTTCAACAACCGAGAGGCTTGTGACATTAGTATTTGTTAAATCCTACACCTGTATAAAGTTGTGTCCTTTGAAGTTAGAGGTCAAGCGATCATGGTGATGCTGATAAGGCAAATCAATAAGACAAAGTTTTAACTTCCAGTATTTACAAGATCCCTGCTAAACTTTGACACATTTCACAGAAAACTTTCTAACGACATGTTTTTGTCTCAGTGACGGTGGTGATGATCTTTGAGGACGACCATGTTGGACCTTCCAGACACGACCAACTGTTGTAAAACTGTGACTAAAAGTACTCCACTGCTAACTTCAAGTATGTGAATGTTTATCTCTGTGAGGATAACGTTAGATTAGCTGTAAATGTCATGCTTTCTGTTCACACTTGTGTAGTTTGACACATTTCATGTTTTCAAGAAATAAACTCACTTCGCTGCTTTGATCAAATATGACTTGTTTCCATTTTCCATCGCTGCAGAAACCACGTGTTTCACATGTCCTGTAAAACACAAATAGTTGATAGGATCAAAAAACAGCAACACATTGGGAGACTGTGGAGTAGAATAGACTGTGGAGTAGAATAGACTGACCATAAGTCCTCTTTTCCCTGGACATGTCCTCTTTTGCAGGGCTGTCCGGGCGGAGTTTCTTAAATGCCTCCAATGTCCGGCATTTTGAGTTAGGGTTGCGTGTATTTTCAACGTACGTTCAGGGTTAACGCAGCAGCATTCTTGAGGGAGGGGCAGAGACAGAGAGAGTGAGAGAGAGGATAAACGCGCATGCGTCGCCAGGCTCTGCTTTTTATCGATAGATTTATCAGATTTGATTTTTTATTATCTATAGCAGGGGTGTCAAAAGTGTGCCCCTGAGACCATTCGGGCCGCAAATGGCTTCCTAATGTTTTAAAGGTCCACGGCACATTCCAAAAATACTATTTAAATAGACAAAAACATAACACAAGTGAAATAAAAAAGCTTAAAGGTGAAATGTAATTTAGAAAAAGTTGCAATGTTGACTAATTAAACAAAGCTATTTTTTTTCTTTCATACTGTCATTGCTCAAAACATAATATTGAATCAAAATCAATGTTATTATGAATTATTGATCTATCCAAGGCTCCGATTACGTCGCATCAAATTTTGCATATTTTGTGTGTTTGCTTAAAAAAAAAAATCATAGTTTTGTTTGACAAAAAAGGCGAAAAAAAAACAACATAAAAAAAACTAAAACATTTTGAAACGAGGAATAGATCTGAGGTTGATTTGGACTCCAGAGATTTAAGCGTTAAATACAAAATGTATGTATGACCTGGCACACTATTATCATCATTTCATGACCGGAGCGAAACACTTTTTACACTTTTATACTGAAATAAATACACCTACAACTTGTTAAATTTAAAATATAGAAAAAACTACCAGCAGCGGTAAAGTTTAGATCCATGAAGGAAAGAAGAAAGTGAATGAATGTTTATAACTGAATACATTTACATATGTAATGACATTTGTTTTCTTTTTTTATTATTTTTTTAATGAATTAAGTAACATTTATGACAACCTTTTTCCAAGACACAAAATAAAATGTGAGATATAACAGCATAATGCATACATTTATTGGTTTTCAAAACGCTTACAAAAAAGTGTGAACCCAAAAATTTACTGTGGGACCCCATTTTTTATGACTTGATGGGGTCCGTGGGACCTCATTTTGAAAATTCCTAGCGCCAACACTGCTGTCAACAGAGGAGAAAAAAAGTCTTTATTTAAATAAATATATTATTTATAAAGCAAGTTCGAGTATCATTGGCAATTTTTCACCTAGTCCCGGCCTTGGCACACATATATGTGTCCTCTTTTTGGGATTTCAGAATATGGTCAGCCTAGAGTAGAACAGTCTACGCCAGGTGTCACCAATGCGGTGCCCGCGGGCACCAGGTAGCCCGTAAGGACCAGATGAGTCGCCCACTGGCCTGTTCTAAAAATAGCTCAAATAGCAGCACTTACCAGTGAGCTGCCTCTATTTTTTTAAATGTTTTAAATTTTATTCATTTACTAGCAAGCTGGTCTCGCTTTGCTTGACATTTTTAATTCTAAGAGAGACAAAACTCAAATAGAATTTGAAAATCCCCAAAAATATTTTAAAGACTTGTTTAAATAAATTCATTTATTTTTTTACTTTGTTTCTTATAACTTTCAGAAAGACAATTTTAGAGAAACAATACAAAATTAAAAGTGATTTTAGGATTTTTAAACACATATACCTTCTTACCTTTTAAATTCCTTCCTCTTCTTTCCTGACAATCAATGTTCAAGTAAATTTATTTATTTTATTGCAAAGAATAATAAATAACTTAATTTAATTCTTCATTTTAGCTTCGTTTTTTTAACGAAGAATATGTGTGAAATATTTCTTCAAACTTATTATGATTCAAATTCAAAAAAGTTATTCTGGCAAATCTAGAAAATCTGTAGAATCAAATTTAAATCTTATTTCAAAGTCTTTTGAATTTCTTTTAAAATTTTTGTTCTGGAAAATCTAGAAGAAATAATGATTTGTCTTCATTAGAAATATAGCTTGGTCCAATTTGTTATATATTCTAACAAGGTGCTGATTGGATTTTAACCTATTTAAAAACATGTAATCAAAATTCTAAAATGAATCTTAATCAGGAAAAATGAATAATGATGTACCATAAATTATTTTTTTTATTTTTTCAAAAAGATTCAAAATAGCTACTTTTTCTCTTCTTTTTTTTCGGTTGAATTTTGAATTTTAAAGAGTCGAAATTAAAGATAAACTATGTTTCAAAATTTAATTTTCTTTTTTTTCCTGTTTTTTCCTCTTTTAAACTGTTCAATTAAGTGTTTTTTCATCAATTATTCTCTACAAAAAAAATGTACGACGGAATGACAGACAGAAATACCCATTTTTTTTTAAAAATATATAGGTTTATTTATTAAAGGTAAATTGAGCAAATTGGTTATTTCTGGCAATTTATTTAAGTGTGTATCAAACTGGTAGCCCTTCGCATTAATCAGTACCCAAGAAGTAGCTCTTGCTTTCAAAAAGGTTGGTGACCCCTGCTGTACGCTAACATTAGCACACAATGGAAACTCTTGTCGCTTATTAAGGGCTGTTGTTGTCGGGGGAAAAAACAAAACAAATAGGTCTCCGCTTTCTCTTGCTGAGATTTGAATACTTTATTTTTAGATTAGATGTGAAGCCTAAAAGCTTTCAGACTGATTGATGGCAGCTAATAGAGAATTGAACCCCTTCTATTTTACACAAGTACTGGGACTTGTCAGCACATAACAGTTAATATTAAAAGGGGCTGTTTGCAACCTCCACTCTTTTACCTTTCCAAAGTGTATTGAGCAGTACAGCCTGCCCTTGTGTGGCTTTCAGCACATAATGACACTCGCACATTAGCTTTGTGTGTTGTTTGCTAATGATAGCGATTTAGCTATCATTGAATGTGTATTCTGTCATAAGAAGACAGCAAATTCTTAGCTAATATGTAGCATCATTTAAAGTCACCCACTACAGAATGAAGAGTGCTTACTCCGCATGTCAACATCTCCATTCGGTGCCACATGCCCACAACATGAAAATGCCGAGGCAAACATTTCCAGATTAACACCGGATGAAAAAAATAGTCAACAACAAAAGGAGATAATGTCCGCAGTAACCTATCACATAACGAAGGACGAACACTATTTGATTTCCTATTATGCAGCTCATTTTTATTTGACAGTTATTGAAATATCTTGTGTCACATCATGCACAAAAGTGCACTTTGTTTTAAACTATTGTAGTGGCGTTCTGTACAAAAAGTGCACTTTAATTTAGTGTTGTTTTGATATGTCATCTTAGTGACATCATGCACAAAAGTCCACCCAAGGCTTGTTTTAAAATGTCTGACAATCTTGCACCTTCTGTTTTGGAAATGACATGAATGTTTGTGCCACTGCTTAATAACTGTTTAATAAACACACTTTTGGTCAATTGACTTAGTTGTGATTTCCCTCTCTGCATGAAAGTTTAAAATGAGCATATATTAATGCAGTATGAAGAAGAATGTTTTAATGTAGACACATAGAATCATCATACTGCTGTGATTATATGCATCAAGTGTTCATTCAAGGCTAAGGCAAAATATTGAGATATATATTGTGTATCGCGATATGGCCTAAAAATAGAGATATTAAAACAAGGCCATATTGCCCATCCCTACGAACAGCCCCTTTTAATTGTATGTATTTTTTTTTTGAATTTTAATATATTTAATCAAAAAAATAGGGCTGTCAAAATTAACAAGTAAATTCATGTGATATTGCAATAAAAAAAAACACTGCATAATTGTGTACACACTTAGATTATTCATGCAGTTTGTTTTGACTTTACAAGCTATTTAACCTTGACTGTTATAAGGTCAGTGATTGGTACAAAGATGAGTGCAGAGACTCTGACAGGTGTGCTCGCTGGATAATTTCATTCCAAAATACAGGCCGAAATAACTTCAGATAAAATTGTTACCAAGTTTTGTGCAAATAAACATGTATTTAACCTCTTTAGGCCTTAGTGGCCACATGGACAGCAGCTTGTAGCTCTTATTTCCATAATTGTCTACACTACTAAATTGGGGTCTTATGGCCACTTATGTGGACACTTATACTTATCTGGTGGTGTCAGAGTGTAACATACAATGGAATTTGGAAAAAAAAGTGTAAAAATGTGCATGTCACTACACATGAAGTACCACGTTTGTGTACTTATGGACTAAGTATGTCATATCAAAACATGATTCTTAGTTTGTATTCTATTTAGGGTCCGATAAGCCCAAATAGCAAAGAGAAAAAAAAAAAAAAACATGTTCACAAACAACTTGGGCCTTAAGAGGTGAAGGAAAACTTTTCAAAACAGTCCTAGATGACATTCTGACGATAAAACGGCATTCGTGTGCAAATATTAGGGTCTTTTCTTCAGCAAATTTAATTTATGCAAGTATTCACCTGCAATTAATCACGATTTGTCTAAATTCCAAAATATGATGACTGATTAAAAAAATAATTTGACAGCCCTAAAAAGATGTACATTCATACAGTAATTTTATTTCTTTACTTAAATATATTCATATTATATAAATACATGCATTTATTTTTTCATTAAAATACTTGGAAATAAATTCATTTCTTTAAATGTATACATTTTTTTATATATTTTTGATTAAGAACCCGCTGGCAAATTTAAGTATAAAAGTATTGGGACACCTGTATCAGGTGAAAAGTGAAGCATCATGAAGTAAGAGAGTTGTCCCAATACTTTTGACTAGATCTGTACCTGTATGGGAGGGTTCTTGCAGAGTTGCTGACATCCAGCAGGGGGCAGTGTTGCAACGTGAAAGTGACAGCCCAGCTTGTCTGTAAACAAGAGAAACAATCACACTTAGTGTTTGTACAATTCAAGCTTTGTTTATAAGAAAACATTGACACAAGGTAGCAGATACTGTTGGCAAAGGATAATTTAGTGAATCAAGCAATATTTTTAAAGCAGGAGTGTCCGGAGTGATGCCCGCAGGCCATTTGAGGCTTGCAGCTTGTTTATTAGCTTTCTAAAAATATGATTTAACAAGAAAACAAACAAAAAAACCTGCCGGCTCCACTTTGGATGGGACTCTCGCTACTATATTGGATCCACTTTGGACTGGACTCTCCCCCTTATGTTAGATCCACTATGGATTGGACTTTCGCAATATCATGTTAGACCCACTCGACATCCATTGCTTTCGGTCCCACATATACGGTCCTCTCCAAGGTTTCTCATAGTCATCATTGTCACTGTCACCGACGTCCCACTGGGGTGAGTTTTTCCCTTGCCCTTATGTGGGCTATACCGAGGATGTCGTTGTGATTTGTGCAGCCCTTTGAGACACTTGTGATTTAGGGCTATATAAATAAACATTGATTGATTGATTGAAAAATAACAAAAAACAGCAAAAGCCGTTAAAGGAGTGTAAATATATAATATGATAGGAAAGTAAATGTTGACAGATTTAATATCATGCATGGCTCTTTAAATACTAGGGGTGTAACGATACATGTATTTGTATTGAACCGTTTCGGTACGAGGGTGTATCGAACGAGTTTGTAAACTGAAGTCTTAACAAGCTGCTCTGCTTTCTGCCTCTGTCTGAGCAGTGAGCACCCAGCATTGTCCCGCCCACACAACCATCTGATTGGTTACATACAAAGCCAATCGGCAGTGCGTATTCAGAAAGCATGGAGTCAGTGCTCCGGCATCGAGATAAGTAGATATGTGTTTAGCAGGTGAGCAGCGGACATCGTACACTCCCCAAATTATAAAAAACACTTCCCAGTCACAACTATTACAAACATCACTATGAGCCCTTTGACCTTCTAGAAACTTAAACAGCAGCTCAGCTCTCTCATAGTTCTGGGTTGAGGTGAAGGCTATTTAGCTTTTAGCGTTACGTTAGCTCATTTTGCTGTGTGTGTGTGTGCATGTGTGTGTATAATAAAAGCCAACTACAGGCTTCCCAAATGCTGTAATAAATTAAGCATGATGAGTTGACTTGAAACTGTTTAATGTTGCACTTTTTATATGTAGAAGAAAGGTTTTGTCATTTTATTTCATCAAAGCAACAACTTGAGGCAGTTTAATGTGGATTAACGTGGGTAGAATAATTATAGTGTTCCCAATGTTAAAAGGATAAAGCCATTGTTTACAAATTTAGTAAATAAATAACCCAAAAATTTATATTTTGTTGATTTCTTACTGTACCGAAAAAGAACCGAAACGTGACCTCTAAACCGAGGTACGTACCGAACCGAAATTTTTGTGTACCGTTACACCCCTACTATTAAACACACTGTAAAAAAATAGTAGATTTTACAGTAAATAACTGGCAGGACAGAATTTTACTGTAAAAATCAAAGTGGTTCAGCTTCCATTGCAAATTTTCAGGTAAAAAAAAATAGCAGCTCAGCAAAATTTTACGGTAAAAAATAACATCGATCCATTTTCTACCGCTTATTTCCCCTTGGGGTGGCGGGGGGCGCTGGTGCCTATCTCAGCTACAATCGGGCGGAAGGCGAGGTACACCCTGGACAAGTCGCTACCTCATCGTAACAATGGTACTATTTTTCCATTTCCATTATTTGGTATAAATATCACCGTATATTTTCCTACGTTTTAGTTTAAAATCGACATTTTTTTATTTTTTTTTAAGAGCGTAAATACAGTAGATCTTTGCCGGTTTAGCTCGGTTGGTAGAGCGGCCGTGCCAGCAACTTGAGGGTTGCAGGTTCGATTCCCGCATCCGCCATCCTGGTCACTGCCGTTGTGTCCTTGGGCAAGACACTTTACCCACCTGCTCCCAGTGCCACCCACACTGGTTTGAATGTAACTTAGATATTGGGCTTCACTATGTAAAGCGCTTTGAGTCACTAGAGAAAAAGCGCTATATAAATATAATTCACTTCACTTCACTTCACTATTTGCAGGGTTGGCATTGCAGGACAAGGCAAAACGTGCAAATAATGGATGCACCTGTAAAAATGTCGCATCCATGATAAGGTTAGTTGATGTTTTGCCATCCGGAGAAAAACAAACAAACGTTTGCTGAATATTTATGTGAAAATGTTTATCAGCGCCACCAGACATGTGACTTACAGTAGTGCGGGATTAGGGCTTGACAGGAGACTCAATACTGAGGTTGTTTGGACTTCCTGCCTGCTTTTGTTTTACGGATGAGTCGGCCCTGCGAGCCTGTCCGCCTTTGTCTGAAGCTAATCAACCGCCCGTTCGCTCGCCGCTCGGCAATCAAACTGGCAACGGTTGCGGCGGGGCCGTGAAAACACAGCGGCCGCTTGTCTCGCCACACAGACCCCGCTCATCAAGGGTGGACGAGACGGCGGCAATCGGGCGAAGACGACGGCCGTGCGTGGTCAGCGGCGCGTCACGTCGTCCTTGCCAGAGACAACAACCGGCACACGCGGGTTTTATCAGTGCGGACACAGCCGCTTCTTAACGGCGCCGCAATGTGGCGGCTGTGAAGTGTCACGGCAAACCTTATCTGGCGGCGGCACAGGCTGGCAGAAAGCGGCGCTAAAAGGGGATTTGTAAGAGTTACACTGGGCAAGGAGACACCTGCAAGCACGGCCGCACTCTAGAGTCGCAACATTGAGCCTTGAACCTAAACATGATAATAAACATGTTACTAAACATTGTCTGCGCTTTTGAGTTCCCCCTCGTGTTCTTGATGGTACCCTTCTTTTCCTCTTCTTGTCTTTTGGATTGGGCCTCTTTGGGGATGTGCAACAAGGGGAGGTCTGCACTATCATGTTTAGCTACTCCTCATTTTCCAGTGATAATGCTACTTTTTTGCACTGTGAAGGGACATTAGCCGCGAGTGAGGCTAATGTGTTCTCTTGTCACTGTCAAATTTTCAGAACCCAGCTAGAATGTGTCACCATCATGCATTATCACGATATACAGATAGTATTAAAATCTCTATTGTTGACCGCATTTATATAATTTACAAACCCCGTTTCCATATGAGTTGGGAAATTGTGTTAGATGTAAATATAAACGGAATACAATGATTTGCAAATCATTTTCAACCCATATTCAGTTGAATATGCTACAAAGACAACATATTTGATGTACAAACTCATAAAAAATTTTTTTTTTGCAAATAATCATAAACTTTAGAATTTGATGCCAGCAACACGTGACAAAGAAGTTGGGAAAGGTGGCAATAAATACTGATAAATTTGAGGAATGCTCATCAAACACTTATTTTGGAACATCCCACACTTCCATCCATCCATTTTCTACCGCTTATTCCCTTTCGGGGTTGCGGGGGGGGCTGGCGCCTATCTCAGCTACAATCGGGCGGAAGGCAGCTAATTGGGAACAGGTGGGTGCCATGATTGGGTATAAAAACAGCTTCCCAAAAAATGCTCAGTCTTTCACAAGAAAGGATGGGGCGAGGTACACCCATTTGTCCACAACTGCGTGAGCAAATAGTCAAACAGTTTAAGAACAACAATTCTCAAAGTACAATTGCAAGAAATTTAGGGATTTCAAATTCTACGGTCCATAATATCATCAAAAGGTTCAGAGAATCTGGAGAAATCACTCCAGGTAAGCGGCATGGCTGGAAACCAACATTGAATGACCCTGACCTTCGATCCCTCAGACGGCACTGTATCAAAAACCGACATCAATCTCTAAAGGATATCACCACATGGGCTCAGGAACACTTCAGAAAACCACTGTCACTAAATAAAGTTTGTCGCTACATCTGTAAGTGCAAGTTAAAGCTCTACTATGCAAAGCAGAAGCCATTTATCAACAACATCCAAAAATGCCGCCGGCTTCTCTGGGCCCAAAATCATCTAAGATGGACAGATGCACAGAGTATAAAAGTGTTCTGTGGTATGACGAGTCCACATTTCAAATTGTTTTTGGAAATATTCGACATCGTGTCATCCGGACCAAAAGAGAAGCGAACCATCCAGACTGTTATCGACGCAAAGTTCAAAAGCCAGTATGGGGGTGCATTAGTGCCCAAGGCATGGGTAACTTACACATCTGTGAAGGCACATTAATGCTGAAAGGTACATACAGGTTTTGGAACAACATATGCTGCCATCCAAGCGCCGTCTTTTTCATGGACGCCCCTGCTTATTTCCGCAAGACAATGCCAAGCCACATTCAGCATGTGTTACAACAGCGTGGCTTCGTAAAAAAAGAGTGTGGGTACTTTCATGGCCCGCCTGCAGTCCAGACCTGTCTCCCATCGAAAATGTGTGGCGTATTATGGAGCGTAAAATACGACAGCGGAGACCCCGGACTGTTGAACGACTGAAGCTCTACATAAAACAAGAATGGGAAAGAATTCCACTTTCAAAGCTTCAACAATTAGTTTCCTCAGTTCCCAAACGTTTATTGAGTGTTGTTAAAAGAATAGGTGATGTAACACAGTGGTGAACATGCTCTTTCCCAACTACTTTGGCACGTGTTGCAGCCATGAAATTCTAAGTTAATTATCCATCCATCCATCCATCATCTTCCGCTTATCCGAGGTCGGGTCGCGGGGGCAGCAGCCTAAGCAGGGAAGCCCAGACTTCCCTATCTCCAGCCACTTCGTCTAGCTCTTCCCGGGGGATCCCGAGGCGTTCCCAGGCCAGCCGGGAGACGTAGTCTTCCCAACGTGTCCTGGGTCTTCCCCGTGGCCTCCTACCAGCTGGACGTGCCCTAAACACGTGTATATCGTGTATAACCACTAGGCCACCTACTCAGTGGCCTAGTGGTTAGAGTGTCTGCCCTGAGATCGGTAGGTCGTGAGTTCAAACTCCGGCCAAGTCATACCAAAGACTATAAAAAAAGGGACCCATTACCTCCCTGCTTGGCACTCCGCATCAAGGGTTGGAATTGGGGGTTAAATCACCAAAAATGATTCCCGGGCGCAGCACCGCTGCTGCCCACTGCTCCCCTCACCTCCCAGGGGGTGAACCAGAGGATGGGTCAAATGCAGAGGACAAATTTCACCACACCTAGTGTGTGTGTGACAATCATTGGTACTTTAACTTTTAACTTAGTATTGCAGTGGCGGGTCGTGCGTTTCCAACCTAGGCCTTCAGTGATGTCTGTCTTCAATGATTACCTCTCAAAATACCATCAGTGATGTCACCACATGACCACTGCTGGAGAAATACTATACAGAAACACATTTAGGCCCAACCAGGCATTGAATGACCACATCAACAGTGTACAAAACGGCTTATTTTCTGGTGCATATAAAAATCAATAAACCTGCATCAGCAATTACAACATTTATGTGGTAGTGTCAAAATTACTACAAAAAACATATTAAACGTGACAAAAAAATATCTGAACTCACAATTTGTAGCACCTATTCAACCTTCCGGGGTTGGCCGACATCATCTCACAAGATGTAGTTTCTCTTGAAATATCCTTCTTGAAAATGGCCTTGCACATATATGTGTTGTCTTGTCTTATCATCAAAGATGCAGACGAGGCATGTTGGCTGAGTCCAAAGTTCACTTCACAGCGTGCTCATCAATAACGTCTATTCAACCTAAACAGGACTACTACCATGCTTTTCACTACTGTGGCATGCTGGGTAATGAACTACAAAGTAAACAAAACCAGAATGCTGGACAACTGCAAAGACTTACTGTAGAGTAAAGACGGCGTCCACAAAGTACATCCGTACATGACAATCAACAATGTCCCCACAAAGAAGGATAATCCATCCATTTTCTACCAGTTATTCCCTTTAGGGTCACGGGGGGCATTGGAGCCTATATCGCAGGGGTCGGGAACCTTTTTGGCTGAGAGAGCCATGAAAGCCAAATATTTCACAATGTATTTCCGTAAGAGCCATATAACATTTTTCAACACTGAATACAACTAAATTTGTGCATTTTTAAGTATGACCAACATTTGTAGAGTTTAATAAGTCTCTTTTTCTTTTTAACAACATTATTATAAAAGTTAACCGATAATACATGTAATACTTCTTACCATTAATGCGACATCCTGAACAGGTGCGGTAGAAAAACGGATGGTTGGATTAAAATGCATGAGAATGTTTTATAATTTGAACGTTATTTTTGAAACTGTGATTACCAGCGGAATTATTCATTACTTATTGTGTTAAGCAATGTCAGGTAAGATTTATCTGAGAGCCATAGGTTCCCTACCCCTGGTTTGAGCATTAGACACCTTTTTACCTGCACACTGCCTCCCGCTGTTTCCCACATCTACAAAGCAATTATCTACCGACTGCCACCTACTGATATGGAAGAGTATTACACGGTTACTCGGCATAGCTCGGTTGGTAGAGTGGCCGTGCTAGCAACCTGAGGGTTCCAGGTTTGATTCCTGCTTCCGCCATCCTAGTCACTGCCGTTGTGTCCTTGGGCAAGACACTTTACACACCTGCCCCCAGTGCCACCCACACTGGTTTAAATGGAACTTAGATATCGGGTGTCACTTTGTAAAGCGCTTTCAGTCACTAGAGAAAAGCGCTATATAAATATAATTATCTGAGAGCCATATGCAGTCATCAAAAGAGCCACATCTGGCTCTAGAGCCATAGGTTCCCTACCCCTGCTATATCGGCTACAATCGGGCGGAAGGCGGGGTACAACCTGGACAAGTCGCCAACTCATCACAGGGTAAAAACAATTGAAGTATTCTTGATTGCTAAAACAAAGTAGATGCGGGAAATATCGCTCAAAGGAAGACATGAAACTGCTACAGGAAAATGCCCAAAAAATAGGAGCGCAAGACAAGAAGTAAAACACTACACACAGGAAAACAGCAAAAAATACAAAATAAGTCTGGCTGTGATGTGACAGGTGGTGACAGTACACCTGCTTTGAGACAAGAGCTATAGTGATGCATGGTTAGTTATGCTTTAAAGTCATATCCAAAAATTGCGACCACAACTTTTTTACTGTCAACTGAGTTTCGTTTTTAAGTGATTTCTGCTGGTGGTGTGCCTCCGGGTTTTTCCAACGCAAAAAATGTGCCTTGGCTCAAAAAAGGTTGAAAAAGACTGACCTAGCTCATAACATCACAATATATATCTACCTTAAGACATCTAGAAGGCCTTACTGACAACAACTTGTGATCTGATTGGCTAAATGTTTGTGTCCGTTCACTGAGTGCACGGACGCCCGCATTGTTGATTCTAAAGGCTGTGGGCAGATTTTTGTACTGCAGGGCAACATAAGCCAGCTGAATTCTGATTGGATAAAAACTCTATACCTAAAAACGACAGTGTTGGCAGGAGCATAATATGACATGAAGAGAATATGAATCATTTTATATATTTAGGGAAAGTAAATTAAAAATTACTTTTATCTTTAATATGATCATGATTTCCAGTTATGTTAGGCCAGCAGAGTAGGCCTTCCTGGCCCGGACGGCACACCACAGGTTTATTGTGTGTATCGCGCAAACCTTGTGTGGACTGAACCGTACTGGGAGATATGTAATTCAATCAATGTTTATTTATATAGCCCTGAATCACAAATGTCTCAAAGGACTGTACAAACCACTACGACTACGACCTCCTCGGAAGAACCCAAATAAGGGCAAGGAAAACTCACACCCAGTGGGACGTCAGTGACAATGATGACTATGAGAACCTTGGAGAGGACTTCATATGTGGGCAACCCCCCCCTCTAGGGGACCGAAAGCAATGAATGTCGAGCGGGTCTAACATGATACTGTGAAAGTTCAATCCATAGTGGCTCCAACACAGCCGCGAGAGTTCAGATCAAGCGGATCCAAGACAGCAGCGAGAGTCCCGTCCACAGGAAACCATCCCAAGCGGAGTCGGATCGGCAGTGTAGAGATGTCCCCAACCGATACACATGCGAGCGGTCGATCCTGGGTCCCGACGAGTGGTCCATCCTGGGTCCCGACTCTGAACAGCCAGTACTTCATCCATGGCCAACGGACCGGACCCCCTCCACAAGGGAGGGGGGGACAGAGGAGAAAAAGAAAAGAAGCGGCAGATCAACTGGTCTAAAAAGGAGGTCTATTTAAAGGCTAGAGTATACAAATGAGTTTTAAGGTGAGACTTAAATGCTTCTACTGAGGTAGCATCTCGAACTGGCATTCCAGAGTACTGGAGCCTGAACGGAAAACGCTCTAAGGCTGGCAGACTTTTTTTGGGCTTTAGGAATCACTAATAAGCCGTAGTCCTTTGAACGCAGATTTCTTGCCGGGACATATGGTACAATACAATCGGCAAGATAGGATGGAGCTAGACCGTGTAGTATTTTATACATAAGTAGTAAAACCTTAAAGTCACATCTTAAGTGCACAGGAAGCCAGTGCTGGTAAGCCAGTATAGGCGTAATGTGATCAAACTTTCTTGTTCTTGTCAAAAGTCTAGCAGCCGCATTTTGTACCAACTGTAATCTTTTAATGCTAGACATGGGGAGACCTGAAAATAATACGTTGCAGTAATCGAGACGAGACGTAACAAACGCATGGATAATGATCTCCGCGGCAGTAGTGGACAAAATGGAGCGAATTCTAGCGATATTACGGAGATGAAAGAAGGCCGTTTTAGTAACGCTTTTATTGTGTGACTCAAAGGAGAGAGTTGGGTCGAAGAAAATACCCAGATTCTTTACAGAGTCGCCTTGTTTAATTATTTGGTTGTCAAATGTTACAGTTGTATTATTAAATAGAGGTCGGTGTCTAGCAGGACCGATAATCAGCATTTCCGTTTTTTTGGCGTTGAGCTGCAAAAATTGACACTGGAAACCATCAGTGTATGCCAACAAAGCGTCTCAAGCTAATAAAAGACAAAAATCCATGCTAACATTGCTAATGCACTACAGGAATAAAGTTTTTTTTGAGCAAACCAACATGATCACTGAACTTCAAAGTAAATAAAAAGATTATAAAAAAACCATTTGAGTTGAGAGAATGAAGCCTTGACCCAAAAGCTTTCGAGAGATTTGGAGCCCAGGGATCTAATCTGGCACTGAGCAGGACATCACTGTAGGGTCCTTCAGGAGAAAGCGTCAATCAGAAGCTACTGTACAACAATTCAACTCCTTTCTCTCAGACGTAAAGACCAGACCATCTGGTCCAGTGACCCGTGTAAGCCAGGTTTCTCTCTCTCTCTCTCTCTCACACACACACACACACACACACACACACACACACACACACACACGCACACGCACACGCACACGCACACGCACACGCACACGCACACGGAATATTTAGTCTCCACACTCCAGGCGCCTTTGTCCTGGTTTGTGTTTGCCACAAGAGATCCTTTCTGCATTTAATGACTCCATTTTCACGCTGATGAAATCCCAAGGCAACAATGGCAAAGAAAAGGATTGAGACAGCATTTCAAGCCAAGAACAAGTCTTTCTTTGCCTTTATTTGCATAGAACATGTGTCACATCGTTGATGCTGGCTGGCACTTTAGTGTTGTCAATCAATGTTTATGCATATTTTTCACTTAGCCAAAAACACTCCAATAATTCCAATATGCTCAGATGTTACAAACAGCCATTTTCTACCGCTTGTGGTCGTAGGGGGTGCTGGAGCCTATCCCAGCTGCACTTGGGCGGAAGGCGGGGTACACCCTGGACAAGTCACCACCTCATATTAGGGCCAACACAGACAGACAACATTCACACTCACATTCCCACACTAGGGTCAATTTAGTGTTGCCAATCAACCTATCCCCAGGTCACACTTGCCAACCCTCCCAATTTTCCCGGGAGACTCCCGAATGTCAGTGGCCCTCCTAAAAATCTCCCAGGGCAACCATTCTACCGAATTTCTCCTGATTTCCCTCCGTACAACAATATTGGGGGCGGGCCTTAAAGGCACTGCCTTTAGCATCCCCTCTCACCTGAAAAGGAGACTATTATATATGTCTCCGTTATCCACAGGTTGATCTATAACCCAAAAAGTAGGCAGGCACGGAGCTATTTCTCAGCGTGTGTTTATTCCAGCCGGCACATTAACACACTGACACACAACAACCGGATTCCCATCATGCATTGTTTCAAAACTGAGGCAAGTAGTAATGTCCAAAAACATAACAGAGACGAAGCAGAAGAACGAAGAAGAGACATGGCGACAACGAGTAAGAAGAAGAAGTATGTTTGCAAGTTCCAAAATGATTGGAAACAATTTCAGTTCATCCAGGACAGTTCGAAGGGGAAGTGGTGTGCTGCCTGCAAATTTTGTAGATCAGACTTCTCCATTGAACACGGTAAATGAACGGATATACTCAATCATGAACGGATAATTTATATGCAGTATATATTAGGGGTGTGGGAAAAAATCAATTCGAATACGAATCGAATCGTTTACGTTGTGCGATTCAGAATAGATTCTCATTTAAAAAAATTTTTTTTTTTTTTTATCAATCCAACAAACCACTACACAGCAATACCATAACAATGCAATCCAATTCCAAAACCAAACCTGACCCAGCAACACTCAGAACTGCAATTAACAGAGCAATTTAGAGGAGACAAACACGACAGAACAAACCAAAAGTAATGAAACAAAAATGAATATTATCAACAACAGTATCAATATTAACCTCACTGACATTATCATTAGAGATTTATAAAAATAATAAAAAAGAACAATAGTGTCACAGTGCCTTACACTTGCATCGCATCTCATAAGCTTGACAACACACAGTGTCCAATGTTTTCACAAAGATCAAATAAGTCATATTTTTGGTTCGTTTAATAGTTAAAACAAATTTACATTATTGCAATTAGTTGATAAAACATTGTCCTTTACAATTATAAAAGCTTTTTTTTTTTGTAAATCTACTACTCTGCTAGCATGTCAGCAGACTGGGGTAGATCCTGCTGAAATCCTATGTATTGAATGAATACAGAATCGTTTTGAATCGGAAAAATATCGTTTTGAATCAAGAATTGAATCCCAAAAAATCTAAATATTATCAAATTGTGACCCCAAGAATCGATATTGAATCGAATTGTGGGACACCCAAAGATTCACAGCCCTAGTATATATATATATAGATGCATAAGAAATACTTGAAAATATATACAACCCCCGCTACCCCCTACCTCCTGAATTCGGAGGTCTCAAGGTTGGCAAGTATGCCCCAGGTGCATGTCTTTGGAGGTGGGAGGAAGTACCCTGAAGGAACCCACACAGTCACGGGACCCCGAGTCCTAAAATTGAACCCAGGACCTTCTTAACGTGAGGCACGAGCATGAACCACTATTGCGACGGTCATGTTCTCATAGGGAGGACAAGCAGAAAGCTTCAGGAGCGGCGTTCAAGTAGGAATAAATATTTATTCCAAAGACAAAAACAAAAAATGTACGAAAGAGTTACGTGCCGAGGACACGGGAAGATGGAAACGCTTCACAAGAAAATTAGCGGAGGAGCAGCTGTCAACATTACAGTTGTACAGGATGACAACACCAAGGCAAGATGTTGCATTGATCCAGCAGCTGAAGGCTGCGACACACCAGATTACAAAGGGAAGTGATTAGTGGCAATATGAGGCGGGGACGCTAATCAATAAGCCGCAGACAGGTTCAAACAATTAGTGTCCATGGCAACCAAAAGTAAAGGAAAGGATAGAGCAGAACTGGGCAAATTAAGGCCCGGGGGCCACATGTGGCCCGTTGAGCTTTTCAATCTGGCCCGCCGGACGTTCCCAAATAACTTTCTAGATCTTTAAGATGGAAAGTGTAGCTGCCATTATGATGTGCACTCATGTTTTCTAATGACCGTAAGGCTTGAACTATACTAAGTCTTTCAATGGTTGGAATCTGCGCTTATGGATGGTATACTAGTTACTATGGTCATCTAAGTAGTTACTATGGTCATCTGATTAGTTACCATGGTCATCTAATTAGTTACTATGTTACGCTGTGAACGGGACTCTCGCTGCTGTGTTGGATCCGCTTTGGACTGGACTCTCGCGACTGTGTTGGATCCATTGTGGATTGAACTCTCACAGTATCATGTTAGACCCGCTCGACATCCATTGCTTTCCTCCTCTCTAAGGTTCTCATAGTCATCATTGTCACCGACGTCCCACTGGGTCATTATTGTCACCGATGTCCCACTGGGTGTGAGTTTTCCTTGCCCTTATGTGGGCCTACCGAGGATGTCGTGGTGGTTTGTGCAGCCCTTTGAGACACCAGTGATTTAGGGCTATATAAGTAAACATTGAATGATTGATTGATTACTATGGTAATGTAAGTCACAGCAGCTCAGATGAGGCATCAAGCAATGTGGGTGGGGAGAGTTTCCTCAGACGCGGAAGGAGATTTTCACAACCAAGTTCTAAAGCTTAGTGATGTATATCAGATATATCAGACTGTAGGTGAGTTTATTTTGTACCCTTCGCGTTCATATTTCACTGTTTGTTGCATTTGTGTTGTTGTTCACTTGATTGTAAAATGTGTCGATCGAAAGGGGGTGTGATGTTCATATTTTGTCAATATTCAGTGTTTTATCCTTCATAGAAACATTTAAAATTCCATTATGTTTTCAGGGCGGTCTGTCATGTTTTCAGCATTCAATCAGACTTTATTGTGAGGTTTTGTATTAGTGTTCATAAAAATAGATATACTGGCCCCCAGACACATTTTCTTCTCTAGATGTGGCCCTCCGAGTCAAAATAATTGCCCAGGCCTGGGATAGAAGGTAGAGAACAGAAACAGACTCAAACAGGAAAAAAGCTTGTAAACATAAATCAAGACATGACCAAAGCAACAGGTCATGACAAACTTCTGCACCGCCGTTAGAGACATTAAAATAAAAAACTTAGTTTTACAAGCATCAACCTTTTTCTCTTTCCTTGCCCCCCCCTCACCCTTTTTGTCATTGTGTTTTGAGAATAAGCTCGAGTCTGCACTTCGGACACTTTGTGCTTGGATGATTTTAGTTAAAGTTAAATTACCACCGATTGTCACACACAAACTAGGTGTGGTGAAATTTGTCCTCTGCATTTGACCCATCCCCTTGTTCACCCTCTGGAAGGCGAGGGGAGCAGTGAGCAGCAGCGAATGCCATGCTTGGGAATCATTTATGGTGATTTAACCCCCAATTCCAACCCTTGATGCCGAGTGCCAAGCAGGGAGGTAACAGGACCGATTTTTATAGTCTTTGGTATGACTCGGCTGGGGTTTGAACTCACTTTTTGATG
The DNA here is from genome assembly GCF_033978795.1 of Nerophis ophidion. Lineage (NCBI taxonomy): Eukaryota > Metazoa > Chordata > Actinopteri > Syngnathiformes > Syngnathidae > Nerophis > Nerophis ophidion. Next base: position 42,632,142 of record NC_084624.1, read on the forward strand.
GAAAGTGTGGCCTATATACCAATGTGTGTACAGGTGGTTCTTATTTGAAGGCATTCCTGGGGGGGCTGGAAGAGAACAATCCGATTCTCCCAGATGTTCCCAAATTTTAAATGATGATTCCTGTTTTCAATGCTCAGTCCGCCGACTGGAAGAATTAGCTGCCACATACGTCGTGTGGAATCCCGCCATTAAATCTTTTCAAGTATTATTATCACTAGAAGACAAGGCTAAACATGTTACACACAGATGTAAGGAATTGTTCCCATTTTTTTTTATTAATGTTATGCCTTTCTTGCATTTCATCATTTTATTCCAGTATTTGATATGTACTTTCTGTGTAGAGTGTGACCGACTTAAGCGTTCCTTATATTTACATGAAACCTACATCGCCGTCAAAAGGAAAGAGAAGTCGTGCGGAGACAAAAGAGGTCCCACTTCGTTTCCTCACACAAGATTAGGACAAAGACGACGTTTGACTGAGTTGGATGAAGTCAAACTTTGGAATAAAACGGCTGAGGGTTTGGAGAAAAAAGTGGCAACACCACCAGGGAATGTTTGAGGGTAGAAATGAAAGAGAAATGGTTCTCCAGCAGGCAGTAAAGAAAAGAAGAGGAGTTCTTCTGTGCAGCAAACTGACAACACGTATTACTGAGTAGAAGTCATGTTGTGTTTATTTCCATGAAGCCTGTCCCCTTCCACAGCACTTTCCTGAGTGCATTTCTTCCACACAATTGAATCCTTTTTGTGCCGCTGCACATAAAAGCACGGGCACCGTTGCCATCCTTGTCCTTCAGCTCAGACACCTCCTAAAATTCAACACAACTTTTGTTTTCAGTTAAGTGCAAGCACACATTTGTACGGCTTGCCTGGAATATTGGTGTGTAACTTGTACGTTTACTACTCCTGTTCAAAGTGGGGCTGTAAAAGTTAAGCCAAGACATTTCCTTTAAGGGCACTCATTTTTTTTGACATGCAATTAACATGAGTGTCAAACCACAGGAAGAAAAAAGCAGCCAGCTCAGGGGCCTAGTGGTTAGAGCAGGGGTGTCAAACGTACGGCTCGCTGGCCGGATCAGGCCCGCAAACAGGTTTTATCCGGCCCGCGGGATGAGTTTTCTAAATATAAAAATGAGCCGAAATTTTTGAATGAAGGAAATGGCTGTTCTGACTGTGTCCACTAGATGTCACAATAGCAATTCTGTGTATCTTTGTAGATCAGGGGTCGGCAAACCGCGGCTCTTTGATCACTCTGATGTTGCTCAGCTGCATATTTGCCGACCCTCAAGATTTTTCGGGAGGTTGTCCGGATTTCAGTGCCTTTCCCAGAAATATCCCATGGCTAACATTCTCCGGTTTTCACCCGCATAACTATTTTGAGGGCGTGTCATGGTGACAATGCTTTTAACGTTCTCTAAAACATATCGCCGCGCCCGCCTTCACGCCATCCTATCTGCGTGGCCGGCCGGTCACATGTAGCATGCGACCCCTGATAGCACATCATCGACTGCAAGGCATACTTAATCAACAGCCACATAACTTTAACACTCTTACTAATATGCGCCACACTGTGAACCCACACCAAACAAGAATGACAAACACATTTCGGGAGAACATCCGCACCGTAACAACATAAACAAAACAGAACAAATACCCAGAATCCCATGCATCCCTAACTCTTACGGGTTACATTATACACCCCCGCAACCACCAAACCCCGCCCCCCTCAACCGACGCACGGTTGAGGTGGAACAACTAATAAAAAAAAAGGCATGTCCTGAAGACATTAAAAGGTTTGGCGCAGAGGTGAAGATTCTCCGAGAAAAACAACACATCAGTGAGAAAAGAGATGACAGTCTTGCAGGAGGACACCACAGCAGTAAGGCATGAGGTGAAAGTCCTACAACAAGGAACAACAGTAGTGATACAATAAACAACAGTGACAGCACTGTGCCAACAGTTGCTAGAAAAATGATACCAAGCTGGAGAATATCAAAAAGGAGTTTACGCGACAAAATTATATAATCATTGCAGGGCTGCACATTACTCCTTGATCCTATGCTCAAGAAGTCAAGAAGTTGACAACAGAGAACCAGATTACATGGTCTGCTTTAACAGAGTAAAACGTGGTCAACTTTCTGCAATCAACAGGAACTGACATCAATATTAACGCCATCGACACGTGCATCTCACTGAGTGGAAGAAACAGCACTACGCCGGTGAAGCTTGTCAACAGAAAATCCAAATTGGCCCTCCTGAAATAGGGAAACAAGCTGAAGGGCACAAACGTGTAAATCAGGGGTCTCAAACACGCGGTCCGGGTGCCAATTGCGGCCCGCGATATGTTATTTTGCAGCCAGCACCTTAATGTGAAAATTTAACGTTCAGTGCGGCAAGTGAGTTTTACATGAATGGCGCTTTACAGTGTCATACTTTTAGACCCTCAATTTTTCCAGGAGGCTCCCCATGTTAGTGCCACTCCAGGGATAATGTTCTCTTAAATTTCACCTTAACAAAAATATTAGGAGGGCACTGTCATTAGTGTCCTCTTCAACCTGTACAGACAAGTGCCAGGCCAGCCACATATTGTAGTCAGTATCGATAGATACAATGAGCGACTGCAAGACATAGTTGATCAACAGCCATACAGGTCACACTGAGGGTGGCTGTATAAACAACTTTAACACTGTTACAAATATGCGCCACACTGAAGCCACACCGAACAAGGATGAAAAACACATTTTGGGAGAACATCCGCATTGTAACACAACATAAACACTACAGAACAAATACCTGGAATCCCATGCAGCCCTGACTCCTCCGGGCTACAATATACATCCCCGCCCCCTTCCAACCCCGTCCCCCATTGTAGCCCGGTAGAGGTAGGGCTGCATTGGTTTCTGGGTATTTGTTCTGTTGTGTTTTGGATGTTCTCCCAAAATGTGTTTGACAATCTTGTTTGGTGTGGGTTCACAGTGTGGCGCATATTTGTAACAGTGATAAAGTTGTTTATACAGCCATCCTCAGCCCATATGGCTGTTGACCAAGTATCTTTTGCAGTCGCTTCCGTGTGTCTGCAGAAGCCTCTTACAATATGTAACTGGGTCTGCACACTGTTTGTATGGTGGAAAAGCGGACGAGACGGCAGGTCGAAGAGAACGCTAAAGACGTTGCCATCACTACACGTCCTTACTATTGTTGTCCTGGTGAAAGCCGGGAGAATGATTGCGCTGGGGGATGGACGGGAGGGGCACTGATAATCGGGCTTTTCCTGGAAGAATCGCTAGAGTCGACAAGTATGTTGCTATGGTGGGAAAGCCATTCAAAGAAGGTGAAATCATCAAAAAGTGCATGAAAACTTTTCTTGCGGCCCAGCCTCACCCAGTTTCTGCATCCAGTGGCCCCCAGGTAAATTGAGTTTGAGACCCCAGCTTTAAATGTTTCTGTAGAGGTCCTCACTGGAAAACTTTGTTCCCTCCCATAAATAATCAGGGTGATTTTGAGATATCAGGGCTCATAGGCCATTTACCAGAGGTGTGGACTCGAGTCACATGACTTGGACTCGAGTCAGACTCGAGTCATGAATTTGATGACTTTAGACTTGACAAAATGTAAAAAGACTTGCAACTCGACTTAGACTTTTACACCAATGACTTGTGACTTGACCCTTTTGACTTGACATGACTCGCTACTTTCCCCAAAACCCAACGATTAAAAAGTTATTCAGGAGCGCTCCGTAACTTTCATTTTGTACGCGTGTTTGTCAACGTGTGTGCGATGACAGCCTGTGCGCTACCTGTCAGAACAACAGCCAATCAAATTACATCCACGTTGTCTCTCGTCACACAGCATTCACCTAATCAAATTGCAGGAAAACCAACGAAGAAGAGCTTTCAAACAACAGAAGAATAAGTGAAGAAAATTATGCCATAAAGTGTTTCGTTCGGGTATTAAAAGTACGACTTGGTCAACAAAACAGGAATTGCCGCAAGCCAAACATGCGGTTGGAAGATTACAGACGGAGACGCATCAATTTACAACTTCGTTCGACATTTGAAGTTGCACAAAGAAGGGTAAGTTTTGAATGTAAGCTAACGTTTATTGGCTGAGTAACGTGACTTTTATTTGCTGTGTAGTTAAATCAGTGAGGCTGTAAACTCACTGCTAGCGTTATAACCACAGACATCTTATAAGGGTACGCAGCATCTAGCGCTATTGCCTATTGCCGCAGACGAGACGCGGGGCCGCCATCTTGGAGTGGTGATCTGCTCCACTCAGTGCAATTCATTTGGCAGGAGCAATGAACTGTCAGCGCATTTAATTCATATTAACTCACTGAATACCACTTATATTCACGCGCTTTTTTGTCATACGTGTAACTATGATAAAGGACACATGTCCTGGCGTGTTCATAATTTGCTTAACAGAAATAGAATATTCTTATATGCTATAAGTGACCAAACGTCTGAGATCAAAACTGGGAATATAATCCCGGAGAAGGGGGAAAAAAACAGTCAGCTATTTTGAAATTGAAGAAACAATATGATTAGGTTATATATACATGTGTATATCCTACATAAACAATGTATGAATACATTAGATATCTATATATCTTACGGACTTATAGACCAGATGTTCTCAAATGGGGGTACTTGAAGATATGCCAAGGGGTACATGATATTTTTTTAAATATTCTAAAAATAGCAACAATTCAAAATCATTTATAAATATATTTATTGAAAAATACTTCAACAAAATATGAATGTAAATCAATGGTTCCCAAACTTTTGCAGGCTGGCGCCCCCTTGGCTCCCCAGTGAATTCCTAGCGCCCCCCACCACCCCCCCACAGACACATATGGAAACAAACACCTCTTTCTTGATATTTGGTATGCTGCAATTTGAAAAGAGAAAGGTTAAACACAAATGTGTATTTCACAAATAAAACCCAATTTAGTAAACCAATTTATCTTTTAGCAGTTTTAACTGTTTCCGCAACATAGAATGGTAAATAAACATTCCACCAGTAACTTTCATTGTCTCACACTTAATATTAATGGGATGGAGTCTATGCTGTCGGATCTGACTGGGCCAGAGCGGCGTGTGGTAACCGGACCCTGATGCGTCGTCCACTGACTCGTCCTGCTGCACGTGTTGTGTACAAATCGTCAAACAAACGTTCGAACTTCTGACTTCGACTTCGGACTGCCGCCCCCCTACCGCCCCCTTCTTCCTCACCGCCCCCCCAGATCTTTCCACCGCCCCCAGGGGGGGCGGTACCGCCCACTTTGGGAACCACTGATGTAAATTCATAAACTGTGAAAAGAAATGCAACAATGCAATATTGAGTGTTGACAGCTAGATTTTTTTGTGGACATGTTCCATAAATATTGATGTTAAAGATTTCTTTTTTGTGAAGAAATGTTTAGAATGAAGTTGATGAATCCAGATGGATCTCTATTACAATCCCCAAAGAGGGCACTTTAAGTTGATGATTACTTCTATGTGTAGAAATCTTTATTTATAATTGAATCACTTGTTTATTTTTCAACAAGTTTTTAGTTATATTTACATCTTTTTTTTATAAATAGTTTAAAAAAGACCACTACAGTTGTGCAATATTTTGCACTGTTATACAGTTTAATAAATCAGAAACTGATGACATAGTGCTGTATTTTACCTCTTTATCTCTTTTTTCAACCAAAAATGCTTTGCTCTGATTAGGGTGTACTTGAATTAAAAAAATGTTCAGAGGGGGTACATCACTGAAAAAAGGTTGAGAACCACTGTTATAGACTTTATCTCTGTTGCTGCAACAGCAGAGAGTTTATTCTGTCTTGACACTTTGTATTGATATTTTCTATTACATTCTTCCTTTAAATGATCATGTTTACAGTGATTGTTTTATATGTATTTTTCATGTATCTTGCTTTGGATAAAAGTGTCTGCCAAATACTTAAACGTACATAAACACCTGAAAGTCTTTATGTCAGCTAAAACCCCCAATCTGTTTCACTGGATTCAGAATAAAACCAAATTCGGTCTTACTCAACAAAGTTAGTATTTGAATATTGTTACTTGAAGACTTATCTGTGGTTACAATAAAATGAAAATGCATCATAATCAATGGCGGCTGGTGAATTTTGTTTTAGGTGGGCCTGAAAGTTTGTAAACCAAATACCTGTAGGGGGGTCATCCTCCCCCAGAAGATTTCTTTGTGATTTTCACACACAAATATTGTAGTTCTTTGCTCCTGCTTAACTCTGTGGTAATATTCTTTTCACAAAATACAACCAATAGAGTGTTAATGTAAATTCTTACTTGTGAAAAGTAATCCTCCAATTCCTATTTTCAACAGTCGGCTCAATTAAGCAGGAAAACGCTGAATACAAGCACAGCATCTTTGTTTTCTACCTGTCAAATGTTAGTTTAGGCTGCTTGCTGGCTCCTCATCACCACTTCAAGATGGCAGTCAAATTACTTGCGTCACAGCAGCCAATTCTGCGTCTACTTATAATATGTCTATGGTTATAACGTCATTGCAAACACGGCAATCTGTTGCGTCCACTGCAGTTCGCTACCTTATTCATACTTATTGTCAAGTGATTTTTTTTTTAAGCAGGGTTGCATGAGGTACCTACACATAACGTTACGTTAATGAATGCATCACACACAGTAATGTAACGTTAGACGGCGGTCAGCAGCACCGCGTATTTTAGCCACCTACAAAAAGACAAACAGTCAAAAAAAGGTCAGTTAAAATGTATACTATATTAAGAATATGTGTACATATTCCATAGAGCCCTGACATCTAACAAGTACAGCACTGTTCATTGTTATGTTCATGTATTTGTTATTTTTCATGTGTACGCACACATAAACACATACAGTATGAGATGAGATCAATGAGATAAGGTAACAACAAGCAATAAACTGCTGATGAACTAGTTACAATACAATATTCCATGGAAATACAATGTTAACACTTTTGTGCAAATAAGTACACTTGCACTTGTTTTTTCGAATGTGTTTATACTGTAAAGGAATTAGTTAAATGTTTAGAATAACTGGTTAATAGTGCTATTATGAAGTGCAATGTCAGCACTGTTTTTTTTTAAATAATAAATACATACAGCGTTTTAAAAGCATACACAATCTGTGTACATATATTAGTCTGTGGTTAAAAAGACTTGAAATGACTCGAAACCCAAAATGCAGGACTTGGGACTTGACTTGAGACTTTCCAGTTTTGACTTTGGACTTGACTCGGACTTGCCTGTCTTGACTCGGGACTTGACTCGAGACTTGAGGGCAAAGACTTGAGACTTACTTGTGACTTGCAAAACAATGACTTGGTCCCACCTCTGCCATTTACTGTAACACACCTTAAACATCACCAGGAGGCATCTGCGGACGAGCAGGCAGTACTGAGCAGGCTTTTAGAGAAGGTTGATGAAGCTTCAGCATCAAGAGGGAAGATTTACTATCAGGCGGCTGCAGAAGGAAAACACACACACACACACACACACACACACACACACACACACACACACACACACACACACACACACACACACACACACACACACACACACACACACACACACTCTCTCTGAGGGCTTGAAGTTAATTATGCACACCGTCCATGTGCTGTGACTCCATTGGCCACATCTACTGCAGGCTGGCGAGGTAACATTCAGATTAGCCGCGGACGAGCACACGCAGCAGCAAAGTTGGAGCAAACTATATGCAGCACTTTGTGTTTGAAGCAATAAAACAAAGCAGCACAGGAGGTCAACAAAGAAAAATACCAGCTTTTTTTATCTTCCTGCAGCAGGTAATTCTCCTCAGCCAAGCAAGCACATTATTAATTCTACCACATGAATTTCATTTTCCGCTGCAAAGTTGCTGCGTTGTCAGGATGTGCGGAATGGAAAGGTCAAACAGAAACTTGTGTATAATGTATAATTCAAATAAATGACTGATGAATATTAAGATTTTTAAAAATTAATCTTCAAGGGTTGACATTAGTTTATGATTATTAGTTTTTTGATTAAAGGCCTACTGAAATGAGATTTTCTTATTCAAACGGGAATAGCAGGTCCATTCTATGTGTCATACTGAATCATTTCGTGATATTGCTATATTTTTGCTGAAAGGATTGAGTAGAGAACATCGACAAAAACGTTCGCAACTTTTAGTCGCTAAGAGAAAAGCTCTGACTGTACCGGAAGATCCGCTCATGTCTACAGTAAGAGCCGACTTATTACCACAATTTTCTCACCAAAACCTGCCGGTTGACATGTGGTAGAGGACCATGTTTGCTTGACCACTCTGTTCCGTAGTAAAGCTTCACCTTCGGGAATGTAAACAGGGAAACACCGGCAGTGTTTTTGTTGCTAAAGGCGGCCGCAATACACCGCTTCCCACCTACATCTTTCTTCTTTGACGTCTCCATTATTAATTGAACAAATTGCAAAAGATTCAGCAACACAGATGTCCAGAATACTGTGTAATTATGCAATCAAAAGAGACTACTTATAGCTGGGATCGGGCTGGAAAAAAATGTCCGCTACAATTCGAGACGTCACACACACGCGTCATCATACTGACGTTTTCAACAGGATACTTCGCGCAAAATTTAAAATTGCAATTAAGTAAACTAAAAAGGCCGTATTGGCATGTGTTGCAATGATAATATTTCATCATTGATATATAAACTATCAGACTGCGTGGTCGGTAGTAGTGGGTTTCAGTAGGCCTTTAAAATGTGATGCATTTCATTGTATAGTATGCATGTTCAAAATAAAAATGAAACTGAACTGAACTGAACGCAGAGGAATGGCAGCAGCGACGCTAGCACACGGCCAAAAAACCCCATCAGCGAGACCGGCGGCAGCCTGAGCAGCCAGGCGGGTGCAAGCAGAGGCCTTGCAGGTAGCGAGCAGCAGCACAGAGGCTAACACGGAAGTACGGGACACTCAGATCACCACCACCAAGACCAGCGTAGGGCCAAAGAAGGCACTAACAGCTGAGGAGATCAGACGGGCATTAGAGGATCTGACAGGGGAAATGTCAGCTGTGAAAAAACAACAGCAAACTATCATGCAACTGGTGGAGGAGGCGAAGTACCTGCAGGTACAAAATAATGAAAAGGACCGACAAATAAGAGATTCAGTAGACAGCGTGGCGGAGCGGGAAGAGTACTTCAGGATAAATGATGTTATTGTGAGAGGACTACACATTAAGGTGGAGGAGAACCGGGAGAATTAGATGTCAGCTCCACAGAGCAACAAGTTGCTACACGTATGCAACCAAAAGGTGTGGAATTGGACCTTCAAAACATCAAAGCTTGTCATCCACTCTGCGGTATAAAAAGGACCTCCATCTGCAATAATAATAAGGGTCTAGTGTTGTAACGATACCAATATTTTGGTACCGTGCTAAAATTATTTTGGTACTTTTCCTAATAAAGGGGACCACAAAAAAATTGCATTACTGGCTTTATTTCAACTAAAAATCTTAGGGTACATTAAACACACAAGACCGGTACATTCCAGAGACAGTATTGTACAGAAAATGAATCATTAGTATTGCGGTACTATACTAATACTGGCATACCATACAACCCTATAAGGGTCGTTACCAGAAAATACAAATCAGCACTACTAAAACAAGGAAAGAAGTTAAAAGGAACAAACGTGTATATAAGTGAACATTTAACAAAAGCAAACGCCCACATAGTTAGAAGGGCACGCAACCTGAAACAAACAAGGCAAGATACAACAAACTAAAATAGTCATCAAATGAAATGGTACACCGGAAGAAGCTAAAGTAACTGTCATTCAGAAAATAGAGGAACTGGATAGGTATCAATTACTGCAAGCAAAATAAACACAATCATGACACAAAAAAACAGGACCCTAAGGACAAACAATTGGAAACATTTAGCTCCATGGACTATAAAAGTATGGAAATACAGGATGACAGATATTTCTCCCCCACCTTAAGCACGATTGTTAATACTATTCAAATGGTCAATTATTCATTTTACCTGTAGAAGCCTATATGCACATTTCCACAGCTTATATGCAAATTTCCACAGTGTGAAGCATTTTTTGGAACAATTCAACGAGCCCTTCCAAATAATTGCTGTATCAGAAACATGGATGGATGCTAACAAAAGAAGATATTTTGACCTGGAAGAAAGATATGAACTGAAATATTGTCGTTATTGGTCATTAGGCATCTGTTGTGTTTCCTATTTCTGCAGTTAGAAAGCTGTAAGAGTGTCTTTACTCTTTGAGACTTATCACTCACGTTTAGATTCAGATTTATATATAAGATTAACAATTAGATTCAAGATTTAGGTTTGGATTTAATAATTAGTGCTTAAGGGTGTCCAGGGTGTACCCCATCTTCTGCCCGATTGTAGCTGAGATAGGCGCCAGCGCCCCTCGCGACCCCAAAAGGGAATAAGCGGTAGAAAATGGATGGATGGATGCTTAAGTTTAGATTTAACATTTAACGCCCACATTTAGTTTTAATATTTAGCGCTCATTTAGATTTAGACTCAACATTGAGTTTTAACATTTAGGTTTAAATTTAACACTTAAATTTAAATTAAACATTTACATTTAAAAATTAAATCTAACAATTAGTGCTCACATTCAGATTTAAGATTTATATATAAGATTTACATTTAGATTCAAGAGTTAGGTTTAGATTAATAATTAGTGCTCACATTTAGTTTTAACATTTAGCCCTCACATTTAGATTTAGACTCAACATCTGGTTTTAACATTTAGCACTCACAATTAGATTTAGACCCAACATTGAGTTTTAACATTAAGGTTTAAATTTAACATTTAAATTTAGATTAAACATTTAGGCTCAAATTTAACATCTAGATTTAACATTTAGATCCAACAATTAGTGCTCACATTCAGATTTAAGATATATATTTAACATTTAAGTTTAAGCTTAACATTTAGATTTCGCGCTCACATTTAGCTTTAACATTTAGATTTAGACTCAACATTCAGATTTAGATTTAACATTTAGTTTTAGATTTAACAGAGATTTAGATTCAACATTTAGATTTAAGATTTAGATATAATATTTAGGTTTAGATTTCATATTTAGATTCAACATATAGATTCATATTTAAGATGTAGGTTTAGACATAGCATTTAGTTTTAGATTCAAACTTTACATTTAGATATATTATTTAGAGTTAAATGTAATGAAAATGAGCTAAATGTGAGAAAACTAAGTTAAATCTGAGAAATAAATCTTCTAAAAAAGGGTGACAGAACTTTTACATTCTGCAGCCTGTAGAAAGAAGTGAGAAGAACTGATTGATTTGACCTTTACATTTTCGTCGATGAGCAGCTGTCTGAAGGTGTCAATCAAAGTGAGCATTATTGTTATCTAGCTAAATAAAGCCAGAACGTTGGCACAGGCCATGTGGTGTACCTAATGAAGTGTCCAGAGTGTGTTTCCTGAATTGACCTGCAAGTTAAAAGCTGCAGCAAGAATGACTAAAAGCCTGCTTGAGGCAAGAAAAAGAAAACCAGTGTTTGCAGACAAAATACTCAATATGAGGTTTTTTTTTGTTTTTTTTTACTCCCCCCTCCAGTTTCAATATGTCTCTGTGTGTGCAAATCATTTCTCAGGCAGGATCACGTTGCTGCAGAATTTCAAAGAGGCGGTCAAGGACGAGGTAACCCTGTTTACTCCCATAGCTTGCACGCTGTCTGCTCTTTGACTTTAGGCAAGTTTAAAAATAAAACGTATTAATTTTCGTAACCTTTGAAGAATTATAAGAGCAAAGATGTCTGCTGACCTTCACGAGGAAGTGAACAACTACTCAACTTTAACCCAGATCAAGAACTCCTTGTAGATAAACGATTAAGGATTTTTGTAGTCAGGTCTGAATTGTTATATTTTGCCCATAGTCAATGATCATTTGAATCTATAGGCGTTTTTTTAAAGAGCGATATGAACAGATGACATGTAAACTGACTCATGGTCATTAGGTGTCAGTACGTCACATAAATATAGAGCAGACCTGGGCAAGTTAAAGGCCTACTGAAATGAGATTTTCTTTTTCAAACGGGGATAGCAGGTCCATTCTATGTGTCATACTTGATCATTTCGCAATATTGCCATATTTTTGCTGAAAGGATTTAGTAGAGAACATCGACGATAAAGTTCGCAACGTTTGGTCGCTAATAAAAAAGCCTTGCCTTTAACCGGAAGTAGCAGACGATGTGCACGTGACGTCACGGGTTGTAGGGCTCCTCACATCTGAACATTGTTTACAATCATAGCCAGCAGCGGCTAGAGCTATTCAGACCGAGAAAGCGACAATTTCCCCATTAATTTGAGCGAGGATGAACGTTTCGTGGATGAGGAAATTTAGAGTGAAGGACTAGGAAAAAAAAAAGTAAAAAAAAAAAAAAAAAAGGCAAGGTCAGTGAGAGCGATTCAGATGTTAGACACATTTACTAGGATAATTTTGGAAAATCCCTTATCTGCCTATTGTGTTGAAAGTGTTTTAGTGAGATTAAATAGTACCTGAAAGTCGGAGAGGTGTGGCCATGGGTGTGTTGACCACCAGAGTCTCTGAGGAAAGTCACGCAGCTGCAGCAGGACGGAAACTACGCTGATGTCTCCGGTAAGAGCAGACTTATTACCACAATTTTCTCAAAGAAAACTGTCGGTTTACATGTGGTCGGGATCCATGTTCGCTTGACTGCTCTGTTCCATAGTAAAGCTTCACCTTCACCTTAGGGAATTTGAAACAAGGAAACACCGGCTGTGTTTGTGTGGCTAAAGGCTAAAAGCTTCCCACCTCCATCTTACTACTTTCACTTCTCCATTATTAATTGAACAAACTGCAAAAGATTCAGCAACACAGATGTCCAGAATACTGTGTAATTATGCAATTAAAGCAGACGACTTATAGCTTGGATGGGGCTGGAAAATAATGTCAGCTAAAACCCGAGACGTCAAACGCACGCGTCATCATACCGTGACGTTTTCAACGGGACACTTCGTGGGAAATTTAAAATTGCAATTTAGTAAACTAGAAAGGCCGTATTGGCATGTGTTGCAATGTTAATATTTCATCATTGATATATAAACTATCAGACTGCGTGGTCGGTAGTGGTGGGTTTCAGTAGGCCTTTAAGGCTCGTTAAGCTTTTTAATCTGGCCCGCCGGACATTCCCAAATAATTTTCTCGATCTTTAAGATGGAAAGAGTAGCTGCCATTATGATGTGCAGTGATGTTTTCAAATGACCGTAATTCTTGAACTATACAAAGTATTTCAATGGTTGGAATCTGCGCTTTTGCACGATATACTGGTTACTATGGTAATGTAAGTCACAGCAGCTCAGACGAGACACAAAGCAGTGTGGGTGGAGAAGGTTTACACAAAGTGTATCCTGAGCATCCATCCTGAAATGCGGGTGTCAGGGACAGACGGGGAAGGAGATTTTTACAACAAAGTTCTAAAGCTTAGTTATAAATCACATACATCAGACTGTAGATGGGTTTATTTTTTACCCTTCGCGTTCATATTTTGCTGAGTTAGTTGCACTTTTGTTGCATTTTGCTTGATTGTAAAATATGTCGATCCAGAAGGGATGTGACAATCATATGGTGTCAATATTCAGTGATTTATTGTTCATAGTTAATATTGTAAATCCTACATTCTTTATTTTCCTGTACATTCTGGGTGTCTCATTCAGTGAAAATGTTTTAATTCCATTCCGTTTTTTAAGGCGGTCTGTCATAGCGTTTTTAGCATTCAGACATTATTGTGAGGTTTGTTATTAGTGTTCCTAAAAATAGATATACCGAGACGTTTTTTTTTCTCTAAATTTGGCCCTCCAAGTCAAAATAATTGCTCAGGCCTGATGTAGAGCTAGCGCCTATAGTGACACTTCCAAAGTTAAAGGCCTACTGAAACCCACTACTACCGACCACGCAGTCTGATAGTTTATATATCAATGATGAAATATTAACATTGCAACACATGCCAATACAGCCGGGTTAACTTACTGAAGTGCAATTTTAAATTTTGCGCCGAAAAATCGTGCTGAAATTGTCTCGGTATGATGACGCCTGCGCGTGAGGTCACGGATTGTAGAGGACATTTTGTGCCAGCATCGTGCCCAGCTATTAAGTCATCTGTTTTCATCACAAAATTCCACAGTATTCTGGACTTCTGTGATGGTTAATCTTTTGCAATTTGTCCAATGAACAAAGGCGACATCAAAGAAGAAAGCTGTAGGTGGGAAGCGGTGTATTGCGGCCGGCTGTAGCAACAAAAACACAGCCGGTATTTCATTGTGTACATTCCCGAAAGAGGACAGTCAAGCTTTACTATGGAACAGAGATGTCAAGCGAACACGGTTTAATTGGACCACACACACAAAGTACAGTGTGTATTATGCAGCGATCATTTCGAAAAATAAATAACATTTTACCATTCTGTATTCTGAAGGCGATCTATGTCGTGTGCTACTCCAGCATCAATATCAGCAGCGTCCTCCTGACAGTCACCGTCAGCGTCGGGTTCAAAGCGGTCTGGCTCTATCCCTTGTTGCGGTTGAGCCTGGCAGAGTGGTCCTGCCACGCCCACGGCTGCCACGGCGCCTCTCACAGTATCTTCCCTTTCTGAATCGCTCCCACTGCCCTCTGGTCCTTTTTTTTTCTTTCTAATCCTTCACTCTAGCTTTCCTCATCCACTAATCTTTCATCCTCGCTCAAATTAAATGGGGAAATTGTCGCTTTCTCGGTCCGAATCGCTCTCGCTGCTGGTGGCCATGATCGTAAACAATGTTCAGATGTGAGGAGCTCCACAACCAGAGACATCACGCGCCTATCGTCTGCTACTTCCGGTACAGGCAAGGCTTTTTTTATCAGCACCAAAAGTTGCAAACTTTATCATCGATGTTCTCTACTAAATCCTTTCAGCAAAATATGGCAATATCACGAAATGATCAAGTATGACACAGAATGGACCTGCTATCTCTGTTTAAATAAGAAAATCTCATTTCAGTAGGCCTTTAATTATTTTTTTTACATCGTAAAAGAGTTTGTCTCATTGAGGGGTCGTTAACGTTTTACAGGCCAAAACTGATGAAGAAATGGAGAAGGGACCCCCTTACTCATATATCCCGTTTACTACATTTTTATTTAAACACGCTTGTCACGATCGACTCTCGAGGGATCCCAGAAAACATCAGAGACGAACAAAAAGTCTTGAATCTCACAAGTTGGTGACAAACAAAAAGAGAACCATCCAAGACAATAGCTCCAAAGTGAATAAACAAGCTAGAAAAAAGGAAGGGAAACAAACAAACAACGCCACTGGTGGGAGGTATAGCCTCTGGCAAAAAAAAGTGCATTGTAGACTAAGAAACAAAAAAACTAAAGGAGGTCCTCAGGTGAAGATGGAATGATTGAACACAAAAATACAAAACTAATCTCCAAAACAACCAAGCAAGAGAATATCCACCGGGATGGACGCAACAGGAGCTAGAAGCTGGAGTTGCGTTGGCGTAGACTCGACACAGAAGAACGATCCCGCAACAACAGGTGAGTTTGGTGAGTCGAAAGAGGCTGGGTTAATTGCAAACTGCTGTGCGCAATCACTCACGCCGTTCCCTGGGAACCATGGCAACCGAAACAGCAGAAAAAAGAAAAACAGAACAGGGCAGCAAACTTGCCTGCCAGCAGGAGGCAGACACAACAAAACTGGTAGACTAGGGTAGTGTTTTTCAACCTTTTTTTGAGCCAAGGCGCATTTTTTTCATTGAAAAAATCCGGAGGCACACCACCAGCAAAAATAATTAAAAAACGAAACTGAGTTGACAATAAAAGTCGTCGTCGCAATTGTTGGATATGACTTTAAACCATAACTAACCATGCATCACTATAGCTCTTGTCTCAAAGTAGGTGTACTGTCACCACCTGTCACATCACGCCAAGACTTATTTTGAGTTTTTTCTCTGTTTTCCTGTGTGTAGTGCCTATTTTCGTGGCTTTTTCTTTTTTGAGGTATTTTCCTGTAGCAGTTTCATGTCTTCCTTTGAGTGATATTTCCCGCATTTTTTTTTTTTTTTAGCAACCTAGAATATTTCAGGTGTTTTTATCCTTCTTTGTGAGAACATTGTTGTCATGTCATGTTCAGATGTACATTGTGGACGCCGTCTTCGCTCCACAGTAAGTCTTTGCTGTCGTCCAGCATTCTGTTTTTGTTTACTTTGTAGCCAGTTCAGTTTTAGTTTCGTTCTGCGTAGCTAAGCTTCAATGCCTTTTCTTAGGGGCACTCGTGTGCCGTTAGGGGTGCATGTCTAATGCAAGGGCTGTTTAACACCTTTCTTACGTCACGACTCTGGAGACCAATAAGCGTTGTCAGCAGGTTTACTGACATTCAAAAGGGTGAAACTAAAAAGACGAACAATACAGTCAATATATACATATGTTATGCAAATGTATTCATATATATGCTGTAATGCCACCTTACAAGGCAGGAGAAGGTAAACAAAAGGGAATTGGTACTACGACGCCATCTTAGATGATATTGCAAATTATCGGTAATGAGCATGACAAAGATCTCATTATACATCACAAATCGTAAATTTAGCTAGAAATATTTGACATAAAAAACAAGTTTCAAGGTTCAACTTATGATACATACAAGCAAGAGTTTACAACTTTTAGTTGTAACGGAACAACTCGCCTTCTGTTTATTTTTTATTTAAGCATTAGATACATTTTTAACTGCACACTGGGGCGGTATAGGTTGGTTGGTAGAGCGGTCGTGCCAGCAACTTGAGGGTTGCAGGTTCGATCCCCGCTTCAGCCTTCCTAGTCAATGCTGTTGTGTCCTTGGGCAAGACACTTTACCCACCTGCTCCCAGTGCCACCCACACTGGTTTAAATGTAACTCAGATATTGGGTTTCACTATGTAAAGTGCTTTCAGTCACTTGAGGAAAAAGCGCTATATAAATATAATTCACTTCACTGCCCACGCTGTTTCCGATATCTGCAAAGCAGTTAGCTACAAAGTGCCACCTACTGACATGGAAGAGTATTACACGGTTACTCTGCCGAGCTCTAGACAGCACAGATACTCAGCAACAACACAATTTCTGGTTTGCAAAAAATATTTTTAACCCAACTAGTTGAAATTAGATAATCCCCCACGGCACACGATGCCGGCACGAGTGTGCTGCGGCACAGTGGTTGAAAAACACTGGACTAAGGAATTCAAATGATACAGTTAAGCTGGTATTAGCTGCCAACTAGAGGGCCCAGAGCAGACTAGTCGCTAGCTGGCAATTACACCGCTAATCACTAGCCATATAAACAGAGGTGGGTAGAGTAGCCAGAAATTGTACTCAAGTAAGAGTACTGTTACTTTAGAGATGTATTACTCAAATAAAAGTAAGGAGTAGTCACCCAAATATTTACTTGAGTAAAAGTAAAAAGTATGTTGTGAAAAAACTACTCAAGTACTGAGTAACTGATGAGTAACCTGTTCGTTTAATGATGACGGCAACAAGTAATGCACAAAAACATAAAAATAGCAATGAACAAATTCAGAGCCAGGAACATATCTTAAGCAACTAAAACAATAATATATATTAAATAATATATATTTGGTTTTACACTTATGAAAAAAAAATGAAAATTGATTTTACCCTTGCAACCTCATTATACTATTGGCTAAGTTTTATATTCATAAATGTAAGTTTCTCAATACCCTACCTATTTTTTGTGCTTTTAAAAAAGATTTAGAACTCTACATTAAAACACTCTAACTTTAACAACCTAAAAGCTGTGAAAACGATGATGCTGTGTTCCAAATTTAAGTTATTTACTGAGATTCAGTGAGCATATGGCTTTGCACTTTGTTTATTTATATATATATATATATATATATATATATATATATATATGTTTTGCATTCTATTTTAGTTACTTTGACTTTACAACCCCCTGGCGCTGTTTTCTACGTTTTTTATACTGTTTAGTACTGTTTTAGTACTTTGATTTTTATTTTCAACTGTTTGTAAATGTTGAAATTTATAAATAAAGGTTTATAAAAAAAAAAGTGTGCAGTTAATCATGTGACCGCCTGGCTCTGTTTGATTGGTGAAACGGAGTCAAACGTCACCAGTGACTGCATTTGATTGGTGAAATGGAGTCAGACGTCACTAGTGACTGCATTTGATTGGTGAAACGCAGGCATGTGATGGATCATACTTTGAAGGTTTGTCTGACAAACCAAAACAAAGCGTGCATTAAGAGATGGATAAAAATAAGTAGCGAGTAGAATGTTGATAAATGGAGCGGAGTAAAAGTAGCGTTTGTTCTCTATAGATATACTCAAGTAAAAGTATGTTGCATTAAAACTACTCTTAGAAGTACAATTTATCCCAAAAGTTACTCAAGTAGATGTAACGCAGTAAATGTAGCGCGTTACTACCCACTTTTGCAAATAAATGCTCACATGAATATAATGATCAAGAATAATAATTTATTAATGTTTTTTCTTCTCTGCACTTCCTTGCAGTACCTCTACGGACCCCATGAGGTTCAAATAATCTCTGTTGTTAATATTTGTATTGTTTTTAGACAGAAAACATCATCATTTGTGATTTAGATATATCTTAAAAATGATACATATTGCTGAAGAATAGGAAAAAGCATTTCTGTTGTTTTGCTGTGTTTCAGTAAATCAAGCTAAAATGGTAGGGGCTTCACGGTGGCAGAGGGGTTAATGCGTCTGCCTCACAATACAAAGTTCCTGCAGTCCTGGGTTCAAATCCAGGCTCGGGAACTTTCTGTGTGGAGTTTGCATGTTCTCCCCGTGAATGCGTGGGTTCCCTCCGGGTACTCCGGCTTCCTCCCACTTCCAAAGACATGCACCTGGGGATAGGTTGATTGGCAACACTAAATTGGCCCTAGTGTGTGAATGTGAGTGTGAATGTTGTCTGTCTATCTGTGTTGGCCCTGTGATGAGATGGCGACTTGTCCAGGGTGTACCCCGCCTTCCGCCCGATTGTAGCTGAGATAGGCGCCAGCACCCCCCGCGACCCCAAAAGGGAATAAGCGGTAGAAAATGGATGGATGGAAGCTAAAATGGTCTTTTCCAGCAGAAAGTATGTGGACAAATATGAGGTTTTTTTTGTCATATTTACAAAGTATGCACTCCTTTTTTTGTTCACACTCCTGTCGGACAGCAAAAGGGAATGGAAATTCAACAAAAGTCTGGTGGATACATTGTCGTCTACAATTCAAGTTATTTCGTCATTCATTGTTTTTTTTTCCCTTGGCCGCAGTCTGGACCCCCTCTCCAGGGGCCCAGGCTTAGACGGATTTTTTTATTTTATTTCAATCTTCTATTTTTTTCTCCCATTCCCCCTGCCTCCCCCCACTTGTTTACCTGTATCTCATCTTTTTTGTAAGGGGCGCCGGAAGTCGGCAGACCCGTCAGCGATCCTGTTCTGTCTCCCTGTAATGTTTGTCTGATCTTGAATGGGATTGTGCTGAAAATGTTTAATTTTCCTGAAGGAATAAATAAAGTACTATCTGATCTAATCTAATTCACGTGGGGTTCTTCCACCAAATTAAAAACAAACAAACATCCTACCCTCAACAAAAAGGGCGATTTGATGCATCAAAAACAGGTCCCGGGAAATTGCACGTGGAGGTAATTAATAATAATATTTAAAACAAACTCAATATTTCATGAGAACAAAGCTTTGTACAGACTTCACGTGTGTAAACACTGGCAGGTCACACGAGCGGAAAAAAGGAACAAGAGGAGCATGGCGGCGCCCTCCTCAGATGGAAAAATAAATGTTGCTGCTATGAATCATTTAGCGGCGCTGGGAAGGCAACAAATTGAGTGCGACTTGAAGAAAAACAAGGCAGGGGCGAAGCGAGAACATGAAGACCCCCGCAGAGCAGCAAATCAGGAGATGGCCAAATAACGACTGATGGCAAGCTTGGCCGAATTTCACGTGGAGGCGGAAAGGATGGACGGCGTGCTGCGGCGTAAATGACAGACGTTAGCCACGGAAGCACACTGATAGCGAGCGTCATGGAGACATTCCCAACGACATTGGCTGCTGGCATAATGTGGGGATAATTTAAGGTGATCATTTCATCATCATCTCACCTGGCATGAAGGCCAACTCATTAATACCTTGAACTGACAAAAATGATTTCCTTTTATGAAAATGACCCCATGGAGCTAACTTTATGGCTGGCAAGTGACTATTTCAGTAGAAAAAAATATTGCAATCAATGAGAAAAAAAAAGCGAATGGTTTAGTCAAGACCAGTGATGGGCAGTAACGAGCTAAGCTGCGTAGCTTAAAGGCCTACTGAAATGAGATTTTCTTATTTAAACAGGAATAGCAGGTCCATTCTATGTGTCATACTTGATCATTTTGCGATACTTCCATATTTTTGCTGAAAGGATTTAGTAGAGTAAATCGACGATAAAGTTCGCCACTTTTGGTACTTCCTGAAAAAGCCTCGCCTTTACCGGAAGTCGCAGACGATGACGTCACATGTTGATGGCTCCTCATATATTCACATTGATTTTAATGGGAGTCTCCAACAAAAACAGTTATTCGGACCGAGAAAACGTAAATTTCCCCATTAATTTGAGCGAGGATGAAAGATTCGTGTTTGAGGATATTGATAGCGACGGACTAGAAAAAAAACTCCCCAAAAAACGCGATAGCATTGGGACGTATTTTGTTGTGATCAGCGTATTTTTCTAAAATTAAGAATGTTTTTTTTGGTTGCCTTTCAGTTTGACAGCTATTAAAAATAAACAACACTTACAAACCCAACAGTTCATTTGTATTTGCTAATTATATTAAAAGTGACGGTTTACGATTTAATTGGTATCACGTCGTAAAGTGCATTAGCTAGCGTCTCTTGTGAAGTGAAGTGAATTATATTTATATAGCGCTTTTCTCGAGTGACTCAAAGCGCTTTACATAGTGAAACCCAATATCTAAGTTACATTTAAACCAGTGTGGGTGGCACTGGGAGCAGGTGGGTAAAGTGTCTTACCCAAGGACACAACGGCATAGACTAGGATGGCGGAAGCGGGAATCGAACCTGCAACCCTCAAGTTGCTGGCACGGCCGCTCCACCAACCGAGCTAAACCGCCCCAGTTGCTCAGTTGAGAGTAGAGAAATTGTGCAAGAGTAGGGCTGGGCGATATGGCCTTTTATTAATATCTCGATATTTTTAGGCCATGTCTCGATACACCATATAGATCTCGATATTTTGCCTTAGCCTTGAATGAACACTTGATGCATATAATCACAGCAGTGTGATGATTCTATGTGTCTACATTAAAACATTCTTGTTCATACTGCATTAATATATCCATCCATCCATTTCCTACCACTTATTCCCTTTTGGGGTCGCTGGCGCCTATCTCAGCTACAATCGGGCGGAAGGCGGCGTACACTTTGATTGATTGATTGATTGATTGATACTTTTAGTAGTAGATTGCACAGTACAGTACATATTCCGTACAATTGACCACTAAATGGTAACACCCGAATAAGTTTTTCAACTTGATTAAGTCGGGGTCCGCGTTAATCAATTCATGGTTAATCAACACCATGGACAAGTCGCCATCTCATCATTAATATATGTTCATTTTAAACTTTCATGCAGAGAGGGAAATTACAACTAAGTCAATTTACCAAAACTGTATTTATTAAACAGTTATTAAGCAGTGGCACAAACATTCATGTCATTTCCAAAACAGAAAGTGCAAGATTGTCAGAGACATTTTACAGCAAGCTATGAGTGCACTTTTGCGCATGATGTCACTAAGATGACATACCAAAACAACACTTAATTATAGTGCACTTTTTGTACAAAACGCCACTACAAGTGCAGTTTTGTTCATAATGTCACACAAGATATTTCAATAACTGTCAAATGAAAATGAGCTGCATATCAAATAGTATATGTCCTTCGCTATGTGGTAGGTTCCTGCAGACGTTATCTCCTTTTGTTGACTATTTTTTTTTACACGGTGTTGATCTGGAAATAGTTGCTTCGGTGTTTAGTTGGTGTGGCACCGGCCGGAGATGTTGACATGCCGAATTTTAAGCACTCCTCATTCTCTAGCGGGTGACTTTTCAAATGATGCTACATTAGCAGTGGTGCTACTTTTTGTAGCAACGCTTTTGCCGCATAATTGTTCAACATCTTCCCGCTTGAAGCCAAACCACCGCCAGACGATGGACCCCGTGCTGTTTTTCTAGGGAATTAATTTGTTACCAGATTTGCACCTTCTCTCTTTTGTATTACCACCCGTACCTCTCCGCTAGCATCACAGCTAACGTTACCATGTCGTTGCACACGTGACGTATGTAAGAAGGTGCGCTTGTTTTAAGTCTCTGTGAGAAGGAGAGACAAGAGACAATGGGAAACGCATGCAGTGTAATGCCCGCAGCTAAAAGCAACTGCGTGAGAATGTATACTCGAATATCACGATATAGTCATTTTCTATATCGCACAGAGACAAACCCGCGATATATCCAGTATATCGATATATCGCCCAGCCCTATGCAGGAGTTTAGAAGTACAGTAATCATTTTCAGCGCCTCAGGTTGAGAGAACATTGACTTTAGTTGCTTCTTTAATGGAAGATTAATGCTCTAATCTCCAAAGGAAACATAAACTGTGGGGAAAAGTACAAATATGTGATAAAGACACTGCAAATATCCGATGAGGACAATGATGATGACGATGACGAGGGAATAGCAGTCAACGTTCATATCAGTTATCACAGCCAAGCTACAATTCAACTCAACATTGATTTTCCAACAGCATTCCTTACACACGCGCTTTCTTATCAGGCAGTTTCTAAACTGTGGGCAAGAGCGAAAGCCTCAGCTAATTAACTTTTTTTCATTTGTGGCCTTGCGTCCCTAACACTGGCAAGTCAAAGTTAAATCTTGTGGAGAGCGGGGACGTTTGGATTTGACGCTTGATTGACCGCATGGACGGCGTTCACACTTTGTCTTTCAAATGGACTTGCTACGTTCATTATATTCTCATTTCCCCTCGTTGCAGATGAAAGTTGGGACGAATGTGCTGACATAGCTTAAAATGAACTAATTTTCACTTAATATTACAAAAAAGTATATCTCTATGATCTTTATTAGGAAAAACCAAAGCTGTAATAAAGAAGGTATGAAATTATTCATTAAAGGCTTAAAAACTTTAGGAGTTATTTTTGTAAAAATGTTCTCGTAAACACACAAGATGAAATCTATAGGTATTTTGAGTAAAATTCATTATTTTATTAAGAGTTCTTGTATGTTGCCAATGTCATTGTATTACAGTTGAATATTTCCAAGGATCATGTTATAGTACTAATATACCTTTACAAAATCTTATTAATTCAAAATAAATTATTAAAATTGATTCATTTTGTCTTCACCTGCTCCTTTTTACTTTTTTTGTTTTTTTAATAAAAGTCAACATTTTGTGTAGACATAGACTTTACAGCTACGTGGAGCAGGGCGTGGCCTGCAGGCCTGTTGCAGAAAGGGGTGTGCCAGGACCGGCCTCAAAGACAGTGAGAGAAATGGCCCAGGTGGGCCTTATTTAATCATCTGTCGCCTTTATTAGCAGTAGCCGGATTGAGACAAGTAGTTGGAGTGGGAGCCAGACACAAACTCAGAAAAAGAAATTTTGCTGGAAAGCAAAAGGCTTGCAGAATTGTTGAAAATAAAACAGTTTTATACCCTGAATTCCGGGCTCTCCTGGCAGTGTGCGGTGTTCTGAAGAACCCACTAGAGCGTTTTTGTCATGAAAAAGGGAGGTTTTTGTGGTTGGTGCACTAACTCTAAGTGTATATTGTGTTTTTTATGTTGGTTTTAATAAAAATAAAAATAAAAATATATATATATATATATATATATTTATTTTTTTTTAATAAAAAATTATTCTGCGGCCCGGTGGTTGGGGACCACTGCACTAGAGGGAAACCTCTATAATCTATTTTTATGTATAAGCATGTACTCTACCAATTTACCAATATTTTTCCATATGTTTTTATATATTCTTCTGATATTCATACTTACTCAATAAGTAAGTATTATACTAAGTATAACTTTTATCTACTACTATGTTGAACGTCTGCTAAGCAATGCTAGTTTACATAGAGAGGACCCAAACTAATCCACAGCTGCACTTTATTCTTAAAAAAAAAACACACTTGAAGGCTAGTGGTCTAGAGTGAATTACGATGAGTATGTTTGTTGTATACATGTATTGTATTGAAGGGTTTCCCTCGGTTTGCCAATAAATTTGTGGCAGTGGGGGGCGTGGTCAAAATGATGTCTTCTTATAATTTACAAAGCTGATGCAAATATTTTCTCTAAAAAGGCTAAAAATGATGTACATGCATGTATTTCAAAATCAAATCCGTTATTAGTAAATAGTATTATGTGATGGGGTGTAGCCCTTGGGAGAGTGGCCATACCAGCAACCTGAGGGTTCCTGGTTCAATCCCCACCTTCAACCAACCTCGTTACACCCATTGTGTCCTTGAGCGAGACACTTCACCTTTGCTCCTGATGGGTCGCGGTCACGGTCTTGCATGGCAGCTCCCGCCATCAGTGTGTGAATGTGGAAATAGTGTCAAAGCGCTTTCAGTACCTTGAAGGTACAAAAGCGCTATACAAGTATAACACATTTATTAACACGGAGAGATGGATATATAATTTCCTATATATTTTTTCTTTATTTTTCTGTCGTTGCTGCTGAGTGTTACAATGTAATAGGCTGCACTTATGACCGTTTTTCAAGTTTCTAAAAACTACTTCAATCTTTTTTGTTTGTTTTTTTTAAATCAAAAACGACTAGCAACAAATCTAGCATCTTTTCTGGCGTTATTGGAGACTGCACTCGTGTTTAGAGACTCTTTCTTTCCGTCACTCCATGTCACTATTGATTTATAAACCTGTATATGTGGTAAATGGGTTATACTTGTATAGCGCTTTTCTACCTTCGAGGCACTCAAAGCGCTTTGACACTATTTCCACATTCACACACACATTGTTGGAAGAAGGTGGGGAACGAACCAGGAACCATCAGGTTGCTGGCACGGCCACTCTCCCAACTGCGCCACACCTTTCCCCACAATATATATATATATATATATATATATATATATATATATATATATATATATATATATATATATATATATATATATATATATATATATACATATATACACACACACACACATATATATGTATATATATATATATATATATATATATATATATATATATATATATATACATACATATACACATATATACATATACATATATATATATATATATATATAGATATATATATATATATTAGGATGTAACGGTACGTGTATTTGTATTGAACCGTTTCGGTATGGGGGTTCCGGTTCGGTTCGGAGGTCTACCGAATGAGCCGCCTAAGCTAAAGTCTTAACAAGCTGCTCCGCTCTGTTCTGCCTCTGTCTCCTGCACAGCACCCGGCATTGGCCCTCCCACACAACCATCTGATTGGTTACATATATAGCGGTAACAGCCAATCAGCAGTTCGTATTCAGACCGGTAACCAATCAGCAGTGCGTATTCAGAGCGCATGTAGTCAGCGCTTCAGCGTCGAGCAGAAAGGTGTTTAGCAGGTGAGCAGCGGACTCTCCCAAAATTATAATAAACACCTCCCAGTCAACGTTCTAGAAACAAAATGCAGCTCGCTCGTTCGCAGTCCTGGCCTTCCGCCCGATTGTAGCTGAGATAGGCACCAGCGCCCCCGCAACCTCAAAGGGAATAAGCGTCAGAAAATGGATGGATGGATGGAGTTGACTTGAAACTGTTTAATGTTGCACTTTTTATATGGAGAAGAAAAGTTTTGTAATTTTATTTAATCTGAGCAACAAGTTGAGGCAGTTTAATGTTGATTAGCGTGGGCAGAATTATTATAGTGTTCCCAATGTTAAAAGGATAAAGCCATTATTACAAATTTGCTAAATAAATAACCAAAAAATGTATATGTTGTTTCCTTACTGTACCGAAAATGAACCGAACCGTGACCTCTACACCGAGGTACGTACCGGACTGAAATTTTTGTGTACCGTTACACCTCTAATATATTATATATATATATATATATATATATATATATATATATAATATTGTATCTATGTACTGTATATACAGGAATACTACGTAACTTTTATACCAGCGTTAACTTAGCAGCATGGGGTAATCAGTATTGGCTTCTTCCTCGCTGGAAAAGGTACGGAGCTTCCTCCGAATTAATTTAGCTGCATCCATGAATACAATACCACAATGTTCAGTGTAATCTCTCACTAGTACTATCTTTCCAGCCAAGGTATGTGTTGCCAAGTATACATCAGCAAGGCAGTGATGGAAAATATCATGACGAGGCATGACAGTCATAAGATAAAACATAAAACATTTTCAGTTGATGCCACCAGAAATGTTTGTTGCAGCGTTCTTGCTGAATGTGACCTCGAAGAGCCAAGTGAGGCGGTTATTGCTTTTTTTTTGTTTTCTATTATTTTCTTTACAGTTTTTTCCCCACAGAGCTATGAAATGAATAAAGGACAAGAAGGAGGGAGTGAAAGCAGCCTGCACTTTGCACCAGCATGCATACCTCATCACTTCAACACCAAGACAATCCATGACTCTTCAGACGATCTTTTCTTCTGATTTGACGGTGTAGCAGTCATCATCATCACATCACCTGTCGTTTGTGATCATGCTCAATGAGAGTGGGTGTGAGTCATGGAATCACAGCGAGGAGAGGCTAAGTGCTTCCTCAAAAGCCAATCACGCTGCATATTTGCCTCCATCGCTGGCGCTAACAGCCTGAGGCGGCACAATGTTCACTCACACGCTGAGAATGCAAATACATGCAAATTACTCTTGTTGCTGGGCAGATTTTTTGCAAGTGTTATTTTCTTGTGATAACACTGTCCTAGCTCCATATGATTGCTAATCATTTTAACAATTATTAAGTTGGTATTTATTTTTGTGCATTAGTACCATCCACTGAATGTTAAAAAGGTTGAGTTTATGTCAAAGAAAGCTTGAGATCCTGCAGGCTAACTTTCTGCACTTTTAATACACGCTTCATGATTTGGTCTATGGGCCGGCTGCTCCCCCTTAATCGGACTTTAACACTCGGCGAGCACAATTTCACACGTTTGGACTTTTTCTCCTCGGCTCGTTTGACTTTTCACACACAGTTTTTTTTGTGTAATTGTCAATTTGAAATATTGCTCAAATCAATTTTACAAACTATTACTTTTGGCTCCAAAGAAGTCTTTTTGTGCGTTTCAAGATAACCCAGTAAAAGTTTCTCCGTCAGCCGACTAGTTCTTTAATGACTTCCTTTGTATCGGCTTTAATGACTTAGCACTCTATCTGCGTGTTTGAAGCTTATCTTCATTGCCAATGAGACATTATATATAAACTCTGTCCTTTTTGATGAACCTTCAGGAAACAGCAGCAGACGAGACAAGGTGGGAGGAGCATCTTCACTAGGTAAATATGTGTTCTGACCGCCATGATTGAGTTTATAAAACCTTGGAAACTAAGAAAAAACAAACATTTGAAGACTTATTGACAAGTTAGCAGCTAACTTGCTAGCTTTGACCGCAACAAATGAGAGGGTGCAGACCTCCACCAAAACCATTTGTCACATCAATAAATCAACGATGGCCATATAGGATTCTAAAGCGGGCTTGGATCAGGGATGGGTACCTTTCACATTTTAAATCAATACAGTACCAACTCCCTTCCATCCATTATCCCCGGTACCTGGGAATCAACACCAGTACTCAACCAACTGTCTGTCTTTTTTATAAGTGTTCAAATGTGTTAACAAATGTTCATTTGTATACATTTAGACTGTGCCGTGCTGTCCATGTTACATGTTCTGGTACCTCCTGCTGGCGATGTGTCTCCCTTGTGCCTTTTCTGTTTTTTTCAGTTACCATGGTTTCCAAGATAAGGCGGAAGTGACGAGGAGAGCGGTTTTCAATCACCCTGTGCTTATATAGTCTCATCTCACGCACCTGTTGGTGATCTCTTCATGTTGTTTCTTATTGTTTCTCCTAACCCCAGCTCAACTCGCTTCCAGTCCTCCTATTTGTTGGGTTTATTTGGGTATTCTCGATTCTGTAAGTTTTTGTTTTTTGAGTGCTCAGTCCGCCCGTTTTTCCCTTGTGGTCTACTTTTGTATGTTACATTTTTAATTTGTTTAATTTCCCTTTTTTGTGTCACTGGCTGTCTTCCACCAGCGACATTGTCTTTTGTTTTTTTCCCTCCAAGCCTAGCATACTTTGGAGGCTTCATGATCCTGACCCTTCCAGCCTTGATTATATTCTTTTGTTATCATTTGCTTTCTGGTGAATTTAAATACACTCTTTTGTACGTTCGCCTCGCTGGTATTTTGTGGATTCTCCTCTGGAGTAAAAGCTTAACAAAAGATCCCGCCAGAATAAGTCTGGATCCCACAGAGATGGAACCCCTCAAGAACACCATTCACAAGCAGGCCGTGCGACTCCATCAACTGCAGACGCAACTCGCCATGCTTGGCGAGGGTGTCAACAGTTTGAAAATATTTAAATTTCCGTTGTCCTGTTGAGCCCTGTTCCCGCTGCCAACCCGACGTCCAGTGTGCTTACCTTCAGCCCCGCCACTGACACCTAGGCTCTTTGTCCTGTCTTGTCTCATCCTGAGTGATTCTCCGAAGACTCAGTTGATGCTCGAACTCTGATAACGCAAGGTTTACTCCATTTCGAACTTCAGTCTGCAGCCTTTCGAGCCGAACAACCCCTTTACCATCTCGTGGGCAATGGGGTGACATGGGCCACTGCAGAATGGGCCCAACAATCCCGCCTGTATAACTCTTTCCAAGCTTTTTCTCAAGCCTTAAAAATATTTTGTTAGGTGTCCACCGGGCTGGGAGGCTGCCCGCTCCCTCCTTCGTCTGTAGCAGGAGCAAACGGTGTCGAATTATGCCATCAAGTTGTACATCCTTTCCTCCAAATGCGATTGGAATCCTGCCGCACGACTTGGCGCCTTCAACCAGGGGCTCGACGACCGCATCCAATGATGCATGGCATAAATCAACATCCCGGAGGATATCGACAACCCCATCGCTTTGGCTGTTTGCATTGAGAATAGGGTTGGGTATCGAGTATCGATTGGAACCGGGACTAACTTTCCGATTCTCCCGGAATCGTTCAAAAGTTTAAATTTCGATTCCTAGTTTCGATACCCAGTCCGCTGACCAGAAGAAGAAGCCGCTGAACACCAACGAAGAAGCGCCCACCGCCGGAAGTGTTAGCATAGCCGAGCCTATGTAGCCGAGCGAGTCAGTCAAGCATGGATAGCGGGCGTCGACGGTTGAAAGTGTGGCTTTATTTTACAAAAAAAAAAAGAAATATTGGCGAAATGTAACACGTGCGACAGGACTGTTTCGTGCTTAGGAGGGTGCACGTCGAACATGATGAAGCACCTCCGAGTTAATGGAGTACAAATAAATGCGTGTCCCGTCTTCGACAGGAGACACTATCTGTCCAGAACACTCACGCATCCTGCCTGAGAAGGCGGATATGGTCATTTTCCTCAACAAGAACTGTCTCTGATTTTATACTGTACCTGCTACTAATTTGGACTGGGTTTTGCAAGTTGTTTCTTATTATTTGTTTGCTTTTCTGCACCAGGTGAGCCCATCAGTGGGAGCACGTTGACATGTTTAAGTACCTGCAGCATCATACACTTATGTGTAAATGTGTTTTCATGAGGTTTTCAAAAATAAAGCTCTCTTGATGAAAGTGTACCCCTGTGAAAATGTATTCATAATTTCTAATATTTATATTCAAGTTCATAGATTTTATATTTACATTGTAGTTGAAAACAGCCCTGTGAGGAATTTATAAATAAATGATAAATGGGTTGTACTTGTATAGCGCTTTTCTACCTTCAAGGTACTCAAAGCGCTTTGACACTACTTCCACATTTACCCATTCACACACACATTCACACACTGATGGAGGGAGCTGCCATGCAAGGCGCTAACCAGCACCCATCAGGAGCAAGGGTGAAGTGTCTTGCTCAGGACACAACAGACGTGACGAGGTTGGTTCTAGGTGGGATTTGAACCAGTGACCCTCAGGTTGCGCTCAGCCACTCTCCCATTGCGCCACGCCGTCCCTATAGTAAATTTATAGTCCTTATAGTAAATTTCATAAAAAGTTAATAGAATTAAAATTGATGGAGAATGTCAGACTATTTTATTCAGAAAGACTGTAGGTTAGCTAGCTCATTTAAAATATCCTAAACTTTTATTTGACCCTGCCTTTTTTAAAAATTTTTTTAAAGAAAGAATCGGAATCGACCATCGTCAGGAATCGGAATCGAAACAAAGAATCGGAATCGTTTTAATTCAAACAATACCCAACCCTAATCGAGAAGAGACTGGACGAACAAGAAGAGGATTGATATCGACTTCGGGGTCGGACGTTGCCAAACCCATTGTCCAGCAACCTGGGACCACCCACCATGCAGCTACTAGTGAAACCCATGCAGCCGGGTGGACATCGACTATCTTCGCCTGAGAGGGGACGACGCATGAGGTTAAACCTTTTCCTATATGTAATCTCAACTTGCCCTATCCGCCTAGAGTACAGGCAACAACGCGGCCCAATGAAGACTGACATCCAGCGACGAGGTATCAATGTTAACGCTCCTTGCCCCACCAGCCTCATCTATTCTTGCTCCTCAAAGACTAAGTACCCTTTCCTGATACAATAAGAGACGAGACATTGTGACATTCATTGACTCCCCACACTCTACGTATTTCGGGGAAAGGAGTGCCGATTTTTCGTTATGTCTTCCCGAGCAGCGCTGGTGGTACTAGGACTTACATAGCTGGTCAAACATAATCCACATATTGACTGGGAGAGTTTCAGTATTGCTAACTGGAGTGTATTTAATCATTCACCTTGCCTTAGATAAGCTAACCCTTAAATCGCCCTTTCTATCAATAATATTTCCAAGGAAGTTGATCTGTGTAGCGTCCCCTCTGTAATTCATGATCTCAACGAAGTGTTTAACGAGGAGCGTGCCTTGTACTTTTATGTATTTTTCACATCCCCTGCAGTCCATGAGAAAAATGAGAGTAAATTCACAATTTTTTCTTTAATTAGAAGATAAATACATTTAAAACAATCAAATAAAAAATACGGCTTTTAGGAAGCCATAACAATATTTTATGTTTTCTCTGCCAAGAAAGTACATTGTGTGATCGTTTATTTTATTTTGAAATTAAACTTGGTTAAAAGATTTCAGCCGACGGCCCGGCTGTAATATATATATACACACACACACACACAGTAGAAGCCCAAAGTTTGGACCCACCTTCTCATTCAATGTGTTTTCTTTATTTTCATGACTATTTATATTATAGATTGTCACTGAAGGCATCAACACTATGAATGAAGATGTGGAGTTACGTACTTAACAAAAAAAGGTGAAATAATTGAAAACGTGTGTTTCTTCAAAATAGCCACCTTTTGCTCTGATTACTGATTTGCACATGCTTGGCATTCTGCATCACGGGTGTGCCTTATCAGGGTTGTTTAGTGGAATTTCTTGCTTTATCAGTGGGGTTGGGACCATCAGTTGTGTTGTGAATGAGGTGTGTCCAAAATTTTGGCCTGAACTGAGATTTTATATATATATATAAATATACCGTATTCCCTTGAATTGCCGCCGGGGCGCTAATTAATTTAAAACCCCTTCTTACTCCTGCGCTTACCAAAGGCATGCGGTAAAAGTAAGTATGCGCTAATTATTTTAAAACCTCTTCTCACTCCGGCACTTACCAAAGGTATGCAGTAAAAATTTGAGTGTGATGTAAGCTTGGACCTTAAATCCTACTGAATAGGTCTTAATCTTCTTCCCTTTATGCGATTTCAAATTACCGGTATTGAAATCAGCCTCCTCCATTTTGAAAATGATGACAGGGGAAGTGTCACGAGTTCGACCAGGCGGTAATACTAAGTATGCGCTAATTATTTTGGAAAGCGAGTAATTCAAGGCAAGCGCATACTATATGCCCTGGGTCAATTCAAGGAAATACGGTATATATATATATATATATATATATATATATATATATATATATATTTTTTTTTTTAATTATTATTTTTTTTTTTTTCTCGCGCACTAATTGACTGATTTGCATTACCGCCACTACAGGATTGGAATGGAACATATCTGAACAGTATTTTCAATTCAATGTTTTTAAGAGTGTTTGGCCTTGGGAGCGGTCGGCGCTGTGCTCAGTGACAATGCAGCCGTTGTTATTAAGTTGGAGGTATCCTCGTGGCTGCTGATGCATTCTGATGATTGCGTGGAGCTCATAAATCAGCGTAGCCGTACGTCTTTGAACAAGGTAGCTTAGTGTTTCATGCCAGGTTGCTGATGAAGCCGCAGATATACGCCGAGCTACGACGTGGTCAAGTTGACCTCATAGATCACGTCAGCGCACTCGCAGATACGACCACCTCATATTTCAATGCTACCTCCAGATATACGCAAGAGAAAGAAAGGAGTGAGCAGGCACAGACGACAAGGCAAACACGGAAGATTAAACAAAAAAAACAATTTGGCATCTCACGGTTTTGTAAATATTGCAGTGTGTCCGTTTCAAAATGCTACAAAAAATGTGACGGTATCAAACAAAAACTTAGAGTACTGCCGTCAGTGTAGTTTATATATTTTAAATATCTATTGAATTGTCTTCATAGTTTGGCCTAAAAATAGAATATTGGTTGATTAATTGTTGACATTTACTATTTAAGCATCAGAGGATATAAAAGAGTTGACTTCCGTTTAGAGGAGTGTCCCAATACTTGATTGTATAGTCCAGTGTTTTTCAACCACTGTGGCGCGGAACACTAATGTGCCGTGAGATACAGTGGGGTGTGACGTGGGAGATTAAGTAATTTCACTTTATTGGGTTAAAAGTTGAAACATTTTAAGTCTACATTATACCTTTTGTTTTCGCCCTCTTTTTGTGCCCTTGTGTGAACGATCTTTTCCATCCTTATTCTTTCCATTTTTTGTAACTGAGCTACTGTATGGAACATTTTCCCTTGTGGATCATTAAGGTTTGTGTAAGTCTTAGTCTAAATATCTTTTTTGCAAACCAGTAATTATAATCCACAAATACAGTGCCGTTGTTGAGTGTCTGTGCTGTCTACAGCTTGGCAGACTAACCATGTTATAATCTTCCATATCAGTAGGTGGCAGCAGGTAGCTAATTGCTCTGTAAATGTTGGGAACCTGGTTTGTCGTGATCACAATATGCAACCGATAGTGGGAGGCAGGGTGCAGGTAAAAAGGTATCTAATTTTTAAACCAAAAATAGACAAAAGGTGAGCGGCCTTAAGAAAAGTAATTGAAGCTTAGGGAAGGCTATGCAGAACAAAACTAAAACTGAACTGGCTACACAGTAAACAAAGACAGAATGCTAGACGACAGCAAAGACTTACAAGCGTGTGGAGCAGAGACACCGTCCACATCCGTACATGACATGACAATCAACAATGTCCACAAAAAGAAGGATTAAAACAACTTAAAAAGTCTTGATTGCTAAAAACAAGGCGGGTGCGGGGAATAGCACTCAAGGAAAACATGAAACTGCTATAGGAAAATACCAACAAAACAGGAAACGCCACCAAAATAGGAGCGCAAGACAAGAACTAAAACACAAAAAAACTCAAAATAAGTCACGGCGTGATGTGACAGGTCGTGACAGTAGACCTACTTTGAGACAAGAGTTGTAGTGATGCAGGGTTGGTTATGGTTTGAATTCATATCCATCAACTGCGAGAACGACTTTTCACTGTCAATATTGGCAGCTGAGTTTCATTTTGTAATGTTTTCTACTGCTGGTGTGCCTCTGGACTTTCTTACTGAAAAAAATGTGCCTTGGCTCAAAAAAGGTAGAAAAACACTGGCATTGTGAATAGAGTCCTGACTAGTACTGACTTAAACTGTGACAGGATAGAACAAAGCTGCGCGCCGTGGTCTTTGTCACTCTCTTGTTTTGGTTTCAGCATCCTTGTCATGCTTCCGACGCCTCCACCTAAATATTCTGTTTCCCCTTTTTTTTCTTTTCTTTGTCTCCGAGGCAAGAAAAGATGAGGTGGGAGGGAAAACACGTGGAGGCTCTAAGCTCTCGCACATTTGAGTCACAAAAAAGCCAAAAACCATCGTACAAAGAAAAAAAAAACAGCGAGACGTCGCCTTTGCGCTGACGTGTTTTTCTCCCAGAGATATGAAAGCCCCCAGACAACATAGCTCCTAGGATCATTGGGACACGCAAACTCCTCTACCACGGTAAGGTAGCAGCTCAGAGAGGAGTGGAGGAGTTCAAGTACCTAGGAGTCTTGTTCACGAGTGGGGAAGAGTGGATCGTGAGATCGACAGGCGGATCGGTGCAGTGTCTTCAGTAATGCAAACGTTGTATCGATCCATTGTGGGGAAGAAGGAGCTGAACCGGAAGGCAAAGCTCTCAATTTACCGATCGATCTACGTTCCCATCCTCACCTATGGTCATGAGCTTTGGGTCATTACCGAAAAGATAAGATCACGGGTACAAGCGGCCGAAATGAGTTTCTTCCGCCGGGTGGCGTGGCTCTCCCTTAGAGATAGGGTGAGAAACTCTGCCATCCGGGAGGAACTCATAGTAAAGCCGCTGCTCCTCCACATCGAGAGGAGCCAGATGAGGTGGCTCGGGCATCTGGTCAGGATGCCACCCGAACGCCTCCCTAGGGAGGTGTTTAGGGCACGTCCAGCCGGTAGGAGGCCACGGGGAAGACCCAGGACACGTTGGGAAGACTATGTCTCCCGGCTGGCCTGGGAATGCCTCGGGATCCCCCGGGAAGAGCTGGACGAAGCGGCTGGTGAGAGGGAAGTCTGGGCTTCCCTGCTTAGGCTGCTGCCCCCGCGACCCAACCTCAGATAAGCGGAAGATGATGGATGGATGGATATTATTACATCATTTTAGGTATTGTTCATTGCCTGTTAAGAGTTGAGTTGTGTGATTCTGCTCACTTAAAACAAAGATGAAAGCATAAAAGCGTAAATTCCTTGGTGGAGGTATCATAAAGCGTTTGAGACACTAGACATCAATATGCCAGGAGAGTTTTGTGGTGTTGTGGAAGCAAAGAGAAGAGCGTTTGTGTTCAAGATGAGAGTCTGATCCTCCGTGGGAGACTGAAGCACACATGAAAGATGCAGAAGGAGTCAGACGCTGTCTTCCTGCACTCATTCAGTTGTTAGAAAGAAAGGAACGACTTCATTTTGACATACACACTGCAGTCTCGCACAGCGTTTACTCTGCAAGCATTTTTTGTACTTGAATGAACGCGGGGAAACCACTTGGGATGCTTTATGGGACAAAACAATGGCATCGATTGCCCCACACACACACACACACTTCTGTGTATTAATATTGCACCTTTTTTTTTTAAGCAGCTGACACGCAAAACATATTTGACGAACAAGTGTGAACAAAAGAAGAACATTTTGTAAAGCATTTTTTACGTACAGTACACTTACATAAAACCACAACATCAACCTGCTCAGTGGCCTTGTGGTTAGAGTGTCAGCCCTGAGATCGGTAGGTTGTGAGTCATACCAAAGACTATAAAAATGGGACCCCTTACCTCCCTGTTTGACACTCAGCATCAAGTCTTGGAAGTGGGGGATAAAGGCCTACTGAAACCCACTAATACCGACCACGCAGTCTGATAGTTTATATATCAATGATGAAATACTAGCATTGCAACACATGCCAATACGGCCTTTTTAGTTTACTAAATTGCAATTTTAAATTTCCCGCGAAGTGTCCTGTTGAAAACATCGCGGAATGATGACGCTTACGTTGACGCCTGCTTGTGACGTTATTGGTTGTGGCGGACATTTTATCGCAGCACTACTCATGGCTAAAAGTCGTCCGATTTCATCGCATAATTACACAGAATTTTGGACATCTGTGTTGCCGAATCTTTTGCAATTTGTTCAATTAATAATGGATACAACAAAGAAGAATGCATTCGGTGGAAAGCTGTGTATTTTGGCCGGCTGTAGCAACACAAACACAGCCGGTGTTTCTTTGTTTGTTGTGAAGCTTTAATATGCAACAGAGCGGTCAAGCAAACATGTTTCTCTACCACATGTCAACCGGCAGGTTTCGGTGAGAAAATTGTGGTAATAAGTTGGCTCTTACCGTAAACATGAGCGGAGCTTGTGTCGTTCTTCCTGCAGCTGTCAAAGAGGCAGCTGAGACTTTCTTGGCTCCTTCATGGGTTCACTCAGAGACACTGGCGGTCACCACACCGACTATATAATCTCACTAAACACTAGTAACACAATATTCAGAATTATCCTAGTAAATGTGTTTAATAACATCTGAATCGCTCCCACTGCCCTCGTCTTTTTTTTTTTTCCTTCTAGTCCTTCACTCTCACTATCCTCATCCACAAATCTTTCATCCTCGCTCAAATTAATGGGGAAATCGTCGCTTTCTCGGTCAGAATCGCTTGCGCTGCTGGTGTCCATGATTGTAATCAATGTGCGGGTATGAGGAGTCCTCACACCGGTGACGTCACGCGCACATCGGCTTCTACTTCCGGTAAAGGCAGGGCTTTTTTATTAGCGACCAAAAGTTGCGAACTTTATCGTCGATGTTCTCTACTAAATCCTTTCAGCAAAAATATGGCAATATCTCGAAATTATCAAGTATGACACATAGAATGGACCTACTATCCCTGTTTAAATAAAAAAAATCTCATTTCCGTAGGCCTTTAAATCACCAAAATGATTCCAGGGTGCGGCCACTGCTGCTGTTCACTGCTCCCCTCACTACCCAGGGGGTGATCAAGGGTGATGGGTTAAATGTAGAGAATAATTTCAGCACACCTATTGTGTGTGACAATCATTGGTACTTTAACTTTAACATCATTAACTACCATTTATGGACATGAGACCGATGCCACAACAAACATCATCCAGCTGGGCCACTTCATTAGGGACACCCTCTTATGACAGCCAAAATAAAAATGATACCTTTACAAAGATAATAACGCTTAGTTTTGATGTATGAATGAAATGATAATGGCTTATAGGATTTCCAATTTATACCTCAGCCTGCCTCCACTGTACCCATGTGCGGTCAACTCTTCCTGCATTATTGATGTGCATATACATAATACATATTAAATATGTTTTGACATTTATCACGTAAACATGAAATAATGTTTCATCTATAATGTGCAAATATGTCCTTCACATTCATCTAAGCTAACTCTAGCTGCTTTCAAGCCCTAATGAGCTAGTTAGCCTCATTAAGGAACCCACAGCTCGTTAGCGCCGTCCTGTGATGATGATGATGGTGATGATTCTCAGAGGAGCCTCACATGTACACGTGGGCCTCGGCTATTATACTCACAGTCTCTGGCTTTTCCCCATATTTCAGGTAAGCTTAGTGATGTATTCATGTTTACTTGCATTGCAGTTGATCGAACCCAGGGGTCACCAACCTTTTTGAAACCAAGAGCTACTTCTTGGGTACTGATTAATGCGAAGGGCTACCAGTTTGATACACACTTAAATAAATTGCCAGAAATAGCCAATTTGCTAAATTTACCTTTAATAACTAAATCTATATATATATAAAAAAAATTGGTACTTCTGTCCGTCATTCCGTCGTACATTTTTTTTCCTTTTACGGAAGGTTTTTTGTAGAGAATAAATGACGAAAAAAAACACTTAATTGAACGGTTTAATAGAGGAGAAAACACGAAAAAAATTAAAATTGAATTTTGAAACAGTTTATCTTCAATTTCGACTCATTAAAATTCAAAATTCAACCGAAAAAAATTTAGAAAAACTAGCTAATTTAAATCTTTTTGAAAAAATTAAAAAAAGAATTAATGGAACATCATTAGTCATTTTTCCTGAATAAGATTAGTTTTAGAATTTTGATGACATGTTTTAAATATGTTAAAATCCAATCTGCATTTTGTTAGAATATATAACAAATTGGACCAAGCTGTTTTTCTAACAAAGACAAATCCTGAAGATTTTCCTGAACAAACATTTTAAAAGAAATTCAAAAGACTTTGAAATAAGATTTAAATTTGATTGTACAGATTTTCTAGATTTGCCAGAATATTTTTTTTCAATTTTAATCATAACAAGTTTGAAGAAATATTTCACAAATATTCTTCGTCGAAAAAACAGAAGCTAAAATGAAGAATTAAATTAAAAAGTATTCATTATTTTTTACAATAAAAAAAAAATAATTAATTGAACACTGATTTAAATTGTAAGGAAAGAAGAGGAAGGAATTTAAAAGGTAAAAAGGTATATGTGTTTAAAAATCCTAAAATCATTTTTACGGTTGTATTTTTTCTCTAAAATTGTCTTTCTGAAAGTTATAAAAAGCAAAGTAAAAAAATAAATGAATTTATTCAAACAAGTAAAGACCAAGTCTTTAAAATATTTTCTTGGATTTTCAAATTCTATGAGTTTTGTCTCTCTTAGAATTAAAAATATCGAGCAAAGTGAGACCAGCTAGCTATTAAATAAATGAAATTTAAAAAATAGGAGGCAGCTTACTAGTAAGTGCTGCTATTTGAGCTATTTTTAGAACAGGCCAGCGGGCGACTCATCCAGGGGCGTCACTAGACCTAATACTGTACTGGGGCACACCTGGGGCACAAATAATTCATGTGAGCGTGCAAAGCGCGCAAGCAAAAACATTTTTTAAGCACTTATTTATCATAAAAAATACATAAATAGTGCTTTAAACTATGAAATCATATCAGATTATGTTGTATGGATCTTTGATTAACCACCTGAAATTAACTAATGCATTTGACCTACTTGTGCACTTTTTTACTCCAGACTTCTAAACTGCTACTGGTAAAAGCAAAAAGAAGGAGCAATGAATCTTTTTGACATATTTATTGCAGTAATCATCTGCAAATTTAACATCTCCTAAAGTAAAACAAAAAGTAAAGCACCCCTACATCTCTGGGTTCTTTTATATTATTTAATTTCCATTTATGGCAATGTGGCTAATCTTATTTCAGATACACAAAACTATAAATATACACAAAACAATAAAGCCACAGTAGTAGAATAAATGAACAACTGTTGTGTGTCTGTTCAGGGAATCATTTTCTGAGAAGTAAACTGTAACGTCTCCTTTTCATTTTTGCAAAGTGGTCAATCACTCTGGACAGACATGGAAATATTACAGTAACTGTTATACAGTCGACCAGTGGTTCCCAACTGGTGGGTCGTGACATAAAAGTGGATTGTGTCATTTTCAGTGAGTCGCAGTCAGATGTGTGCATGAAAAAAAAAAGTTTAGGGAGAAAACAATCAAATTGTGGCAACAAAACCAGATATTTTTAGCCATTTTTCTAGTGACTATTAGTGAGTATTTTAGCAAAAGGCAAACCGTCTAACAAGTTGGAGGAGGACTCAGGACAGACATGGAAATATATTTTTTAAAAATCTAAATGGAGCAACAAAACTTGATATTTTCAGCCATCTTTCTAAAAACAAATACAGAAATGTTACTATTTTTTATGGAAACAAGAACCAGATGCTTTAGCTGTAGCCATTTTTCTGGTGACAAAACAAGATTATTTTAGTCAAAGTCACACCGATTAACAAGACAAGTCTGCTGTGCTATTTTTCTGTGAAATAAACTTGAATGATTTAAAAATTTGGCTCACGACTTGATGATATGGAAAATTGTTTTTCTTCCTGAAGATAAACCATTTGAGAAGCACTCAACTCACACATGCTTACTCCAAATCATCTTTGATGCAGAACCAGCAGACAATAACCAACACTACGTTTCATGTTCATTGGAAATTCCCCCGACAGCTCGTACAGCAAATGAATACGTTTGTCTTGATACAAGGAATAATGTTAGCTAACTTAGCATCAACTTAAGACAATGATGTTGCCTAGCTAGCTAGGACTTCACTTACATCTCTCATTCCTCGGGGCTTCTTCAAGGCTGCGGGTGAATAACTTTCTTAAATCCATCTAGGAGTTACAGTTTGAGTCAAATCAAAATCAAAATAATGTAATTAAATTGTTGTTGGCTAACGTTACCTACCTGCAGTGATTCTCACCCCCCACTCCCCCTCTCTCTCTCTCTCTCTCTCTCTCTCTCAACCGAAGTCTCGATCCACACATGAATAAATTACCATATTAAGTAGCCATGTGCTCATTGTTAAATGGAGTGAATACAGTAGCAATCAATTACCTTACTAAGTAGTATGTGCGCTGTTGTCTATGTTATGTAGACTTAAAACGCTGAAGCGTTTTTTTTTAATTGGTGAAATTTTTACTGGGGCACTGCAGATCTACAGTGGGGCACGTGCCCCAGTGAAATATGTCTGGCGACGCCCCTGGACTCATCTGGTCTTTTCGGGTTACCTGGTGCCCGCGGGCACCGCGTTGGTGACGCCTGATCTAACCTCTCAGGGGAATCGGACCTGCGATCCTTCAGTCTCAAGCTGCATCCACTCCTTGATGGTGACATGTACTTTTTTTTTGCAGCGAGAGCCAAAACAAGCAATAATATTATTGCTATACTGCTTCCAGCCACTGGAGACTGCTGTGATGCATTTGTATTTCAGTGAGGAGACACTTATTAGGCGCAAAAAACTATTTTCATGTATAACCTGTGACGCTTTGCTGGCATTGTGGTGTGGTTTTTGTTCTCTCGTGGATGCAGTTTGAGATGGACACAGCGTGAAGGTAAGAATGATGATTTATTTAACTATAAAAACGGACTAGGAAAAGAAAATACTTGCACGAAGGCACTACAAACAAAACCAACAGAACGCGCTAGCATATGAGCTAGGGTCAAACAACAGAATAGCGTGGAAGCTAAACTACACAAAGGTCTTTACCACAATGCGGGAATAGCGACGTCACCTGTTGCATGGAAGCAAATGAAAATCCGAGACCGAATGAAAAACAAGGGCAGACTTAAATAGAAGGGATAATCAAAAAGCAGGTGCGTGTGAAAAACCAAAGGCAGGTGACACAAATGGGTTACTATGACAATGGAAACAAAACAGGAAGTGCCACCAGGAACTAAGGAGTCAAATACTACAAGGATGTGATACGAAACAGAACAAAACCAGAATATGTCATGATCCGCTACTCGGATCATGACACAACCATGTTTAAAGACAAAACTTAGTGTCATTAGTATTAACATTTAACCCTTAAAGAAACGTTTTGCTTTGATTTATTTCTACAATGCCCACACTTTGAGACGGAGCATGTCAAGTGCAACTCTCGACGACTATTTAGCTTGTTACCTTCGTTCGTAATGAGCCAACAATAGCCATTCAAGAGGGGAGCCTTATCTCAGCTAGAACTCCATCCATCCATCCATTTTCTACCGCTTATTCCCTTTGGAGTCGTGGGGGGCGCTGGTGCCTATCTCAGCTACAATCGGGAACTAATTAATTTATTTCCGCAAATGTTGAACAGAAATTGGAGAACTGGTCTGTGCGCTCTCTGAACAAGTTGTATACACACAGAAAAATAATGAACTGCAGCCGGCCAATCACAGACGCAAGAGGGAGGAGCATAATTCATGCTTTGGATACTAAACAGGAAAGTGAAGATGACAAAATTAAACTAAATGCATCCCTGGAGAGCAGCAGAGTGTACAATGCATGATGAGTTTGAGAAATGTTGGCAGGTCTGCATCTGGAAACGAAATTCTTCAATAGTCACACTGTGTTGACTTAGGGCCTGACTTACTAAAGGTTTGCGTGTACTATAACACGTGCAAACTTGATAGCACACGCTAAGCTGGTCTACTAAACGTGAGCAAAGTGGATTGTGTTTGTTAGGTGAGCAGAAAAAGATGTGCAATCCATTTAGCGTCACTGTTTCCATTAAGATGTAAAATATACGCTGACCATCAAAGCTCACACAATACCAGGAGGAGAAATACATGAAAATAATTTAATTTTGTATTTAAAAACTTTAAATACATATACATTATACAATACAAGCAATGTGATTTATAAACACTCGCCACTGTTTTACGAGCACTATTTAGCATTTTATTTCGCACGTGTGTAAAGTACGTGCAAACTGACACACAGGACCGTGGGAAAGGCAATGGACAGAGAATCCTTCCTTATATGTGTGTGTGTCAACAAATATGGACTGTCAGAACATAAATAGTAGGCATGAAATCCATTCAGCAACCTCCTTTTATAATTGTATAGTT
Organism: Nerophis ophidion; assembly: GCF_033978795.1. Lineage (NCBI taxonomy): Eukaryota > Metazoa > Chordata > Actinopteri > Syngnathiformes > Syngnathidae > Nerophis > Nerophis ophidion. The sequence continues at coordinate 42,674,626 of NC_084624.1, forward strand.
TCATGCTGGGTGACTTAAAGACGAATAGCACTTTTTTTGAGAATTTTGCCTATCGTTCACACATGGGTTTTTTTGTTTTTATTAATATTTTAATTTGTAATAGTCTGCTTGATCTAGGTGGCTAGCAATTCTGCAAATAAGAACGATCCATTCTGCCTCTAAATTGGTCTAAAATGCATCCAAATACCACCAACAATACTTCATTCACGTTCCGTAACCTGTATAATAACCAAACTGTAGAGACATGGTTATTGTGAGAGCGAACACTGAGGAACTCCTTTTCTAGTGTAGTAACACATTGCCTTGCGACATGCTAGAGCATTAGCCATAAGATAGATTCTGCATCAGCAGCCGAAAAGCTTTTGAGTTTATAATACACAACACAATGCGATAGGACAACAGTATGTACTGACTGAAAAACATGAACAATGCACCCCTTGTCGTTGGTCGGAAGTGAGTTTGTGTGTGTGTTTGCGTGTATGTGTGGGGGAAGGTGCCTTGCCGTGAACCTGCCTCCAATATATTTTTAATCACTGTATGTATCACTCATTATGTATTAGGGCTGGGCGATATGGCCTTTTCATGATATTACAATATTTCTAGGCCATTTCGCGTTACACAATATATATATATATATATATATATCGGTATTTTGCCTTCGCCTTGAAATAACACTTGATACATATAATCACAGCAGTGTGATGATTGTATGTGTCTACATTAAAACAGACTGCATTAATATATGCTCATTTTAAACTTTCATACAGAGAAGGAAATCACAACTAAAAAAAAAAAAAATAAAAATAAAAAATGTCATACTGTGTTGATCTGGAAATGTTTGCCTTGACATTTTGCGTGTGGCACCGAATGGAGATGTTGACATGCGCATGCCTGAAAACCCTCCCGGATTTTCCGTGAGACTCCCGAAATTCAGCACCCCTCCCGAAAACCTCCCGTTAGAAATTTTCTCCCGAAAATCAGCTGGAGCTGGAGGCCACGCCCCCTCCAGCTAAACCATGCACAGTTCGAGGCTTGAAAGGGAGGATTACAGGTGGATCTGACGGCATTTAAAGTAATTTTTAAAAACAACTGCTAATCCTCCTCCTTTTCGACTGGACGACCGCGGAGAATTAAAGTAGGAACACTCCGGAGGCAGAAGTTCATTAAGAGGGGCGGACTCACCGGCTCTCAGCCATGTTTCCGTCACACAGAGGAAGTCAAGTCTGCAGAAGGTGAAGAAATCCTTCGGGATAAACGTTTTGTTTGTCAAAGATCTTGCGTTCACAAGACCGAACCAGCACGTCCAAGGGCGCAGCTAATCCAGGTGGGGCCGACACACGTCCAAGGGCGCAGCTAATCCAGGTGGGGCCAGACACACAGCCCGCAGGTGGCGGGGAAGAGGAGCCACGAGGCGGGAAAGGAAGGCAGGAATCCGGCCAGGTGAAAAAGCTGACTGGGACGTCGAAAAAAACATCGAAGTTGATCATATCAGTGGGAAAGGGGCAAAGATCCAACAGTGTTTGGCAGTCATACTCAAGCAGTGAGCTGACAGGGACGAAAACAAAACAAAAACGAACAGCGCTGACAGCCAGAGACGGCAAAGCAAAGCACATACTGGCGCCATCTTCTGGAAACTCGGAAGTGATGTTACTCAAATAGTGAAAGGTAAGTGTTGTTGTTTTTTTTAGTAACCAGCAAGCACAATACAGTTAGTAGAACAACTGTGTTTTTATTACTGTGTATTTAATAGGTGCCGTCTGAAATTCAACTATTTATTTTATTTATATAATAAAACAAATATATATAGCTAGAATTCACTGAAAGTTACGTATTTCATACACACACACATATATATATATACATATACATATACATATATATATATATATACATATATATACATATACATATACATATATATACATATACATATATATACATATACATATATATATACATATACATATATATACATATACATATACATATATATACATATACATATATATATATATATATACATATACATATACATATATATATATATATATATACATATACATATATACATATATATATACATATATACATATATACATATATACATATATACATATATATATATATATATATATATATATATATATATATATATATATATATATATATATATATATATATATATATATATATATATAGGGCTTCACGGTGGCAGAGGGGTTAGTGCGTCTGCCTCACAATACGAAGGTCCTGCAGTCCTGGGTTCAAATCCAGGCTCGGGATCTTTCTGTGTGGAGTTTGCATGTTCTCCCCGTGAATGCGTGGGTTCCCTCCGGGTACTCCGGCTTCCTCCCACTTCCAAAGACATGCACCTGGGGATAGGTTGATTGGCAACACTAAATTGGCCCTAGTGTGTGAATGTGAGTGTGAATGTTGTCTGTCTATCTGTGTTGGCCCTGCGATGAGGTGGCGACTTGTCCAGGGTGTACCCCGCCTTCCGCCCGATTGTAGCTGAGATAGGCGCCAGCGCCCCCCGCGACCCCGAACGGGAATAAGCGGAAGAAAATGGATGGATGGATGGATATATATATATATGAAATACTCAAGTTGGTTAATTGGCTGTAAATATACTTTCCTCTTAACCACGACCCCCGCCCCAACCACGCCCCTAAACCACGCCTACTCCCCACCTTTGACCACACCCCCCACCCCCTACCTCCCGAAATCGGAGGTCTCAAGGTTGGCAATTATGGAATGCGGAGTAAGCACTCTTCATTCTCTAGCAGGTGACTTTTCCAATGATGAATGAATGAATGATCTTTATTGTCATTGTGCATGTACAGGTACAGGTCCAACGAAATTTAGGTTGCTTCCCTGAAGTGCTGTGCATTGAAAAAAAGAAGAAACCACCCAATATACAGAAACAACACAATATACACAATATGCAATATACAATCTGGCCTAAGACCACTCTAAGAGGCAATGTAAAAGAACAAGACAATAAAAAATATAAAGTGACTGGTAAAAACTGACTAGAGAGGAGAATGCTGATTCAAAGTGTGCTGAGGGGGTGGGAGTCAGTATTTCCTATCTCCTATGCTGTGCAGGCTTTTTATTGTGGATTGAATATGTAAATAAATATGGTAAATATTATCCAGTTGTCTTTTTTTTTTTTTTTACATTCCAGCTGCGTTTAGTGCAGTTATGGCCCGGGGGTAGAAACTGTTCTTGAGTCTATTTGTGGGGGTTCGCATGGTTCTACATATTTGCAGTAATGCTACTTTTGGTAGCAACGCTTGAAAAATTAAGCCAAACTACAACCAGACAATGGACCCCCTGCTGTTTTTGTTGGGAATTAATTCTTCCTTCATTTGTTACCAGATTCACACCTTCTTTCTCTTGTATTACCGCTCACACTGCTGCGCTAACATCACAGCTACCGTTACCCATGCTGCTACCTCTCTGCTTCGCGAGGGCGTATATGTATGTGACGTATGACGTGACAGTATGTGACGTGTGTAAGAAGCTGCGCTTGCTGTCTGTGAGAAGGAGAGAAAAGACAGTGGGAAGAGCCTGTAGTGTAATGCCCAAAGCTAAAAGCAACTGCGTGAGAACATATACTCGAATATCACGATATAGTAATTTTCTTTACAAACCCGCGATATATCAAGCATAGCGATATATCGCGCAGCCCTATTATGTATTATTCCAACTGTTTGTTCTTTGGTGTAACATGCTAAGTTCATAAGTGTACTTTCGTATTTAGTTTCTCATATTTTTACACAATAACTCAGATATGTTAACACTAGCAAGCAGTAAAGAATATGGAGTGATTTTTCTGTCCAGAAATTGTTTCTACATATTAACTATTGACATAATTATTGCCACTTTATGTTGTATGTAAGATTTCCAGTTCATTTTCTCATCTATTATTACACCAGAAATGTGGTTTATTTTACTATTTCAATGTGTATTTGTGTTTGACTTTCTCTTCTACTCTTACTGAATTCCATCCATCCATCCATTTTCTACCGCTTATTCCCTTTCGGGGTCGCGGGGGGCGCTGGCGCCTATCTCAGCTACAATCGGGCGGAAGGCGGGGTACACCCTGGACAAGTCGCCACCTCATCGCAGGGCCAACACAGATAGACAGACAACATTCACACTCACATTCACACACTAGGGCCAATTTTAGTGTTGCCAATCAACCTATCCCCAGGTGCATGTCTTTGGAAGTGGGAGGAAGCCGGAGTACCCGGAGGGAACTCACGCATTCACGGGGAGAACATGCAAACTCCACACAGAAAGATCCCGAGCCCGGATTTGAACCCAGGACTGCAGGACCTTCGTATTGTGAGGCAGACGCACTAACCCCTCTGCCACATTATTTAAATTTCACTGAGATTAAAAGATAGTATGTTTGTGTCAAACCGTCTCTTTAATTTGATTATTTCTTCTGTTATTATTTGTATTAGCTTTTATAAGTTCTCTCCTAAACAAAACACAGATGATGTGTGGTGCTTACCTGGCACAAGACGCTGTAATCGGTGGCTCTCCACTGTTGACGGCGAACCTTCACTTTCCATACTTGTCTTTTTTCCGGGTTGTGGGGAAAGCGATGTAAAATCTTTCCACTATTCTCGCGGGTGGAACAGCCCCAAGCTGAACAAAAAAGGCATTTATACTTGTTAGAAAACGAACAGACACACAGTATCCGCTCAAAGTTAGTAGCAGTAATGGCACCCTGTAGTTAATGAGTGCCCATTGAGGAGATTACTTTAAAGGCCTACTGAAACCCACCACTACCGACCACGCAGTCTGATAGTTTATATATCAATGATGAAATATTAACATTGCAACACATGCCAAAACAGCCTTTTTAGTTTACTAAATTGTAATTGTAAATTTCCCGCTAAGTGTCGTGTTGAAAACGTCGCGGTACGAAGACACGTGCGTTTGACGTCTCGGGTTGTAGCGGAGATTATTTTCTAGCCCGATCCAAGATATAAGTAGTCTGCTTTAATTGCATAATTACACAGTATTCTGGACATCTGTGTTACTGAATCTTTTACAATTTTTTCAATTAATAATGAAGAAGTCAAAGTAGAAAGATGGAGGTGGGAAGCTTTTAGCCTTTAGCCACACAAACACATCCGGTGATTCCTTGTTTAAAATTCCCAAAGGTGAAGCTTTACTATGGAACAGAGTGGTCAAGCGAACATGGATCCCGACCACATGTCAACCGGTAGTTTCGGTGAGAAGATTGTGGTAATAAGTTGGCTCTTACCGGAGACATCAGCGGAGCTTCTGTCCTGCTGCAGCTGTGTGACTTCCCTCAGAGACACTGGCGGTCAACACACCTGGGGCCACACCCCTCCGACTTTTAGGTACTATTTAATCTCACCAAAACACTAGCAACACAATAGGCAGATAAGGGATTTTTCAGAATTATCCTAGTAAATGTGTCTAATAACATCTGAATCGCTCCCACTGCAATCGCCTTTTTTTTTTCTCGTCCTTCATTTTAAATTTCCTCATCCAGGAATCTTTCATCCTCGCTGAAATTAATGGGGAAATTGTCGCTTCCTCGGCCCGAATAGCTCTAGCTGCTGGTGGCCATGATTGTAAACAATGTGAGGATGTGAGGAGCCCTACAACCTGTGATGTCACGCGCACATCGTCTGCTACTTTCGGTAAAGGCAAGGCTTTTTTATTAGCGACCAAAAGTTGCGAACTTTATCGTCGATGTTCTCTACTAAATCCTTTCAGCAAAAATATGTCAATATCTCAAAATGATCAAGTATGACACATAGAATGGACCTGCTATCCCCGTTTGAATAAGAAAATCTCATTTCAGTAGGCCTTTAAAGGAGTTGGCTATACTCTATACACAACTCTGGACTAAACTTTCCTCCATCGCCACCTGTTGGTGATGGTGCATGTCCAACTCCGTCAGCTTGACACCATTGTACTTTAGGCTCTTTGTAAAAGCTATGGACGTTTCCTCCAATAGGCTGCCCAGGAGTTACATCAAAACAAGTAGTACAAGGCACAAGCACACTAAAGTGTTACATTATTAAACAGTCAGCACTTTCATCTTTGTGAATGAGGTTTTTTTTTTTTTTTTTTTTTTTAACATTAAATGTCATTAGAATGTACAAATGAAGTCATGAATTTAAAGCGAGGCAGTGTGTGTGTCAGGTGCAGACAAAGTGAGTCATTAGCAGATAAAGTGTGTTGTGATTGTGATGAGAAAGTGCCGAATGAGCTAAATAAAAGGTCCTCATTAAACAAGTACCAGACGCTCTTGAGGGAGACGAGCGAGGACAAACTGAGTGTGTAGAGTAGTGACGACAACAGGAGGAGACACACTTTAAAACCAATAGGACGAGTGGTTTGGGACTCTTGCACGAGAGCAGGACGGGGAGTAACGTTTCAAACTGAGTTTGTAGGCGCAGTCACAAGGAGAAGAAAAAAAACAACAGAGCGATGATGATGTGAGGAAGGACAAACTTTGTTATCTTTGCAAAACAAAAGCAGAACCAGAAGCCAACACCAGATCTTCTCCATCTCTGCTTTAATGGACGACTTTCATCCCCCAGGCGAGCTGACGCAGGCTTTACTAGCGCCGCCATTACTCTCTTTCCTTCTCCTTAGCGCCCTTGGAAGAGTCTGGAAGGTTTCTAGCACAATGCTGCATCTAAACGCTCTGCGTCCACATTTCACCAGCTTTATACTTGTGGGGGTTTCAGAAATTATTTTATTATTCGCTGCCTCTCTCACGTTGTCCACACTGACTGCAGAAGCTTCACTTCACTGTGCGTCCAATCAAGCGTGAGATTGGATTCCGAGCTCGACAAGAGAGGGGGATGGGGGTGGTCGAGGCCTAAGGACCAGCGAGCATCTCTGACTGACTGACAGCTTCTCTCAACCTCAGCAAAATAAGACCAGACCAGACATTCTGCCATGAGAAATGATCTTTGGACACAGAGGTTAGGATTGAGGTCAGATTATGCTGCACTAGTGAGGGAAGAAAGCTGGGAAAGGTCTGATCCAGGAAAAAGTATCACAGAGAAGTGACATGGACACCTCACTCACTACTAGACCATGAAGGAAAAAACTACAGTGGGTTGCCATTATTGCAAAAACAACGCAAATGATGGCCATTACCATTACATGCCTACTTTTTAAACTATAACCCCTAATATATACCTCACACATGTATTAAACAACATTTAGTACAGTGGGGCAAAAAAGTATTTAGTCAGCCACCGATTGTGCAAGTTCTCCCACTTAAAATGATGACAGAGGTCTGTAATTTTCATCATAGGTACACTTCAACTGTGAGAGACAGAATGTTAATAAAAAACACATTGTAGGAATTTTAAATAATTTATTTGTAAATTATGGTGGAAAATAAGTATTTGGTCACTTCAAACAAGGAAGATCTCTGGCTCTCACAGACCTGTAACTTCTTCTTTAAGGAGCTCTTCTGTCCTACACTCGTTACTTGTATTAATGGCACTTGTTTGAACTCGTTATCCGTACAAAAGACACCTGTCCACAGCCTCAAACAGTCAGACTCCAAACTCCACTATGGCCAAGACCAAAGAGCTGTCGAAGGACACCAGGAAAAAAATTGTAGACCTGCACCAGACTGGGAAGAGTGAATCTACAGTAGACAAGCAGCTTGGTGTAAAAAAATCAACTGTGGGAGCAATTATCAAAAAATGGAAGACATAGAAGACCACTGATGATCTCCCTCGATCTGGGGCTCCACGCAAAATCTCATCCCGTGTGGTCAAAAAAATCATGAGAACGGTGAGCAAAAATCCCAGAACCACACGGGGGGACCTGGTGAATGACCTGCAGAAAGCTGGGACCAAAGTAACAAAGGTTACCATCAGTAACACACTAGGCTGACAGGGAATCAAATCCTGCAGTGCCAGATGTGTCCCCCTGCTTAAGCCAGTGCACGTCCAGGCACGTCTGAAGTTTGACAGAGAGCACATGGATGATACAGCAGAGGATTGGGAGAATGTCATGTGGTCAGATGAAACCAAAATATAACTTTTTGGTAGGAAGAAGAATACTGAGTTGCATCCCAAGAACACCAAACCTACTGTGAAGCATGGGGGTGGAAACATCCTGCTTTAGGGCTGTTTTTCTGCTAAGGGGACATGACGATTTATACGTGTTAGGGAAAGAATGAATGGGGCCATGTATCGTGAGATTTTGAGCCAAAACCTCCTTCCATCAGTGAGAGCTTTGAATGGTTGACCAAATACTTATTTTCCACCATAATTTACAAATAAATTATTTAAAATTCCTACAATGTGAATTCCTGGATTTTTTTTTCACATTTTGTCTCTCAAATGTTGAAGTGTACCTATGATGAAAATTACAGACCTCTGTCATCATTTTAAGTGGGAGAACCTGCACAATCGGTGGCTGACTAAATACTTTTTTGTCCCACTGTATATAGGTACAGTACTCACCACCAAGGGACGATGATGAAATACGGTGGATAAAACAGATGCAAATGTAGGATGTGAGGAGCTCCAAAACCCGTAACGTCACGCGCACATCGTCTGCTACTCCCGGTAAAGGCAAGGCTTTTTTTATTAGCGACCAAAAGTTCCGAACTTTATCGTTGATGTTCTCTACTAAATCCTTTCAGCAAAAATATGACAATATCACGAAATATTCAAGTATGACACATAGAATGGACCTGCTATCCCCGTTTAAATAAGATAATCTAATTTCAGTAGGCCTTTAATGCTGACTCGAGACGATTTGTAATTAAACTAAAAAATAACAAATGTTTTTCTTCTACGCTGCTTAAGCCTTTGCTAAAGGTCACCATCGGCCCACACACACACACACACACACACACACACAAAACCTGATTTTAAAATGAGTTAACACAGTTAGAGTTAAACACTTTCTCCCATCAGTGTTTTGACACGGAAAGGTCATGCGATTTTTCCAATGTCTTTTTTTTTTCTCCAAATGGGAAAAAATTGTGCCGCTTCGGCCCGTCGAGCTAAATGTCAGCAGTCATCTGTTTTTCCGAAAGCTCCGCCCCTCCTGGTAATTAGTTACTCCAGGCAGTGAATTAGTTAGCAGTGACGAGGCCTTCGTAATGTTTGTGGGGAAATTAGTTTGTGGGGAAATTAGCTCAAGCGCTAACCACTAATCAATCAGCCGTGTAGCGCTTTAATGCCTGCAGGTTCAAAGGGTTAACGAGCTATTCAAAATTCAAAATCATTTAAAACAATGGAGATAAGATTTTAAATAGCTCTTTCTTTTAACCTTTTTTTTAACCTTCTGTTAGATTTGTATATCTCCTCCGTGGCACTAAACAGAGTGGGTCGTTACACTCATTTATAAGACTAATTAACTGCTAATATCGCCGTTTATTTGCTGCAGAAATGACTGCAGGCTGACCCTGCAAAGGCAAAAAAATAATGTGTCATCTGTTTGGTTTTCGTGCTAATGAACAAAGAGTGAAATGAAAGCTGACAGTTATTTGCCACTCAACAGTTCAAGGTGTTAATTGTGATGTAATGAATGCAGAGTGACGAGCTCGCCGACTTTCCAATCAACTCTTGTAAAAAAAATATATATATAACAGGCGCCAAGTTCTATTAGGTCTTATAATAAAAGCCAATAAGGCTCCAAATTGTTCTTTTTAAAGTCAAACCATAAACTTTTAAAGTCACTGCAGCATAGTGCCTGCGATAATCGTATGCTAAGCTAACGTGGCTAAATGGTGTGGAGGGTTAGCAGTAAGCAGATTATCATGTCAGTTGGAGTGACTTGGTGGCATACAATGAATAAAAATAAAAAGTTAAATATATCTAAAAAATATTGAACTAGATAGCTAATAAAACATGCACAATTTCCACCATAGAAAATAACGTACACATAAAATTATCGGTTACAAGATCAAACTGTGTCCATTAGGGGTGTGGTGAAAAAAATCAATTCGAATTTGAATTGCGATTCTCACGTTGTGCGATTCAGAATCGATTCTCTTTTTTTTTTTAATCGATTTTTTTATCTTATTTTTTTTTAATCAATCCAACGAAACAATACGCAAAAATACCATAACATTGCAATCCAATTCCAAAACCAAACCTGACCCAGCAACAGTCAGAACTGCAATAAACAGAGCAATTGAGAGGAGACACAAACACGACACAGAACAAACCAAAAGTAGTGAAACAAAAATGAATATAATCAACAACAGAAATAATATTAATTATAATTTCAGAATAGCAGTGATTAAACATCCCTTATTGACATTATCATTAGACATTTATATATATATATATATATAAAAAAAAAGAACAATAGTGTCACAGTGGCTTACACTTGCATCGCATCTCATAAGCTTGACAACACACAGTGTCCAATGTTTTCACAAAGATAAAATAAGTCATATTTTTGGTTCATTTAATAGTTAAAACAAATTTACATTATTGCAATCAGTTGATAAAACATTGTCCTTTACAATTATAAAAGCTTTTTACAAAAGTCTACTACTCTGCTTGCATGTCAGCAGATTGGGGTAGATCCTACTGAAATCCTATGTATTGAATGAATAGAGAATCCTTTTAAATCGGGAAAAAAATTGTTTTTGAATCGAGAATCGTGTTGAATTGAAGAAAAAAAAATCGATTTTGTATCAAATCGTGACCCCAAGAATCAATATTGAATCGAAACGTGGGACACCCAAAGATTCGCAGGCCTAGTGTCCATGATAAACCCTTCATTAACTGCACGGGGAACATTTTATTTCTTAACCGTCACTTGAATGTCCAACCTTTTTTTGTGTGACATAAAAAGCGTTTTTGCTGAATTCTGTATTGTACAACTACAGGGGCAGTTGATATAAGAGATTCTGCTGTCATCTGTTTGCAAGATGCCGACCTTGATGTGTCGTTTTTATGTAAACATTGTCATTAGTCAAGCAAATGCAGCACTAATGACCTTTTCTAATGGAGTCAACGCGCTGCCTCCACTTCCTGCTGAGTTCCTCTCATCCGACGTTCTTTCCATCATGGCCTTCTTCTCTCTTCACGCCATTATTCCATCATTATGATCCTCTCCTGTGGGAAGGAAGGATCATAGCAACTGGGGGTTAGAGCGCAGAGAAGGTGAGAGAACATGGAATCACAGCAGGACATTAAGCATGAAATAAAAACAATACATAACCCCAGTAGAAATGTATGACCTTGCTATATTTACAGTGCATGTATTCACGCTAATAAAGGATGTTGTATTGCGTAACATAATTAAGGTAATTAGCACACAGAGAAGACATCAAAACAAGAAACCTGGGGAAAAATGTCCACTTAAGAATATTATCTGATGTGAAAAATGCCCACTTAGAATAATATCTAATGTGTAAAACAGAATCAGAATTTTATTGGCCAAGTATGTTTAACGCACGAAGCCTCAGTGAGTGTGTGGCATACTCACTAGATGTATAGACATTGCACTGATACTGTGTTGTTTCATAATGCTCATCCTCCCTCCGATGAATTAAAGATGTACTACGTTTGAGCTGAAAATAAGATTGTTAGCTAAAAAATAGTAAACAAAGAAGAATAACATTTACCTTAATTGGCACCAAGAGTTCAAAATGATCCCACTCATTGCAAATATTTCCTTTATCTTGGGATGTCAAACCTACGGCCTGCAAACCGTTTTTTTCCGGCCCGCATGATGAGTTTGCCAAGTATTAAAATGAGCTGCATTTTTTTTTTTTTTGCAATGAAAGAAACTGCTGTTCTAAATGTGTCCACTGGATGTCCCAATAGCAATTCCGTTAGGACTAGCAAGAGGTACAAAGTCAATCAATCAATCAATGTTTACTTATATAGCCCTAAATCACTAGTGTCTCAAAGGGCTGCACAAACCACCACGACATCCTCGGTAGGCCCACATAAGGGCAAGGAAAACTCACACCCAGTGGGACGTCGGTGACAATGATGACTATGAGAACCTTAGAGAGGAGGAAAGCAATGGATGTCGAGCGGGTCTAACATGATACTGTGAAAGTTCAATCCACAATGGATCCAACACAGTCGCGAGAGTCCAGTCCAAAGCGGATCCAACACAGCAGCGAGAGTCCCGTTCACAGCGGAGCCAGCAGGAAACCATCCCAAGCGGAGGCGGATCAGCAGCGCAGAGATGTCCCCAGCCGATACACAGGCAAGCAGTTCATGGCCACCCGATCGGACCGGACCCCCTCCACAAGGGAGAGTGGGACTTTGAAGAAAAAGAAAAGAAACAGCAGATCAACTGGTCTAAAAAGGGAGTCTATTTAAAGGCTAGAGTATACAAATGAGTTTTAAGGTGAGACTTAAATGCTTCTAATGAGGTGGCATCTCGAACCTTTACCGGGAGGGCATTCCAGAGTACTGGAGCCCGAAATGAAAATGCTCTATAGCCCGCAGACTTTTTTTGGGCTTTGGGAATCACTAATAAGCCGGAGTCCTTTGAACGCAGATTTCTTGCCGGGACATATGGTACAATACAATCGGCAAGATAGGATGGAGCTAGACCGTGTAGTATTTTATACGTAAGTAGTAAAACCTTAAAGTCACATCTTAAGTGCACAGGAAGCCAGTGCAGGTGAGCCAGTACAGGCGTAATGTGATCAAACTTTCTTGTTCTTGTCAAAAGTCTAGCAGCCGCATTTTGTACCAACTGTAATCTTTTAATGCTAGACATGGGGAGACCCGAAAATAATACGTTACAGTAGTCGAGGCGAGACGTAACAAACGCATGGATAATGATCTCGGCGTCTTTAGTGGACAGAATGGAGCGAATTTTAGCGATATTACGGAGATGAAAGAAGGCCGTTTTAGTAACGCTTTTAATGTGTGCCTCAAAGGAGAGAGTTGGGTCGAAGATAATACCCAGATTCTTTACCGTGTCGCCTTGTTTAATTGTTTGGTTGTCAAATGTTAGAGTTGTATTATTAAATAGAGTTCGGTGTCTAGCAGTAAAGTGTGGCTGGGGCTCCTCTCCCTCGACCCGAAATTGTTATGATCCGCCTCCCAGATCATATATGGTTTTGGGTTTTGAGGCCTTTTTGTGTTTCTTGATTATTTTTTGACTCTTCCGATCCCTGGTTTGTGCACTTCCTTGTTTTGTCTGCTTACCTTGGTTTCACATTTGTCCCACCTGCTCTTGTTTTTAAACGCACCTCAGTTTGATTGTTTGCTTGAGTATTTAAGCCTGTTTTCGACCTCAGTTCTTCCTGGATGTTTTGTTTTGCGGTAAGCAACAGTCACGTTGGCCTTTTCTTATCTCTTGTACCTTTGCTAAGTAGCTCCTTAGCTTCTGTGCGCTCGGCACGCTCTTCTTGGACTGCATGCTAAGTTTAGCGTTAGCGTTAGGCACGCGCTTTATTTTGACTTTTGTACAAGTGTTATTTTATCATTTTTATATCAAACCACGCTCTTACCTGCTATCCCTGCCTGTCTGGTCCTCGTGCATCTTGGGGTGACATCACGTGCATACAAAATGCGTTCCCGACGTAACAACAATAACCTTAAAATCTGCCGTTTTATGTCTTCTGCTTCGAACACATTGTTAGTTGGCACCCTTACTCCCCCATAATGTCTGTCAAAAACGAGAAAACTCGACCCTTTTGAATAGTTTTTAAGTCCTTGATAAGTGGGAGATTTGATACCTAGAAGAGTTTACATTTTGTGTTTTGAAACTGCACCAATTTTCTTAGAATTTTCAACAAACTTGAAGTGTTTTGTCCAGATGATTATTTGTGAGTTGCACATTTTCATGAGCTTGTTCTTTTTCGGGCCAAAGTAAAATAAAGAAAACAACCTGGAGTTGTTTTTATTTTTAAGTTCTCATGCCATGATTTTACCATTCCGGCCCACTTACAAAATATAAATGTAAGTTCATAAACTGTGAAAAGAAATGCAACAATGCAATATTCAGTGTTGACAGCTCGATTTTTTGTGGACATGTTCCATAAATATTGATGTTAAAGATTTCTTTTTATGTGAAGAAATGTTTAGAATTAAGTTCATGAATCCAGATGGATCTCTATCACAATCTCCAAAGAGGGCACTTTAAGTTGATGATTACTTCTATGTGTAGAAATCTTTATTTATAATTGAAACACTTATTTATTTTTCAAAAAAATTTCAGTTTATTTTTATATCTTTTTTCCCAAATAGTTCAAGAAAGAACACTACAAATGAGCAATATTATGCACTGTTATACAATTTAATAAATCAGAAACTGATGACATAGTGCTGTTTTTTACTTCTTTATCTATTTTTTTCAACCAGAAATGCTTTGCTCTGATTAGGGGGTACTTGAATTAAAAAAATGTTCACAGGGGGTACATCACTGAAAAAAGGTTGAGAACCACTGGTCTAGAGATTTAAACCTTGAATAATAATAAAAATAATAATACTGAATAATGACACGTTTTATATTTCTTGGACCAAAACCCTTTAGGGTCCCTGGGATCAAACCTGAGTGGAGGCCTAACTGTGTATTTTTCATACATATATTGTATTGGTTTTTAAAATAAAAATTATCAAAATGGCTCCTGCTTGCTTTGATTTTTCAGTGTGCGGCCCTCAGGGTAAAAAGTTTGGACACCCCTGGCTAAAAGGCTTCAGGTGATGATGCCCCAAAATATATTAAAAAACAACTCATGTGCTTCCCAAAACAAAAGCAACATTCGACATGTACACATTAAAAGATGCTCATAGTTATTTACAATATTATGTAGACGTAACATTACATAACATTCTTGTTAAAACAACATAGCTGACAATATGTAACACATTCCAACTGCTTCTCTCAAAAACGAACAATATCCCCTAAAATGTGTGGAAATATCGACACGTGGATTGAGGATGGAAGACGCTGTTGTAAGAATGTTTGTACTTACTGAATCGTGGCCTAAATGAGGGAATTAGGAATTTATTCTGGAAAAATGGAGCCCATTTAGACTTCACCTGTCCGGCTGATTAGCTAGCGTGGCTAACAGCTGGCGAAATGGCGGCGCTCAGAGGAATACATCTTCTTCTCTTTCAGTTTTATCATTTCTTAAATGCATTACTGCTACGGTTTTTGATTTAAATAAATGACAATGTAGAACAATTCCACTCTGCTTGAAGAGGCAAAACATTACGGAGCTCCTAAAGAAACAAGGGAAAAAAATGTTTTGCGAGATCTCGCAATATCTCGCGATACTTTGGGGGATTTTTTTTTCCCCCCTATATTTATGACACATTTGTGCTTTGTTTTAAAGATGTGTTATTTGGATTTACACTGTATGAAAAACATATTTGAACGTGAATTTTACCTTTGGAACCTCATTATACTATTGGCTAAGTTTGATATTCATAAAGTTTCTCAATATCCGACCTGTTTTTGTGCCTTTAAAAAAGAATGAGAACTCCACGTTAAAACACTCTCTACTTCTAACAACCAAAAATCTGTGAAAAATATGATGGTGTGTTACGAATTTAAATTATTTACTGAACTTGTGTGGGCCTATGGCTTAACACTTTGTTATAAACATACACAGACATTAAAATATATATATATATATATATATATATATATATATATATATATCCATCCATCCATCTTCCGCTTATCCGAGGTCGGGTTGCGGGGGCAGCAGCCTAAGCAGGGAAGCCCAGACTTCCCTCTCCCCAGCCACTTCGTCCAGCTCTTCCCAGGGGATCCTGAGGCGTTCCCAGGCCAGCCGGGAGACATAGTCTTCCCAACGTGTCCTGGGTCTTCCACGTGGCCTCCTACCGGTTGGACGTGCCCTAAACACCTCCCTAGGGAGGCGTTCGGGTGGCATCCTGACCAGATGCCCGAACCACCTCATCTGGCTCCTTTCGATGTGGAGGAGCAGCGGCTTTACTTTGAGCTCCTCCCGGATGACAGAGCTTCTCACCCTATCTCTAAGGGAGAGTCCCGCCACCTGGCGGAGGAAACTCATTCCGGCCGCTTGTACCCGTGATCTTATCCTTTCGGTCATAACCCAAAGCTCATGACCATAGGTCAGGATGGGAATGTAGATCGACCGGTAAATTGAGAGCTTTGCCTTCCGGCTCAGCTCCTTCTTCACCACAACGGATCGGTACAACGTCCGCATTACTGAAGACAACGCACCGATCCGCCTGTCGATCTCACGATCCACTTCCATAAACATATATATATATACATACATACATACATTTACAAGAACTTTAAAATGTCACGAGGGAGGTGCTGGACATTGAGTCCGAGTGGACCATGTTCCGCACCTCTATCATCGAGTGGGCTAATTGGAGCTGTGGCCGCAAGGTAGTTGGTGCCTGTCGTGGTGGTAATCCTAGAACCCAGCGGTGAGGGATGCCGTCAAGCTGAAGAAAGAGTCCTATCGGGTTCTTTTGGCTCATAGGACTCCAGAGGCAGAGGAAAGGTACCGACAGGCCAAGCGAAGTGCGGCTTCAGCAGTCGCAGAGGCAAAATCTCTGACATGGGAGGAGTTCGGGGAAGCCATGGAAAACGACTTCCGGAAGGCTTCGAAGCGATTCTGGACCACCATCCGCCGCCTCAGGAAGGGCAAGCAGTGCACTGTCAACACCGTGTATGGTGAGGATGGTGTGCTGCTGACCTCTACTGCGGATGTTGTGGATCGGTGGAGAGAATACTTCGAATACCTCCTCAATCCCACCAACACTTCTTCCTATGAGGAAGCAGTGCCTGGGGAATCTGTGGTGGGCTCTCCTATTTTTGGGGTTGAGGTTGCTGAGGTAGTTAAAAAGCTCCGCAGTGGCATGACCCCGGGGGTTGATGAGATCCGCCCGGAGTTCCTTAAGGCTCTGGATGCTGTGGGGCTGTCTTGGTTGACAAGACTCTGCAGCATCGTGTGGACATCGGGGGCGGTACTTCTGGATTGGCAGACCGGGGTGGTGGTCCCTCTCTTTAAGAAGGGGGACCGGAGGGTGTGTTCCGACTATCGTGGGATCACACTCCTCAGCCTTCCCTAGTAAGGTCTATTCAGGTGGACTGGAGAGGAGGCTACGCCGGATAGTCGAACCTCGGATCCAGGAGGAACAGTGTGGTTTTCGTCCTGGTCGTGGAACTGTGGACCAGCTCTATACTCTCGGCAGGGTCCGTGAGGGTGCATGGGAGTTTGCCCAACCAGTCTACATGTGCTTTGAGGAGCTCAAAGTAAAACCGCTGCTCCTCCACATCGAGAGGAGCCAGATGAGGTGGTTCGGGCATTAGGTCAGGATGCCACCCGAACGCCTCCCTAGGGAGGTGTTTCGAGCACGTCCGACCGGTAGGAGGCCATGGGGAAGACCCAGGACATGTTGGGAAGACTATGTCTCCTGGCTGGCTTGGGAATGCCTCGGGATCCCCCGGGAGGGGCTGGCCGAAGTGGCTGGGGAGAGGGAAGTATGGGATTCTCTGCTTAGGCTGCTGCCCCCACGACCCGACCTCGGATAAGCGGAAGAAGATGGATGGATGGATCTCGGACGTCTGGTCACTTATAGCATATAAGATATTCTATTACTGTTAAAAAAACTATGAATAATAAAACACGCCAAAACATGTGTCCTTCATCATAGATATACGTATGACAAAATAATGTGTGAAAATCAGTGGTATTCAGTGAGGTAAGATGAATTAAACGCGCTGACAGTTCATGGCTCCTGCCAAATGGATTGCACTGAGTGGAGCGGATCACCACTCCAAGATGGCGGCCCCGCGTCTCGTCAGCGCCAATAGGCAGTAGCGGTCGATGCTGCGTCTACTCAAAAGATGTCTATGGGAAAAACACCTTTTGCAATATCTCGCAAAAAGTATTACGAGATCTCGCAAAACATCCATGTCCCTTTAGGGGCTCCGTAAAAAATGCCTAAAGAGGAACCAAAAATATTTAATTGTCTTTTGGGGACGCCCAAGAGACATTGTTCTACTTGACCAACAGGGGGCAGCGTGACATGTCAACAGGAAGGCAGCAACAAAAACACCAATCATGTTAGTGATTAAAATGAGTCATTAGATATTTTTAATCCAGTTTGATGAAGCCAGCAGCACATTGTGGTGTGCATTTAATAAAGATGACGCAATCATATGTTGACCTGACAGCTAAAACGTTGACGGCCGTGCGTAGGGATCTTTCATGTCATATTATTATTAACATTAAAACTGTTATGTACTCTTATTTAATCTCTGTACAGTATCACTTTGGAAGCCACTCAGCTCCATTACACACACACACATACATAAACTGTACAAATAAGTCAGAAAAGAACACTCAACCACTCTAAACCTTTTCGGTAAAAAGGAGGAGTGTTGCAGGCATCCCATAATAATCCGGTAGTGTGGGATTCAAGAATAAAATAAAGACACATGATGACAGTTAAATAAACAAGTCGCTTCTTGGTAAATTAAAGTCCAGTAGCAAGTGACACCATCATGAACGTGCAGAACCTTTTCTGTTGGTCTCAGCAGGTTTTTGGTCCTTTAAGAATCCAGTGTGGGGACAGGAATACACCAAAACCGTGAAAAGAATCCTCTTCTTAACGGCTAGGTTTTGGTTCTCGAGATGTTCTAAAGGAGCGAGGCTCGGGTGACCACGTGTCGCTTAGGAAGAGAAGAAGCCCAAGCCTTCTACTTGCCAAATATGTTCTCGTACTCCAAGAGAATTAGCTCTACTATCTGGTTCTGGTAGACCATGTGGACCGCTATGTTCCAGGTCTCCGTCTCGGGCCTCAACAGTGTGGGTCCAAACACGATAGCGACGCTCTGGTTGGTCATGCGGTTCTCCTCGCCGTGGTCGATCACCCTGGAGGGAGACAACAGACGTGTGAGACTGGAAGAAAGGGGGACCAAGACATAGTTTGACACTTAGACTTAGAAACACTTTATTGATCCACAAGGGAAATTGTTCCACACAGTAGCTCAGTCACAAAGAATGGACAGGATATAGATGGAAAGGATAATGCACACAAGGGCACAAAAAAAGTACAAAAACAAAAGGTACAAAATACCGTATTTTTCGGACTATAAGTCGCAGTTTCTTTCATAGTTTGGCCAGGGGTGCGACTTATACTCAGGAGCGACTTATGTGTGAAATTATTAACACATTACCGTAAAATATCAAATAACATTATTTAGCTCATTCACGTAAGAGACTAGACGTATAAAATTTCATGGGATTTAGCGATTAGGAGTGACAGATAGTTTGGTAAATGTGTGAAATTATTAACACATTACCGTAAAATATCAAATAACATTATTTAGCTCATTCACGTAAGAGACTAGACGTATAAAATTTCATGGGATTTAGCGATTAGGAGTGACAGATAGTTTGGTAAACGTATAGCATGTTCTATATGTTATAGTTATTTGAATGACTCTTACAATAATATGTTATGTTAACATACCAGGCACCTTCTCAGTTGGTTATTTATGCGTCATATAATGTACACTGATTCAGCCTGTTTTTCACTATAAATTGCCTTTCAAATGTCTATTCTTGGTGTTGGGTTTTATCAAAACAATTTCCCCCAAAAATGCAGCTTATACTCCAGTGCGACTTATATATGTTTTTTTCCTTCTTTATTATGCATTCTCGGCAGGTGCGACTTATACCCCGGAGCGACTTATACTCCGAAAAATACGGTAGAGTAAAAATGTACTATTGTAGTAGGGGTGTAACGGCACACAAAAATTTCGGTTCGGTACGTACCTCGGTTTAGAGGTCACGGTTCGGTTCATTTTCGGTACAGTAAGAAGTCAACAAAATATAAATGTTTTGGTTATTTATTTACCAAATTTGTAAACAATGGCTTTATCCTTTTAACATTGGGAACACTATAATTATTCTACCCACGTTAATCCACATTAAACTGCCTCAAGTTGTTGCTTTGATGAAATAAAATGACAAAACCTTTCTTCTACATATAAAAAGTGCAACATTAAACAGTTTCAAGGCAACTCATCATGCTTAATTTATTACAGCATTTGGGAAGCCTGTAGTTGGCTTTTATTATACACACACACATGCACACACACACACACGCACACACATACACACACACAGCAAAATGAACTAACGTAACGCTAAAAGCTAAATAGCCTTCACCTCAACCCAGAACTATGAGCGAGCTGAGCTGCAGTTTAAGTTTCTAGAAGATCAACGGGCTCAAAGCGATGTTTGTATTAGTTGTGACTGGGAAGTGTTTTTTTTATAATTTGGGGAGTGTACGATGTCCGCTGCTCACCTGCTAAACACATATCTGCTCATCTCAACGCCGGAGCACTGACTCCATGCTTTCTGAATACGCACTGCTGATTGGCTGTTACATCGCTCTGAATACACACTGCTGATTGGCTTTGTATGTAACCAATCAGATGGTTGTGTGGGCGGGACAATGCTGGGTGCTCACTGCTCCGACAGAGGCAGAAAGCAGAGCAGCTTGTTAAGACTTTAGATTACAAACTCGTTCGATACACCCTCGTACCGAATTGAAACCCCCCTACCTAAACAGTTCAATACAAATACACGTATCGTTACACCCCTATATAGTACCAATATAAAATATAAGATATATGTAATATTTGCCTATTATATACACAGTATATAATATATACTGATATATTATATTTTTATATAATATATACAATAAATAACAAATCCCAATTACCATGTACAATATTACAGTATATGTAACAGTGACAGCAAAAAAAGGGCAGCATAAAATAGAGCAACAAACATACATTATAAACAAAGAGAGGTAGCTAACATAGAAGCGGCCAGGTATCAGACAGATATCATCTGTTGCTGTATGGCCAGTTTGACAATTAAACAGGTTATTCTTATTTTCATTGTTTGCTATTGAAAAATGGATTCCTGCTAACAACTTGGACGGATGCGTTACAACTGAAGAACTTCGGGTGAATTAAAATGTTCTATTATGTTGTTGTTTGAGTTCACACGTGATTCCAATAGATGTTTGTTTTGATGTCTGCGTGGTGCATTGGGTAAGGTTGCATTGTTACTGTTGTCCATGTCATGAGTGAGGAGTGTGTGTGGTGATCTTCTGTGCTGTTCCTACCCTAATTGACTATTTGCAAAGCTAATAGTTACAAATAAAGATCACTTCCTTCAGCAATTTGAAGTTTATGTCCGATTAATCCCTGAGTCTTAAAAGGCTCATATTTTGCAAAACCCACTTTTCTTAGCTGTTCGCAATTTTTTTGTGTTTATTTTGGATACCCATAAGTCCCCAAAATTGTTATTCAAACCATGGAGGCATGGTATAGACAATGTTCCCTTGGTCCAAAGGAGCCATTTGGAATTAGAGACAATTGTGACGTAGTTTGCCATTGTAGAGGTTTATTGAAAGATGGCCCACGCGAGTCCATCAATGTTATTTTTCATAGCGCCTTTGTTTGGAGTCCAAACAAAAAATATGTCCACAGTGCAACCCAAAAACCTAAAATGTTCTCCTATTGGTTGTATTAACAAGCACAGGTCAACCCTGCCTCAGTCCAAGGGCAATGTAGAGAATAATTTACCCAAAACTAACTTTACTTCAGAGACAGTTCCAACAATTTTTGGCAAAGGTGGATACAATAAAGTCTCTTAACGGTAAATTGACAAATGTAACAATATGTTGGCCTGTAGCATTGTAGCTAAACCAGGCAAAATGTGTATGAGATAAACAGCTATATATAATACAATATTATTGTGTGGATGTACATAATTGTTTGAAATAGAGAGACAGACATAATAACATGTAGCCTGTACACTTATAGCCTTATGGGCTGGAATCTGTTGAAAGAGTAAGTTAATAAATTAACCATTAAAATGTATTCATCTCCTCAGTTCTGATAGTTTCTTCTTTTTTGCTTTCCTTTCGCTGCAAGTCAAACTGAGGCTCGTTCATGTACGGTCGGATGCTAAAATCCCTTGCTGTTGCCATTTGTAATAAATAGTCCTGTATAGTGTTTGTATAGAAGCATACCGATAAAACTACAAACATTGCTGACGCGGCGGAAACACAGTCACATTGGCTGTATGGGACTAGGCCTGAAGGTCATTTGCATGTAAAAAAAGACATCCTCCAAAACATTTAGTTTTCAAAAAGCCGTTAAAAGCGGTTTGAGATGGTCTAAAAAGCTAAATTTATACAAGATTTTGACCAAAGAACCACCATTACACGTTATGTAGACCAGAGTTCTCCACCTTTTTGATCTCGGGTCCCAACTTTTCCACTGCCACTTCCAAATATTAATACTTAATAATTAATCTTACTCTTGATTGTAATCGTTTTCAATAATTATATCTAATCTACTTGCACTCGATGGAGATGAGTGTTTGTCAAGTGCACGGTTAACATGAATTCCCTTTTTCTCTCAATGACAGCATCTCTACGCGACACACTTTACACATTTAGATTCTGTTTTTAGCAAACGACTATTCTATCCACGATTCCGATGAAACATGAATCAATGATTCTGTGTACTTCTGCTTACCGCGTAAGCAGAAATGGAGCGCCGCTGTGTTTTTTTTTTTATCCTTTGCAGCAGCACCTGAATGACTATGATAGCGCGTGTGTGTCATAACTACGGCTGAATAAAATAAAAAAAATACCGATAACTGCATCATTATTCCGGAATTTTAACGGTCCGATTGGACGGACCAATTAGGAACTGGTACATAAAAATACTAATACTCGGTATACATCTTTAGTAGTCAGGTGAAGGGCTTTTGACCAGTCAGAGAGAGCATGACCAGATAATCTCCTTAACGTTTGGTCAAAAGCCCCTCACGTGATTTACAAGACGCCTTGTTTGCTACCAATTTTGAAACGGAGTTGGCCACACTTTCTCTACACATGGCTCTGAAAAACGAGACCCGACCCTATGGTTTAGAAATATTGATGTAGACCACAATAATTGTTTTGAAATCTGGACTAAAAAAAAAAAATCACAATTAGCACCTTTGTGCTTGCACGAATTCTTCCTGCTATGTCTTTTTATTCTCTGGCAGACCAAATGCGTATGGGATGTATTAAGAAGTGGAGTTACAACTAGGAATGTCCCGATAAAACCTTTTCACTTTTAATACGATACCAATATTGCAGCCTTAAGTTTATCAATCAGATATGATATCAGCACAAATCATACTTACTTGCAGTATTTATTTTGTAGTCAGTCGCTGCAGGTTTCAACAAGTTGAATTTAAGACCATAACAAATACAATAAGACTCATTTTATGTCTATACTGGCAATAAAGTAAAAAGACATGAAGGGAAATTGCTTTGGTTCAATTACAGCAGAGGGAAAGAAATGCAAAACATAAAATGGGGGTCAATTTGATACATTTTGTGCATTAAAGCTGCTAAAACCAATCCAACCTAGGTCAATTTCACTGTAATTTATAAGCTTTATATCATTCGTGATAGAGCAAATTAATGTAATATCCAATAATACTTGTAACTAGTTGGCGACTTGTCCAGGGTGTACCCCGCCTTCCGCCCGATTGTACCTGAGATAGGCGCCAGCGCCCCCCGCAATCCCAAGAGAGAATAAGCGGTAGAAAATGGATGGATGGTTGGACTTGTAACTAATAACCAATTATGTTGTAAAACTAAAATAGTTTTTTAAATGATTACCAAACTATTAAACTATGTATTAATGTGTTTTATCTATATTTACTGGTTAATAATATTTTATTTAAAAAGATAAATAATTCCACAAAAAATACTTTTGATGACTGAGGTGTTTGCAAAGAACAAATATTTCCTTACTTTCTCAAGTGTTTGAAGAGGGCCTGCATGGTGTCGTGATTAGGCTCGGGAAGCTGTCGGACCAGTTCTTTGATAGCATGGACCCTTTGCTTGTAGTCTGGGAGCTCTGCAGGGAAGAGAATTAAAATCAGGAGGACAGCGATGCTTCGCTGTGTAAAATAATTGCATAAAGTGTGACACTGATTGCATTTATGGTGCCTGTTCGCCACAATAGGCTCACTCTAATGCAACAGCGTGCAAATAAAACTGACAAAGAAGATTTCCATGTGATGCTTCTTATCGTTTTTCAAGAAAAAAATTTGCAGCATGAGTCAAATGAGCCATTTGAGGAGGTAAAAAGACGCACTGATGGAGCTGACAAAGTCGTGGAAAAGGCTGTAAGTGAAGAGCGGCTCAGGAAGCTCTCTGAAGAACATCTTTAAAGCTCCAGTGGTCACGTGGATGTCCTCCCACTTGCTGTCGTCCAGGTTCACCTTCTCATCTGCACAGGACAGTAAGATGAAAGGTCATAGGGTGATGTCACTCCCGCGGTAAAAAAGCTCAGCAATCGCACCGTGATTGACAGCATAGCGGAGCTTCTGTATCAGCGCTAGGTTTCCGCTGACTCTGTAGAGGCCGTCCACGCACAGGCCTGCAGGGTGTGACGGGAAGACAAAAAGATTTCAAACATCAAAGGGTGGAAATACCTTGTGGGTCATTCACCTGCAGCTTAGAACCCACTTTTGTTCTCCACATTGTCGATGCACAGCCTGACAAAAGTCGGAACCGTGCTGTTCTCCCTCTGGCAGAGACTGAGCAGGCTGCAGCCAAACACCTGATCTGTGCACACAAACACACAACATTGGAGGAGAAACACAAGAGCTCATTGTCGTTCAACACGTGATCCACAGGTTTAGCATCATGGGAACTAAACATGTTATATTCGTTTTTTTTTTTTAATCAAACACTTGAACAGTTTTCGTGTAGGTTTTCCAAATACTTTTTGTCCCAAAAAAAGCCACAACCATTCAAAGTCCAAAGATGGGATTTGCTAGAGCACAAAGCGAGTAAAACACATAAACATGTGAGTTAAAAAAAACAAAAAACTATTAATGTGAAAGATGTGCGATGCTACATACATGTTATATTGTTTATAATAAATGCATTCTTACTACTCTTTTGTAAATTATAAGTACTTTAAATCAATTTTAAAAAAACGTATTTACGTTCCTATGTCACTTAGGGATTGACTGGGTTGAATTAAGCACAAAGTATGGGACAACTTTTCACATATTTAAAGATTTAATTGACACTAAAATGAATGGCATCGGAGAATGATCAAAGTGATTTCAAAAAATCTCTACCAATATAATAACTTCTATATGGATATTTCTTCCTATTTAAGTGTGTGGATTTATAGTTTAAATAGTGGTTTTAAAGAAAGGAAGCATAAAGGGTTAAAGTCCATGTGAGAGAAGAAAAAAGCTCACACTGTGAAATATCAGGAAAAGATATATATATATATATATATATATATATATATATATATATATATATATATATATATATATATATATATATATATATAGGTGTATATATGTATATATATATATATATATATATATATAGGTGTATATATGTATATATATATATATAATATATATATATATATATATATATATATATATATATAGATGTATATATATATAACTTTTATGGACAGAATTTCCAGGTGCAGTCAAGGCGTTGAGGGGTTCCGGTTTGGTAACCGCAGGATTAGGTCTCTGCTTTTTGCAGATGATGTGGTCCTGATGGCTTCATCTGACCGGGATCTTCAGCTCTCGCTGGATCGGTTCGCAGCCGAGTGTGAAGCGACCGGAATGAGAATCAGCACCTCCAAGTCCGAGTCCATGGTTCTCGCCCGGAAAAGGGTGGAGTGCCATCTCCGGGTTGGGGAGGAGACCCTGCCCCAAGTGGAGGAGTTCAAGTACCTAGGAGTCTTGTTCACGAGTGAGGGAAGAGTGGATCGTGAGATCGACAGGCGGATCGGTGCGGCGTCTTCAGTAGTGCGGAAGTTGTACCGATCCGTTGTGTTGAAGAAGGAGCTGAGCCGGAAGGCAAGGCTCTCAATTTACCGGTCGATCTACGTTCCCATCCTCACCTATGGTCATAAACTTTGGGTCATGACCGAAAGGATAAGATCACGGGTACAAGCGGCCGAAATGAGTTTCCTCCGCCGTGTGGCGGGGCTCTCCCTTAGAGATAGGGTGAGAAGCTCTGCCATCCGGGAGGAACTCAAAGTAAAGCCGCTGCTCCTCCACATGGAGAGGAGCCAGATGAGGTGGTTCGGGCATCTGGTCAGGATGCCACCTGAACGCCTCCCTAGGGAGGTGTTTAGGGCACGTCCAACCGATAGGACGCCACGGGGAAGACCCAGGACACGTTGGGAAGACTATGTCTCCCGGCTGGCCTGGGAACGCCTCGGGATCCCCCGGGAAGAGCTAGACGAAGTGGCTGGGGAGAGGGAAGTCTGGGTTTCCCTGCTTAGGCTGTTGCCCCCGCGACCCGACCTCGGATAAGCGGAAGATGATGGATGGATGGATATATATATATATATATATATATATATATATATAATATTTTTAGGGCAAAAAAGTATTTAGTCAGCCACCGATTGTGCAAGTTCTCCCACTTAAAATGATGACAGAGGTCTGTAATTTTCATCATAGGTACACTTCAACTGTGAGAGACAGAATGTGGAAAAAAATCCAGGAATTAACATTGTAGGAATTTTAAAGAATTTATTTGTAAATTATGGTGGAAAATAAGTATTTGGTCAACCATTCAAATTTCTCACTGATGGAAGGAGGTTTTTGCTCAAAATCTCACAATACACGGCCCCATTCATTCTTTTCTTAACACGGATCAATCGTCCTGTCCCCTTATCAGAAAAACAGCCCCAAGGAATGATGTTTCCACCCCCATGCGTCACAGTAGGTGTGGTGTTCTTGGGATGCAACTCAGTATACTTCTTCTTTTAAACACGACGAGTTGAGTTTATACCAAAATGGATTCATGGATGATACAGCAGAGGATTGGGAGAATGTCATGTGGTCAGATGACACCAAAATAGAACTTTTTAGTATAAACTCAACTCGTCGTGTTTGGAGTAAGAAGAATACTGAGTTACCTACTGTGAAGCATGGGGGTGGAAACATCATGCTTTGGGGCTGTTTTTCTGCTAAGGGGACAGGACGATTGATCCATGTTAAGGAAAGAATGAATGGGGCCAAGTATCGTGAGATTTTGAGCCAAAACCTCCTTCCATCAGTGAGAGCTTTGAATGGTTGACCAAATACTTATTTTCCACCATAATTTACAAATAAATTCTTTAAAATTCCTACAATGTGTATTCCTGTATTTTTTTCCACATTCTGTCTCTCACAGTTGAAGTGTACCTATGACGAAAATTACAGACCCCTGCCATCATTTTAAGTGGGAGAACTTGCACAATCGGTGGCTGACTAAATACTTTTTGGCCCCACTGTATATATGTATATATATATGTATATATATATATATATTTGTATATATGTGTGTATATTTAGTTGGCGACTTGTCCAGGGTGTACACCGCCTTCTACCTGAATGCAGTTGAGATAGGCTCCAGCACCCCTCGCGACCCTTAAAGGGACAAGTGGTAGGAAATGGATGGATTAATATGCAACTTTGGATGGATTAATATGCTATTTTTATTGGCTTATTACATAGCCATACACACTTTTACTCTTTAGTCCTGTGGGCAAACGAGCCAACTGCACGAATGTTAAATTAAGCAGGAGAAAATTGCCTGATTGCAAAAAAAAACATTTTTTTAACTGAGTTCCACAGAACTTTGTAGAGCGGTTGTTCAAGGTGGTTGCATTTTTGGTGCAGATCCAGATAAAGGTGTGGATGGAGGAATTTATTTTCGCTTCTAGTTGTTGCAGTCTGCTTGTATTGGGGTCACAGAGGAATCCAATTAGTTTTGGCTTAGTGTTGGTCTGCAAACCTCATAAGGTACATGTATAAACACCTACATATTTGTGGCACATATACCATCCAGCCATCCATTTTCTACTGCTTGTCCCTTCTTTTGGTGTCGCTGGGGGTGCTGGAGCCTATCTCAAGTTAAACCAATCTACTTGAATTGACTATAATTCACTAGGTACCTTTAATATAGCCTTTGTCTCTAACAGCCTGCATTGTGGGTCTGCGGGTCAGAAACTTCTTCAGCTTGTGTTTGGTCTTCTTGTTGTCGGCGCTATCGACGCTGGCTGACGTCTTCATGGCTGCACAGGACACAGAAAAACGCTCATTGCCTTGATGGCCGTGCAGGCAACAATCACGCTGACAAAGCAATACAACACGATGTTTTACTCATATAAATCATACAGAGGCGTATTTTTACTGCGCTTTCACATGTCAGGGCTGCCTTTGTCGTGGTGATGATCTTTACCATGCGTTGCCTACATAACAAGATAACATACTTTCCACATGCTTCCTACCTGTTTGCTACATGCTCTTTGCATATAACCTACGTGCATCATATATGGTTCTTGCTCCTACATGCTCATTAAATGCGTTCCTATATGCTTTTTACTTGCTTCCTACATGTTTCCTGCATACTTCTTACGTGCTCTTAACATGCTTTGTACATGTTTCTTAAAATATTCCTATAGGCTTCTTACATTATGAGTACAAGCTCTTTACGTGCTTCCTACATGGTTTGTACATGCTTTGTATATGCTTCTGACATGTTTCCTATGTGTACTTCACATGCATTATACATGTGTCTTACAGTATTCCTATATGCTCCAAATATTAACACTATATGCTCCTTAGATGCTTCTGACATGCTTCGTACGTACTCAGTGGCCGAGTAACCTACTCAGTGGCCTAGTGGTTAGAGCAGGGGTGTCAAACTCAAATACAGAGTGGGCCAAAATCTAAAACTGAAGAAAGCCGCGGGCCAAGGTTGAACAAATTAACCTTTTAATAGGGACCCAAACAAGTTTTGCATTGAATATTAAACAAGCAAGGCTTATATAACTTTATAGTCACATGCAAAATCGAGTTTCAAATTATAATAAATATCAATGGCATATCAAATAAAATTCTAATAAAAATTGGGGGGCAGGGTTTGGTGGTAGCGGGGATGTATATTGTAGCGTCCCGGAAGAGTTAGTGCTGCAAGGGTTTATGGGAATTTCTTCTGTTGAGTTTATGTTATGATACGGTGCGGATGTTCGCCCAAAATGTGTTTGTCATTCTTGTTTGGTGTGGCTTCCCAGTGTGGCACATATTTGTAAAAGTGTTAAAGTTGATTATACGGCCACCTAATGGCTGTTGATCAAGTATGCCTTGCATTCACTTGTGTGTGTTAAAGCGGCATGTATTATGTGACTGGGCTGGCACGGTGTTTATATGGCGGGAAAGCGGACGTGACGACAGCCTGTAGAGGACGCTAAAGGCTGTGCCTTCAGGGCACGCCTCCAGTATTGTTGTCCGGGTGGAAATCGGGAGAAATTCGAAAGAATGGTTGTCCCGGGAGATTTTTGGGAGGGCCACTGAAATTTGGGAGTCTCCCGGGAAAATTTTGAGGGTTGGCAAGTATGAGTATCAGCGGTGAATGCAGTGTTACAGAGGCATCGCCGCTGTATAATACCGGCGGGCCAGCTCTAATCTTAATTTGATATTACCTCAAGGGCCAAATGAAATTACACGGCGGGCCAAATTTGGCCCGCGGGCCAGAGTTTGACACCCATGGGTTAGAGTGTCCGCCCTGAGATTGGTAGGTTGTGAGTTCAAACCCCGGCCGAGTCATACCAAAGACTATGAAAATGGAACCCATTACCTCCCTGCTTGGCACTCAGCATCAAGGGTTGGAATTGGGGGTTAAATCACCCAAAATGATTCCCGAGCGCAGCCACTGCTGCTGCTCACTGCTCCCCTCACCTCCCAGGGGGTGATTAAGGGTGATGGGTCAAATGCAGAGAATAATTTCGCCACACCTAGTGTGTGTGATGATCATTGGTACTTTACTTCCTAAATGCTTCTTACATGCTTTCTACATATTTCTTACATGCTCCTAACATGCTTTCTATGTGTTTCTAACATGCTTTGCACATGCCTTCCAACATACTTTCTACTTGTTTATGATCCATACTGTACCTCTGGTTTTCATGGTGTCTCTGTTGTCTTTTTCTCTGTCATGCTTCTCTGCACCAGGTGACTCGGGCATGTCTTCTTCAATGGCTTCATCAGACTCACACGCCTAAAAACAAATAACGATCACATAACTTACATTCAAGAAGTTTTATTCAATTTTAACTCTTTTTCCTACAATAGTAAAAGGTTTCTGCAAGAAAGGTGCTGAGTGAGCGAGATTTCCTCTTTGATGAATGTGATGTTTGTTAATAAGAGTGTATTAGAATACATGTTATCAGTCTATGCAGATGACCTCCTCCCAAATACAGTATATGTCTCGGACATGTCCGTCTCGGTCCGGGCTGCCATCAGTACTCTCTGGGCTTTTGGAAATGTGTCTGGTTGCAAGTTTAAATGGGTAGAGGTGAAAGGATTCCTATAAATTATGCTGCAAAGAAATATCTCTGCACAGTTTTCCCTTTGAAAATACCTCGCAAAAGTTACACATACTTGGACATCCAGGTCACACATACGCCTGCAGACCTTTATACAGACAACTTTCTTCCACTGTTGTCCAGAATCCAGGGAGATTTTGATCGCTGTTCCTTACTTAATTTATTTACAGTGGCTCTTGTCAACTCTGTTAAAATGAATGTTCTTCTGCAATTTTCCCATTTGTTCTAGTGTATACCACTTTTTCTCCCTCAGTCCTTCTTTCGCAAATTAGATTTAGTCATATTTCGGACTTTATTTGGAATAAAAAGACTCACAGGTTACATAAACAATATTTACAGAGACCCAAATCATCGGGGGGATTAGCACTACCAAACTTTAGATTTTCCTAATTGGCCACCGACATTATAATTCTTAAATAATGGCTGAGAAATGAAGCATTTCATCTCGCTCCATTATGGCTGGTTATCCAGGCTGACTAAACTAAACCAGTTTCTCTTAGGGCTCTGGTTTACTTTCCCATCCACTCTTCTACTTCAGCTTTTACGAAAAATTCAATCATAAAAACCTCATTCAGAATTTGGGTTCAGTCCAAGTGAACAGTTTACAGACTATTTCTAGTCGTGCACCCATCACTTCTAATCATGCTTTCCCTTTCTCTCTTGTTGATAGTGCCTTTCTAAGAGGGTCAAGTCTGGGGATCAACAACATTTAAGAATTATGCATCACAGCACTGTTGCCCCTTTCCAGCAACTTTCTGACAAATGTTCACTGCCTAATCAACACTTTTTTAGAGATCTACAGATCCGCAGTTTTGTTGGTAATACTTTTCCCATGTTTCCAACTGACACAGTTTTAGATGCTTTTTTACACCACTTCTGGCTTTAAAAGGATCAATTACAGCTGAATTTCCACCAGGGATCAATAAAGTACTTTCTATTCTATTCTATTCTATTTCCAATACAATTTTTCATTTACGCCCTCAGTCTCTGAAATCAATTAAATCATTTTGCGAGGATGACTTAGAAGTGACCCTATCTGAGGAGACCAGGACAGAGATTTTAAGTAGAGCTCATACGTCTTCTATTTGTGCTAGACACAACGTTATTTAATGCAAGCTAATACATCATACCTAAAATACCAAGGTTGGCTAAGATGTATGATGGAATATAAGTATTATGTAATCAGTGTCAACAGTCTCCAGCTAACTTAATACATTTGTCTTGGCTTTGCCCATTCCTGTGCAATTATTGGACTGAAATGTTTAATAAATTGTCTTTGGTAATTGGAGAAAAGATCAAACTAAATCCTTTAGGAAAACTATTTGAGGTAGCCTGTATGTCATCTTGTCTTGGCAAATCCAAAAAGAACTTGGTAGCATGTAGTACTTTGTTGCCTAGAACAGTGGTCCCCAACCACCGGTCCGCGGCCCGGTACCGGTCTGCGGACCGATTGGTATCGGGCCGCAAAAGAAATAATTTTTTTATTTTTTTAAATAAATTATTAAATCAAAATAAAAAACACAATATATACATTTTATCAACATAGATCAATACAGTCTGCAAGGATACAGTCCGTAAGCACACATGATTGTATTTCTTTATGAACCCCCCCCCCCGCCCGGTCCGTGGGACAAATTTTCTAGCGTTGACCGGTCCGCAGCTACAAAAAGGTTGAGGTCCACTGGCCTAGAAGACTCATTGTGCTAAATTGGAAGGCTGCAGTGCCTCCCTGCACCACCCGCTGAATTAGACATATTCTTTACGTCATTAAATTGGAGAAAATTAGGCTGACATTGAGCGGTTGTTCTGTGAAATTTCAGGAAATATGGGGTGGATTCCTAAAATATGTATGAGAAAGTTATCTCAAATTTAACCCTGATTGAAAAGTAATTGAAATGTAGATAATAGAAGGGCCTTTTGACTGCTTTTATGTATTGCTGCACCGTGTTGGGGACATTAAGGAGTGCAGTTATCTGTGGCTTCATGACAATATTAGCCTTTACTTATTTGACGGCATGTTTTTTTCCTCTATTTTATTATCTTTATTCTATTTTATATATAATTATTGTGAGTTTCTTGATTAATGGGAGAAAAAAGAACATTTGACGTGCGTTTCTGGACTATGGACATCAAAATGCAATGAACAAGAGTCAGTGTTAGTCCATTGAAGTGTATATGTATTAAGAGGGGGGTTTCTCACAGGGCTGCTGACGGTGTCCCGCAGTGTTCGGTACCACTCGTTGACAATGACGTCATTTTCAGAATGAATCAGCAGCTCCGTGCCTTGACGGGTCTTCAGCTGCAGATGCATATTAGTAAATGACTCTTAAATGGCTGATAGTAGCGGTGATATTGAAGCTTAGTAGGTTTTTCAAACCTCGATAACGTGTTTCTTGCTGGACTTGTCTCTGGAGGCCCATTCCACAGAGCTGCCCTTCAGGTCCACTGTCAACTCTGGTTTGGACTGACCACCACCAAACTGCACACAAAGAAAGATGGTGGATTATCGGACACAAAACACCCTAAAAGGATCTGTATTGATTGATGAAATGTAAACACCACAGTGGAAGTCATCCCTTTCTCTCTCCCTCTCAGAAAATCGTTATTTATCATTTGTGGCAACACTGAGTAGACAGGTTTGGAACGTAACCCCTGCTATAATTGAGAAAACGCAAGTAATAAAAAGTGGTTGCTCAAGTTGATGTCATCACACAGTAAAGCACTTTGGTTGACATACTGTAAGATACAAGGGCCATGTTCGTTTATGTTGACATGTGTTGTAAATGTATTAAATTCTTCATGATCACAACAGCAACATAACTACTGTGTAATAATAGTGAAGTGAAATGAAATGAATTATATTTATATAGCGCTTTTCTCTAGTGACTCAAAGCGCTTTTTACATTGTGAAACCCAATATCTAAGTTACATTTAAACCAGTGTGGGTGGCACTGGGAGCAGGTGGGTAAAGTGTCTTGCCCAAGGACAGATTGCCAGTGACTAGGGTAACGGAAGCGGGGATCGAACCCTCAAGTTGCTGGTGCGGCCACTCTACCAACCGAGCTATAATAATGGTTCTATTATAATAATAATAGGACAATTTTAAAGCGGGTTACAAATGCTCTAATTTAGCTGCTGACATAAGCGATTACATATTGCAGGGGTGTCAAACTCAAATACAGACTGGGCCAAGATTTAAAACTGAACAAAGCCACGGGCTAAGGTTGAACAAATTAACCCTTTAATAAGGACTCAAAAAAGTTTTGCATTGAATATTGAACAAGCAAAGCTTATATAACTTTATAGTGACATGAAAAATCGAGTTTTAAATACTAATATTAATAGTAAAAAAATATCAATGGCATATCAAATAAAATTTAAATAAAAATTGAATGCCTCTTTTCTATTTGCAACCCTCTGAGGTAAATATCAAAATAAACTTTTTCCACAGGCTAATAATACATTTGCAAATAAAATAACAATAACAAATTAATCAAACATTCAAGCCTTGTAGTAGCAAGAGAAAGTGCATGAATAAAACATTAATTATTGCTTGGGGGGGCTATATTGTAACGTCCCGGAAGAGTTAGTGCTGCAAGGGGTTCTGGGTATTTGTTCTGTTACTGAGCATATGTTCTCCCGAATCGTGTTTGTTATTCTTGTTTGGTGTGGGGTTCACAGTGTGGTGCATATTTGTAAGATTGATAAAGTTGTTTATACGGCAACACTCAGTGTGACCTGTATGACTGTTGAACAAGTATGCCTTGCATTCACGTGTGTGCGTGTGTGTGTAAAAGCCGCATATATTATGTGACTGGGTTGGCACGCTATTTCTATGTAGGAAAAGCGGACGTGACGACAGGTTGTAGAGGACGCTAAAGACAGTGCCGTTAATGCACACCCCCAATATTGTCGTCCAGGTAGAAATAGGCAGAAATTCGGGAGAATGTTTACCCCGGGAGATTTTCGGGAGGGGCACTGAAATTTGGGAGTCTGGGAAAATCGTGAGGGTTGGCAAGTATGAGTATTAGTGGTGAATGCGGTATATATGTGGTATAAAACCAGCGGGCCAGCTCTAATGTTAATTTCATATTGCCTCAAGGGCCAAATGAAATTACACGGCGGGCCAAATTTGGCCCGCGGGCCAGAGTTTGACACCCATGACACATTGCGTCGTTGGCAGTTTTTTATTTTTTGAAAACTATTACTAATTTACTCTTAACATCTGGTTACTTTCGGTTTTAACATAGTTGTATCTACATTTCTGTTACAATGTACAAAGTACTTATTCTTCTGTTGTTTGGATACTTTACATTATTAGTTCTGGGCGATACTACAAATTTAGGTTTCGATCCAATACCAAGAAGTTATAGAGGTTGTATTGGAAGTACCAATGCTGATACTGATGCTTCAGAATTTTCAAGATCATTGAATGATTATCAGACCAAAAAAACCAGTATATCGGTCCAATAATATCAATTATATATTCCATTTTACAAGATACAATATTTTGAATTGAAGTCAATAGTTCAAAATAACCAAAGATAAGCAAAAAGTACACTTTGTGCTGATTTAAATCATTTGAATTTTGGCCCTAATACTTTCCTGTGTCCAGAGACTTATTTCCTGAGTGTGTAAATATAACGAAAACGACAAATAACAATTTTGTGGTTACAAAAAAATATTGATTTAAAAACTGTAGTATCGACCATACACTGCTGCTATACTTGGAATCGTTACTGTCGATATTTGGATCGATCCATACACTCCTGCTTCCATTCAAGAGCTCTATTGTGCTGTTAGCATGGCTTATTGTATCCTCCTGTAGTGGAGCATGTTTAGCTATTCCTCGTCCTCCAGGGATAACAATACTTGAAAACAACAGATTAGGCAACGATTGGCGACTTGGAAGCGGCTTTGCACTGTGTTGGGACGTTAGCCATTGGTGCACTTGCGAGAAGGCTACATTGTGTTGAGGAAGCGACCGTCTGCTTGTCGCTGTCAAATTTTGCGGGACCAAGCTAGTAATGTATCATCAACATGCATTATCACTATATGACAATATTAAAAGTTCTATCATACGCCAAATGTATATCTTTAAATATAGTCTATATCGCGCAACCATACTTCCTATCCAGTGCAAAGTAAGATTTTAAAAAAGCATGGCAGTATTAACCTGAATCCAAACACTGCTACTTAAAATTACACTAATTACATTTCCTTTTAGATTGAATGATCTATGCATGTATCAAAATCAAATTATCATTTTAATCAAAACATACAAGGTAATTAGGACAACAGCTCAGTTAGATAATAGTAGAAAATATCATGCAAAAAGTAAAAACACAAAAATAAATTAAAAACATCAACAAACAAAAACTTTATCATTGCCCATTTTCCCTATGTCTCTGGACAAAGTCCCAAGGGAATGTGCTAGCAATAGACTGGATTATGTTGACAACAACTTCTATCGATGTGACATGAGCCAAGATAATCGTGTTTGACTGTATTATAAATGTATTTTTGTTGTAAAATGTCTTTTGATGAATGTGTACATTTGATTATTTTTAAAGAAAGTGAGACAATTTGGTTTCCCATGTTTTCATGTTAGGTACTATTACTATCGAACATGACAGAATCAAAATGTGCTGTGCCCTGCAGACGCGCTGGCAGAAGTAGGAGTATAAATCAATGTATCCCCAGGTTGCACCAGTACGATGCAATTAAATGGAGACAGCTAACAAGACACTGGCAGTAAAACTGTGAATGTTTGAGTGACGCACCCAGCTTGTCCCGCCTCCCTGGCCTTTGGCAAAGAGTAAGGTGGACCCTTGCAGAACTGTCCAAGAGGAAGTCCAGTTCTTCCTGCAACAGACAACCCGGAAGCCAATTATTCCAGAGGAGTGATTTTATCGTGCAAAAAAACCTTCCAAGTTTCACCCACCGAACTTTCTTGCCGTTCTCTGTAATCTTTGTCATGTTCAGCACGCCGCATTTCTCTGAGGGCTACAGAGAGGAGGAAACAGAAGACTTTAGTCGAGAAAAAACACAGCAGAGAGCAGGTTAGACATGCATCACAGCAACAAGCATTGATCATCACAGCAGGATGACTGCAGTGAAGCCTGCACTTAAACACCAGCAGCAATGCCACCTCCCAAACGAGCACAACACAGCAAGCCTCAGATAAAAGCTTTGCACTTTGATCCCCATTTCCCAAAGCGGCATACGCGAAAAAGAGGGAAGCAGACACGTTAAAGTCAGCACAAATTCCACTCACTGAGTATCAGACAATTTCAAAGAAAAACCCAAGTAAGTGATTTGAGCACAAAAGATGAACCCAACTGTTGAGTTGATTGCGATTCCGATGTTAATGCTACAAAAATGCTACAGTGAAGTATATTTCGTAGGTGAAGTTCACATTCGAAAAGAAGTGCAGATGTCTGGAATCTTGTAATTGATATGACAGCTTGTGGAGGCTCGGCATGGCACAGCGGCTTGGTTTTTCCTTTCATTTGTCATCTCGGTACATCCCAGTACAAACGCCCAGCAAGTCCCTGTAAGTTCCTTGCTGAGAAAAGGCTCATTGTGTGATTCAAAAAAGCCTTCAACAAAGAAAGTTTCCACCTTGGTTTGTTCCTCAGAAAGACCTACTTCTGCAGTCTCATTAATAGTCACCTTAAGTGGATTTCCAAACCAATGTGGGAACCTTGCAAGAGGTTGGAATAGGGGTGTCCAAAACTTTTCCGGTAAAGGCTATTGTACATACATACAAATTAAAGGGGGGCCACTTTGGTAGATCCTATACACAAAGGATGCTAAAACCCATTCAGTGTAGACCAGTACATTCTAAATCCACTGCTTCAGATGAGGGTGCTAGTACTCCCTGGGCGTATTCATATATATGTAAAAACAAAAACAAATACATACAATCATATGTAAAAAAAATATATATATACATACGCACAAGCATATACAGTATATACAGATACAGTATAAACGCATCCATCCATTATACCGCTTGTCCCTATCGGGATCGCGGGGGGTGCTGGAACCTATATCAGCTTCATTCGGGTGGAAGGCAGGGTACACCCTGCACAAGTCACCACCTCATCGCAGAGTATATACATATACAGTGGGGCATAAAAGTATTTAGTCAGCCACCGACTGTGCAAGTTCTCCCACTTAAAATGATGACAGAGGTCTGTAATTTTCATCATAGGTACACTTCAACTGTGAGAGACAGAATGTGAACAAAAATCCAGGAATTCACAATGTAGGAATTTTAAAGAATTGATTTGTAAATTATGGTGGAAAATAAGTATTTGGTCAACCATGTAAAGCTCTCACTAATGGAAGGAGGTTTTGGCTCAAAATCTTTCGATACATGGCCCCATTCATTCTTTCCTTAACACGGATCAATCGTCCTGTCCCCTTAGCAGAAAAACAGCCCCAAAGCATGATGTTTCCACCCCCATGCTTCACAGTAGGTATGGTGTTCTTGGAATGCAACTCATTATTCTTTTTCCTCCAAACACAACGAGTTGAGTTTATACCAAAAAGTTCTATTTTGGTTTCATCTGACCACATGACATTCTCCCAATCCTCTGCTGTATCATCCATGTATCCATTTTGGTATAAACTCAACTCTTCCTGTTTGGAGGAAAAAGAATAATGAGTTGCATTCCAAGAACACCAAACCTACTGTGAAGCATGGGGGTGGAAACATCATGCTTTGGGGCTGTTTTTCTGCTAAGGGGACAGGACGATTGATCCGTGTTAAGGAAAGAATGAATGGAGCCATGTGTCAAGAAATATTGAGTCAAAACCTCCTTCCATCAGTGAGAGCTTTGAATGGTTGACCAAATACTTTTTTCCACCATCATTTACAAATAAATTCTTTAAAATTCC
The DNA here is from genome assembly GCF_033978795.1 of Nerophis ophidion. Taxonomy (NCBI): domain Eukaryota; kingdom Metazoa; phylum Chordata; class Actinopteri; order Syngnathiformes; family Syngnathidae; genus Nerophis; species Nerophis ophidion. The sequence continues at coordinate 42,712,996 of NC_084624.1, forward strand.
TACAATGTGAATTCCTGGATTTTTGTTCACATTCTGTCTCTCACAGTTGAAGTGTACCTATGATGAAAATTACAGACCTCTGTCATCATTTTAAGTGGGAGAACTTGCACAATCGGTGGCTGACTGAATACTTTTTTGCCCCACTGTATACATACATGAATACACAGTACAGCGTGGCGCAGTTGGGAGAGTGGCCGTGCCAGTAACCTGAGGGTCCCAGGTTCGATCCTCAGCTTCTACCAACCTAGTCACGTCTGTTGTGTCTTTGAGCAAGACACTTCACCCTTGCTCCTGATGGGTCGTGGTTAGCGCCTTTCCTGGCAGCTCCTGCCATCATTGTCCGAATGTGTGTGTGAATGGGTGAATGTGGAAATAGTGTAAAAGCGCTTTGAGTGCCTTGAAGGTAGAAAAACGCTATACTACTGTATATTGCTATATTTTATAATTGCGGTAAATGTTATGTGTAAAATGAAATCGCAGGAATGTTTATTTAACACAATTACTGTGATTTCACACACATAATTTTAAAATGTTATAATCATATGTATTACTACATATTTGTGCAATACACAGAGGACTAACAAAAAAACCAATTTGCCCATCGGCCTGATTTTGGACACCCCAAGGATAAACCATGCTGCTTGATACTGCTGAGGAGCCTGTTGTGGGGGGTTACTAACAGAGTTTGGGCGCTTAGGAGAAGAAGAGCTGGAGTCTGAGTCGGATGAGGGGGACTTGGGGCTCAGAGGTGTGTCCTAGTGAGGAGACGAGAACACAAACGATCACACGGGTTAATAACAACACATTTAAGGAGAGGGTGGGTAGGTAGTCAGTGAGATCGTATAACAAGTGTCTTTTTTTAAGCATTATTCAAGGAATGCTCAGATCAGCATGCTACAATTTCTAACTTTATTTCTTAAGCAGTTGTCCATCTACAATGGGACTGTATACGTACGTCCCTATATATGAAACAAACATTATACAATACAATAATTCTGCAATTTATGAGCTTAATTTAATTAGCTCAAATGACAGTTCTTAACTGAACTCACTCGTATCTTAAATCAATGTCTCCCATTGAAGAGAATTTAAATCGGTTTAATCTTTGCTTTGCTTCTCCAAAAAAGCACAATTTGTAACATGCCTTTTAAAAAGAACAACAAACTTTTAAGATGAGAAATATTATATAAAAAAACAATACAATAGAATGTAATAACAACAGTGGTTTTGTAAAGTAATGTTATAAAGTTTTTCATTGGACTTTCATTGAAGCATTTCTACCACATAAACTGTCATATACGCATCGCAACGGTAATACGATAATACGATAGACCTAGTGCTTGTCAGGGGCATCACCGTTTCCAAAGTTACGATACTCCCGTACTCTTGGATCCTCTTTGGACTGGACTCTCGCGACTGTGTTGGATCCATTGTGGATTGAACTTTCACAGTATCATGTTAGACCCGCTCGACATCCATTGCTTTCCTCCTCTCTAAGGTTCTCATAGTCATCATTGTCACTGACGTCCCACTGGGTCATTATTGTCACCAATGTCCCACTGGGTGTGAGTTTTCCTTGCCCTTATGTGGGCTTACCGAGGATGTCGTGGTGGTTTGTGCAGCCCTTTGAGACACTAGTGATTTAGGGCTATATAAGTAAACATTGATTGATTGATTGATATAAATGTATGACTCTATAATCTCTGAATAGAAAAGTTTCTTGGTGAAATGTAAAAAACTTTAAATAAATACATTTGTCATTTATCACAGTTGTTTTTTTTTTTTGGTTCACATTTGACTTAGTCGCCTGCGGGGGTGTGATCTCCAGGTGGGATATGTCCTACTTCCTCAAGTGCAGCATCTATCCACACTGTTTAAGACAGAGGTTTTGTGGAATAAAAATCCGAAGAGTGCAATGCACAAACACAATAATTCTGTCATGTGATTGTCATCATTCAAAGTGCACATTCTACTGACTTGCTGCTTGTACGGGTTTGTCCGGAATCGCCCAAGTTGGAAGAGGGGCTGCAAAGCAACCAATCTAAACCTGAATTCTCTGTCTTTTTCTTAATAAAGACGTTTACTGAACAGTCTGAGAAACAACTCCAACACAACACATTAGACTTGTGATCACGCAGCATGACAATTAAATGGCCAGTAAACACGGTGGTATTATTTAAAAACACAAAACAAAAATCTCGTATCAAATTGACAAAAGTGAGGCACCTTGTCGTTGGGTTCTTGAACGTAGGTGCTGTGTCTCCAGTTGGTCAAGACGATGGGCTCGACTGGTCTTCTGTCTAGACTACGGGTCTTTGGGGCATCTCCTGGTAGCTGTGACAGGGAATGGTTGTACTGGAGGAAGAGATGGAGAGTTAAGTGAACTGGAATGCCTGGTAGAATATTTGCTTAATGCTTTTGAATGAAACGAACACAGTAAATTGAGTTGCATAAGTAAACCTTACCTTTGGGAGCTCCCACTCCGACCTGGAACCGTCTGCGTTGTAGTAATATGGGCGACCTTGGTCATCAACGTGCTTTAACCACTGGTGGGGGACACAGTATTAAGAATTAGAGACTCTCACATGATGTGTTAGACTTCATGATCACATGCTGTGTTGTACATGAGGCAGGTTTTTTTCAGCATACTCGTTTTTTTTATTGGCCACTGGACTTGATGTGTTTCATGTATTCATAAGTATTTCATACATTATTGGGGTAAAATAAGCTTGGACACCCCATTTTTAAATGAGCATGAAAACCAATCGCTTGTACCGTGTTTTTCGGATTATAAATTGCAGTTTTTTTCATAGTTTGGTACGACATATACTGCGGAGCGACTTATGTGTGAAATTATTAACACATTACCGTAAAATATCAAATAATATTATTTATCTGATTCGCGGAAGAGACAAAGAAAATGTCAGCAATCGTCACACACACGTCAACCAATAAGAATTTGGCGGGGGAGGGTCATGGCAGAAGTGCATTGTGGGTCATGGAATTCTAACTGCTATATGCTATATGATACTGCCGTAGCTATTAAAATGAATCATTTCATCGTTGGCGGTTATAAAAACTGAGAAGGCCTGAACAAAAATTGGACCGAAAAGGAAATCATCTACTGCAGATTACAAGCTGGACGTAGTGAAATTTGCAGGAGAAAACGACAAGAGGAAGCGGCGCATATCTTTAGAGTTGGCAGAGTTGTTTAGAAGCGACATCGAGGAAGAAGATTTCATCTGATTTATCGATTAGGAGTGACAGATTGTTTGGTAAACGTATAGCATGTTCTATATGTTATAGTTATTTGAATGACTCTTACCATAATATGTTAGGTTAACATACCAGGCACCTTCTCAGTTGTTTATTTATGCATCATATAACGTACACTTATTCAGCCTGTTGTTCACTATTCTTTATTTATTTTAAATTGCCTTTCAAATGTCTATTCTTGGTGTTGGATTTTATCAAATACATTTCCCCCAAAAATGCGACTTATACTCTAGTGCGACTTACATATGTTTTTTTTCTTCTTTATTATGCATTTTCAGCCGGTGCGACGTATACTATGGAGCGACTTATAATCCGAAAAATACGGTATTAACTTCAGAGACAGGGTGGCAACATTAATGTACAACTGTAGGGGGGGACAGAATAGGAGCTAAATTGCGACTTGAGGGACATTTTCGGCCTACAGTTAATTTTTCTATTAGCATATACTAAAAATGAATTGATTATTAATGAGATAGCTAATCAGACAATACAGTAATTTGCTTGGGAGACTCCTACCATAAGGGAAATTATGCCAAATGTAGCTCTATCATTGCGACACACAGTAAAGAGGAAGCTGAAGAGCTTAATGCAGCAGGTACCTTCTCATTAGTATAGTCGCTTATGTACAGCGTGTGGCCGTACTCATCCATCTCCTCCGACCAACCGCGGGGCGGGGAGCCATACTGACTGTCTGACTGGCTAGAGTAGGCGCTGAAGCAGGTGTCCTCTGACGACAGAGGCTCCAGGCGGCCGATGGAGAGTGACAGGTAGGGAAAGAAAGATGGCGATAGCGACAGAGGAGTGCTCTAGCATGAGTGGAGGGGGAAACAAGAGAAAAAAGAAAGGAGAAGTCACCTTTCACCAGCAAAGAAGCAAAGTCCACAGGCAATTAAAACACCGTAAATGCCCAAACACAAAATTAAAAGACATTTGCAGCAGCGTCAGAAATAATCTAATAATTCAGAAAGTCAGATGAAAAGTTAGCTCTAGCCTGTAGGGGGCACTGTGGCACAGACAGTCAAGAGACTTGCTGATGATTCACTCATGAAGTGTGTCAAGTGTGTGAAAATGAGAATAAAAGGCAAAACTGACCAAATACGCACTTTCTTTACGGCTTTCTTCTTCTTTTTTTTTTTTACGCAAGTTTTGCTTCTTAATGATTCACAATAGGGCTGGGCGATATGGCATTTTTTTAATATCTCGATATTTTTAGGCCATGTTACACGATATATATATATCGATATTTTGCCTCAGCCTTGAATGAACACTTGATGCATATAATCACAGCAGTATGAGGATTCTATGTGTCTACATTAAAACATTCTTCTTCATACTGCATTAATATATGCTCATTTTAAACTTTCATGCAGAGAGGGCAACCACAACTAAGTCAATTGACCAAAACTGTATTTATTAAACAGTTATTTAGCAGTGGCAAAAAAAATCATGTCATTTCAAAGCCGAAAGTGCAAGATTGTCAGAAACATTTTAAAACAAGCTATTTGTGCACTTTTGTGCATGATGTCACTTAGATGACATATGAAAACAACAATAAATTCCATCCATCCATCCATTTTAAACTGCTTATTCCCTGGGGGGTACACCCTTGACTAAATCAAAGTGCACTTTTTGTACAGAACGCCACTAAAATAGCTTAAAATAAATGAAGTGCACTTTTGTGCATGATGTCACAAGATATTTCAATAAGTGTCAAATAAAAATGATATTTCAATAAGTGTCAAATAAAAATGAGCTGCATAATAGGAAATCAAACCCTTCGCTATGTGGTAGGTTCCTGCGGACGTTATCTGCTTCTGTTGTTGACAATTTTTTTCATACGGTGTTGATGTGGAAATGGTTGCCTCAGCATTTTGTTGGTGTGGCACCTAACGGAGATGTTGACATGCGGAGTTTCAAGCATTTATAATTCAATAGCGGGTGACATTTCAAATGATGCTACAAATTACCAGTGCTGCTACTTTTTGTAGCAATTTTCTGCCCCACACTTTACAAATTACGGTTGTCCGTTCGACATATTCCCGCTTGAAGCCAAACCCTCCTCAGGCGATGGACCCCGTGCTGTTTTTCTAGGGAATCAATTCTTCTTCCTTCATACCAGATTCACACCTTCTTTATCTCGTATTACCACTAGCACGACTCCGCTGGCACCACAGCTAACGTTACCCATGTCGCTACCTCTTTGCTCGGCAAGGGTGTGTGACGTTGCGCGTGCGTCAGTATGAGACGTATGTAAGAAGGTGCCCTTGTTTAAGTCTCTGTGAGAAGGAGAGACAACAAAGAATGAGAAACGCCTGTCGTGTAATGCCCGCAGCTAAAAGCAACTGCCTGAGAACGTATACTGGAATATCACGATATAGTCATTTTCTATATCGCACAGAGACAAACCCGCGATATATTGAGTATATCACTTATATCGCCTAGCCCTAATTCACAACATGAGAAGCATTCACAGGGCACGTCACAGCTGACTTAAGATGCTTAAAATGTTAAAAATCATTTTTTTAAAACACTACGTACTGTGTCACATGAGAACAGACAGTGTGTGATGAGTGTGTATGTGGAGTCTCCCCCAAACCAACCTCAGTGCTCTCCCCCGTGCTGGTGTTCTCTCCTCGTGAGCTCCCCATGCCGGCATCCCTGGCCCGTGGGGGCTTCCAGGTCCTCTCTTGGGTGTAGCGGTTGTAGTAAAAGTGTCTGCCATGCTGGTCTCTGTACATCTCCCAGTCACCCAGCACCTGTAGGGGGGAGCCAGAGGGCAGCGGGGGCATAGTGGACTGGGTGATCTTCAGCTCCTGCAGGTTACTGTAGACAGGCGACTCGGGACGGCTGCGGCCCGACGAAGAAATCGCCTGATGGGAAAGAGGAGGATGGAGAATGGATTAAAGGCCCTGTTGTATAACAGGAGGGTCCAAACGTTTTCCACAACATGCTGAAATATCCTAAGATGCAGTGGACATTTTTACATTTCTGATTAGCCAAACATTTTTTTTTATATATATGACTCTTTACACTCCAAAAACAGGCAATACGAATTCTACACAAGGTGGGATATTGTGACCACACAAATATTTTATTTTTACAATCTAAATTATTAAAACTGCCTGATCTAGTTGATTTTAATACAGCTCAATTACTATTTAAAGCAAACAAAAAGGTTCTACCTGCCAATATTCAAAAACATTTCAAACACAGAGAAGGAGTTCATAATCTAAGGGGGTGTAGTATCTTTACTATTCCAACATTAAGAACTACGAGGAAAAGTTTGTGTGTGTCTGTGCGTGGAGTGAAACTTTGGAACGGATTGGATGTGGGGCTCAAGCAATGTCCAAATGTCCATCAGTTCAAAACAAGATACAAAAAAATGGTATGGGCAATGTATATGAATGTGAACATGGATGCCTAAGTGTTAAACTCCATCACTGACTAATAATCCATCCATCCATTTTCTACCGCTTATTCCCTTTTGGGATCGCGGGGGGCGCTGGCGCCTATCTCAGCTACAATCGGGCGGAAGGCGGGGTACACCCTGGACAAGTCGCCACCTCATCGCAGGGCCAACACAGATAGACAGACAACATTTACACTCACATTCACACACTAGGGCCAATTTTAGTGTTGCCAATCAACCTATCCCCAGGTGCATGTCTTTGGAAGTGGGAGGAAGCCGGAGTACCCGGAGGGAACCCACGCATTCACGGGGAGAACATGCAAACTCCACACAGAAAGATCCCGAGTCTGGATTTGGACCCAGGACTGCAGGAACTTCGTATTGTGAGGCAGATGCACTAACCCCTCTGCCACCGTGAAGCCCCTGGCTAATAATAATAATAATTATTATTATTGTTGTTAATATCATCATTATTTTATATGTATTATTGTCATAATTTATTGTCATTGCTATTGTTCATATTATCATTATTATTGTTATCATTATCGTTAATATTATTGTTGTAGTCATTGTTGATATTATCATTATTATTACTTCTATGACATTACCTAACTAGTTAAAATATATGAATTAGTATCAATAAGAGGAATACATTGAATTGTGTGTGTGTTTCAGTGTGTGTTTGTGTATGTGTGTGTGTGTGTACAATCCTATATGCAATTTGAGTAATACTAATATTCTGCAAATGTATAAACAAATATGAATTCTGACTAAAGAATTGGTGCCGATGGAAACTAAGAAAAGGGATTTGGGTACACTATCTGGAGTACAGGGCAGGCAAGGGGGGGATCTTATGTTCGTGGATAACTCCTCTGGCAGGGGGCTCCCCTCGTCTCTTTTAATGCACAGCATAGGACACATAATAAGTACACTATCTGGAGTACAGGGCAGGCGAGTGGGGGATCTTATGTTCGTGGATAACTCCTCTGGCAGGGGGCTCCCCTCGTCTCTTTTAATGCACAGCATAGGACACATAGCAAGAGTGGTCCTCAGGTCCTGTTGATCAGGGGCAATAGCTCCACAGCCACAGATCCACTAATAACCACTAATATCACAGTCAAAATGAAAGCTTGTTCCCATAGGCACCAAAAACTGTTAATAATGTATAGACAAAAGTGTATATTATATATATTATTATATATATAGTATTTATATAGGTGTGTGTGTATATATATATGATGGATGTGTGTGTATTTTGGGTATATGCATGTGTGTATGTTTGTGTATGTATGTGCTTATGTGTGTATATGTATGTATATTATATATATATATATATAAGTTGTGTATGTGTATATATATGTGTATGTTTGTGTATGTGTGTGTGCATATGTATATATGTAAGTGTGTGTGAATTTAAATGTATTATATATAGATAATCTATAGCGTCTACACAGCAACCACTGAATTGAATTATATTACAAATATTATTGTATTATATATTGTATATGTATTGGGGTGGGACCTAATACGTTTACTTCTTCCCACTCCCTTTTGAGCCAATCTTGACATCTACAAAAGATTAGTGGCATGTAATGTTTACAATGTAGGTGTAAATATAATGTATATATATATTTCTTTCGTATTTTATGTCATTCTTTTGTTTTGTTTGCATGGATCAAAATAAACAATTCATTCATTCATTCTTTTATATGGCTTTTTATATCTAACTCTAACCAGTTAGCCATGATGCGCTGGAAAGTGTGAACAAGTCAGTTAATGTAGGCTGCACTCTCGCCTGTTCTCGGTCTGCTGGCGTGGTTAGCTCTAAGCAGCAGGCTAACCACAGTGCGCCAGGGAGCGGCCGAGCTAGCGGTTTATACGGAAATCTAAAAAAAAAAAATACCACTTTGGCTATAAAAACAGCAGAATTCCGCTAAAGAGCAGACATTTGGGACGCCTGATTTTTATCGAGCCGCCCACCGCTGTTTACATTTAAGAGTTTACAGATTACTGTGTACTGTAGCATATTTATTCATCGTCCTGCAGTGATGATATTTATAAGAATCATAGTTTATGTGCTGCCATGGAAGCAAGAAATAGTGATTTAGCCGCCAGCGAGCTAGTCAAGATACAGCAGTGCATTGAAGATGCGTTCATTCACTTGTCAAATTTTCAGGACAGAGCTTGAATGTGTCATCAACATACATTGTCACGATTATAACGATAGAATAAAAAAACTGTATCGTTGGACAAATTGATATAATTTACATAGTATATCATCTATATCGCCCAACCCAAACTTCAACTTACGGGGGAACTGCACTTTAAAAAATGTTTTGTCTATCATTTACAATCATTATTAAAGACATGAATGACGATGGATGGATGTAATGCATTCTAAAGATAAAATAAACGTAAATAAAAGCCATTTAATGGGAGCTTCACTATTCCGCCCTTAAAATTCTATATACAACCATTCAAAAACCGCAAACAATACTACATTTACATTTTGTGGTTTGAATATTACCCAAGTATTAGTGATATTGTTATTATAAACTCCAACATAGACAAACTATAGCGGCGCCGTGATCACTAGCGTTTGTCACTATGTTTACATCATTGAGTGGTCTGCTGCTTCCTCACTTCCTTGCTCCCTGTAAGTTTATTTTAGATCATAAATCGCACATCTCACCTGGACAGAAGAAGTCTGATTAGGTATTCGGAAAAGTTGGTACACTTTGACCGCCATTTAGTACCTGAAAATGGCCAGATTGACGCAAAAAGTCCCTCCACCCCATTTGTCGTGAGGATTATGAGACATTCTTCATTTAAATGGGAATGTATGAACATCCCAGCAGTCGGCATCGTTAATGACAGCAGACTTTGCACAGTAAGTGATGTTTTTGTTGTTTGTTGGCTCTCATAAAGTATGCAGTGAGTAATAATCAGTGATAAAGGAAAAAAAAGCCAATTAATGAGCAAAACACCGAAGTATTAAATGTTATTATGAATGTGCCCGTTACTACATAACATATATACTTATATGAAACCTCAATGGAGGTGTTTGGATGTTTTTTTAAGGGCTTTGTAGTTGGAATTGCCCAGCTCTTATAGGCTCTTTTGTAAGCAAACGTTTGATCACTTTTATATGATATTTAGAATGCATCCATCCATTTTCTACCGCTTATTCCGTTCGGGGTGGCGGGGGGCGCTGGTGCCTATCTCAGCTACAATCGGGTGGAAGGCGGTGTACACCCTGGCCAAGTCGCCACCTCATCGCAGGGCCAACACAGATAGACAGACAACATTCACACTCACATTCACACACTAGGGCCAATTTAGTGTTGCCAATCAACCTATCCCCAGGTGCATGTCTTTGGAAGTGGGAGGAAGCCGGAGTACACGGAGGGAACCCAAGCATTCACGGGGAGAACATGCAAACTCCACACAGAAAAATCCCGAGCCCGGGATTGAACCTAAGACTACTCAGGACCTTCGTATTGTAATAAAAGCATCCATCGTCATGTCTTTCATGATTGAAAAACGTTAGCCAAGATTCCAAAAAAGTGCTGCTTCCCTTTAAAAGGCTGCATAAGTCCACTCTAGACAGTTCTAATAAATGTGTTTTTCATACCTACTGTTGTTCTGTAAGTAATTAAGCCTTTTCTAACATTCCACACTACAAAATACTAAAGATTATAATATCGGTATCGTATTGGAAGTGAAAAAGCTGTATCGGGACACCCTTAGTAGTTCAATCAAGTAGAGCAAAAGAAAATACTCTGAATTGCCCATGAGATGTTTATCATACACTCCCTTGTTCTACTCTATCTGGGCTTTGACCATTGACCATATGAGGCAAAGGTCGAGACAGAAACCGGGCGATGCATGTGTTGTGTGAAGTGTGGAGGATAGAGGAAGGAAGTCAGTGAGTGATGTTGTATAGCAGAGGCAAGAAAGAACTGTAGAAATGAAGAAGTGAAACTGGCAATCCGGACAACTTGTCCAAGCACGTCCTGGGAGCAGAGTGGGCACACACGACAACGAACTATAAACTAACATATTACATTTGCTTAACCTGATAAATGTGGTATAATATGGGGAGTAAAAGACAAATACAATGTGTGTGGATGAGGGATGGGCGATTTGGTTAAAAATCCATATTGTGATATATATTGCAGCCTCCTGCAATAATGACATACATCACAATATATTATTTGGTATGTAAATGATAACTAAAACATTTCAAAACTTATTACAAAGGCTTCTAATTTAGTTGCTGACGTAAGCGGTAACATATTGTGTCGTCAAAACTATTCATCTACTTGTTAATTAACTGTTAATATCTGATTATTTACTGTTTTAACTTGTTTATGCCTATACTTCTGTTCAAATCTATTAATCACTTATTCTTTTGTTGTTTGGATACTTTACATGAATTTGGTGCAACACTAAAAAGTTGGGTGTCCACTAGGATTGCTGATTTAGAATTGGCATTGCTGCACTCTAAAGGGACATTAGCCACAAGTGAGGACGTTACATTATATTGAGGATATGTTTGTTCGCTTTCGTTGTCAAATTTGTGAGACACAGCTAAAATGCGTTATCAAAATGCATTACCACGATATAACAATAGTATGAAAGTTCTATCATTGGCAGCACGGTGGAACAGGGGATAGTGAATGTGCCTCACAATACGAAGGTCCTGAGTAGTCTCAGGTTCAATCCCGGGCTCGGGATCTTTCTGTGTGGAGTTTGCATGTTCTTCCCGTGACTGCGTGGGTTCCCTCCGGGTACTCCGGCTTCCTCCCACTTCCAAAGACATGCACCTGGGGATAGGTTGATTGGCAACACTAAAGTGGCCCTAGTGTGTGAATGTGAGTGTGAATGTTGTCTGTCTATCTGTGTTGGCCCTGTGATGAAGTGGTGACTTGTTCAGGGTGTACACCGCCTTCCGCCCGAATGCAGCTGAGATAGGCTCCAGCACCCCCCATGACCCCAAAAGGGACAAGCGGTAGAAAATGGATGGATATTGTACAAACCCCGTTTCCAAATTAGTTGGGATATTGTGTTAGATGTAAATATAAACGGAATACAATGATTTGCAAATCCTTTTCAACCCATATTCAGTTGAATACACTACAAAGACAACATATTTGATGTTCAAACTCATAAACTTTTTTTTTTTTGCAAATTATAATTAACTTAGAATTTCATGGCTGCAACGTGTGCCAAAGTAGTTGGGAAAGGGCATGTTCACCACTGTGTTACATCACCTTTTCTTTTAACAACACTCAATAAACGTTTGGGAACTGAGGAAACTGATTGTTGAAGCTTTGAAAGTGTAATTCTTTCCCATTCATGTTTTATGTAGAGCTTCAGTCGTTCAACAGTCCGGGGTCTCCGCTGTCGTATTTTACGCTTCATAATGCGCCACACATTTTCGATGGGAGACAGATCTGGACTGCAGGCGGGTCAGGAAAGTACCCGAACTCTCCTACTACGAAACCACGCTGTTGTAACACGTGGCTTGGCATTGTCTTGCTGAAATAAGCAGGGGCGTCCATGATAACGTTGCTTGGATGACAATATATGTTGCTCCAAAACCTGTATTGGCCATTCAGCATTAATGGTGCCTTCACAGATGTGTAAGTTACCCATGCCTTGGGCAGTAATACACCCCTATGCCATCACAGTTGCTGGCTTTTGAACTTTGCGCCTATGACAATCCGGATGGTTATTTTCCTCTTTGTTCCGGAGGACACCACGTCCACAGTTTCCACATACAATTTGAAATGTGGACTCGTCAGACCACAGAACACTTTTCCACTTTGCATCACTCCATCTTAGATGACCTCGGGCCCAGCGAAGCCAGCGGCGTTCCTCGGTGTTGTTGATAAATGGGTTTTGCTTTGCATAGCAGCGTTTTAACTTGCACTTACAGATGTACCAACCAACTGTAGTTACTGACAGTGGTTTTATGAAGTGTTCCTGAGCCCATGTGGTGATATCCTTTACACACTGATGTCGGTTTTTGATGCAGTACCGCCTGAGGGCTCAAAGGTCCGTAATATAATCGCTTACGTGCAGTGATTTCTCCAGATTCTCTGAACCTTTTGATGATTTTACGGACCGTAGCTGGTAAAATCCCTAAATTCCTTGCAATATAGGTCGTTGAGAAATGTTGTTCTAAAACTGTTCGACAATTTGCTTACAAATTGGTGACCCTCGCCCCATCCTTGTTTGTGAATTACTTAGCATTTCATGGAAACTGCTTTTATACCCAATCATGGCACCCACCTGTTCCCAATTAGCCTGCACACCTGTGGGATGTTCCAAATAAGTGTTTGATGAGCATTTCTCAACTTTATCAGTATTTATTGCCACATTTCCCAACTTCTTTGTCACGTGTTGCTAGCATCAAATTCTAAAGCTCATGATTTGCAAAAAAAAAATGTTCTTCAGTTTGAAAATCAAATATATTGTCTTTGTAGCATATTCAACTGAATATGGGTTGAAAAAGATTTGCAAATCATTGTATTCCGTTTATTTTTACATCTAACACAATTTCCCAACTCATATGGAAACGGGGTTTGTATATCATCTATATCGTGCAACGCTATAGTGGGAACTTACATAGCCTAATACAATGAGGCCAATTCTATAAAAAAGTTGAAAAGGGGCTGAGCCCTATGGTGTTTGACATTAACCATGGAAGTGCAAAGTCGGAATTGGGAATGACGTCACAGCAGAGTTATGAGCCTTCCAGTTACGAGGTCGGAAATCAAAATAATCTTGTTTAAATTTCTGACGAGAAACACGGAAATTTCGACTTTTCCAGTACAAGTACAAGGCACCGGTAGTACAATACATGATTTTAAATGTAGTTAGGGTGTGTCAATATTGCTTACCATCAGTAGCTACTTTTCAAAATGTTGCAACAGGTGACGCAGGTGGCAAATTTGGAAATACTTCAGCTGCACTCAGTCTAACCAAAGTAACATGACATTTAGTTGCGCCAGCGTGTTGCCACTAATGACAGCACATCTCCTCACGGAACCAAGTCGGCGGGCTACTTGTCATGATTGTTTCATGCTGGCATTACAACAGCGCCACAGGGAGAGGGAGGTGGCGGGGAAGTCATTAATAATAGTTGAGTCCCGCGGCTTTTTTATTGCAGCAGGATCAATTGTGCTGAAATATGCAGAAGGCCTGCAAACAGCTGGAGGTTGGAGACTTGAAATATTAAGTGGACAGGGAGAAATATGGGAGAAGTCAGTAGCTCAATAAAGTGTGGCGACGAAAGAGAGGAAAGCCTGGAAGTTTCAAGTAATGCAGAATGATTACAAACAGGACAATTTACCTCTGGTGGTGGGCAAGTTGCAACGTCCTCTTCGTGCATGGAGATTGCACGAAAAATACTCCTCAATCGGACCCCTGCCATTCTACCTCAATTGACTCCAGTACGCGCGGTATTTTACAGGCTCCTTTTCTCGCCATGCAGAGTGAACATGAGATTTAGTGAGTGGACGAGTCAAAAGAGGAAGTCGTGCCAGTCAATCAACTGTTAAGACAGCAGGAAGCTGCGATCTTTTTACAACGACATCAACAAAACCACATCCTTCTCTCAAGGTCGTTTTCAAATACAAAATTGACAATTCCCCAAAAGCCCGTTTTTAAAACAAGGAGGGCTTCCCTTGAATTAGCATCGCCGACAGCAGCAATAAAGTCATGGCTAAATAACTTCTTATGTAACTAAAGGCAACAACGGCTCATAAAAATTGCATGGCGAGTCTCTGAACTTCATTACAGGATCAGTATATTAGCGAACAGCTGCTGGTGGACATCTGCTGCTAACAGACTGACCACCTCATCAATACTGAGCTGCAAAAGCACAAAGTTGCGGAGGGACATTAGGACTGTGACCCCTGGCTCTGACAAAGCACCGCTCGTTGAAAGCGTGCGGGGCCATACGGTAAAGTTGCTAAGAAGACACTTTACATGTCTTTATGCACGACGTAGCGCTGATGTGGGAGGAATTATCAACAAGATTTTAATGGCGCAAAAGTCTGTTTCCTTTGCAGCAGCGGCCCTTAGGAACGACTTTACATCCTTACAATGACAGCCAGCCAGAGGATATAATTTCCAATCTCAGTACAAGTTAGACTACACTTCCCTGAGCAGCACTTGTCAGGGTGATGTAATACCTTCGTGATGATTGCCATGAGAATGTGCTTTGACAGATTTTGCTCTGCGGTGTCGGCTGAGGTTGATCGAGGTTAGGAGGTTTGACAGCTAATAGGATGTGCAAGGACTGACCATCACAAAGCTAGTTTACTTACTAGACTGCGAATTCATATGACACTTTAGTTTAAGAGAGGGGTCTCTAACATTTATCCACCCAGGGTTGCAGACAGAAATTAGTTTTTAAACACATTTTGATACATTATGCATTAAAGATGTTAACACTAATTTGATTCAGGTCAATATAAGTTAATGGGGTAATTTTGGCAGCGCGATGGTAGAGGGGTTAGTGCGTCTGCCTCACAATATGAAGGTCCTGGGTTCAATCCTTCGCTTGGGATCTTTCTGTGTGGAGTGTGCATGTTCTCCCCGTGATTGCGTGGGTTCCCTCCAGATACACCGGCTTCCTCCCACCTCCAAAGACATGCACCTGGGGATAGGTTGATTACCACTAAATTGGCCTTAGTGTGTGAACGTGAGTGTTAATGTTGACTGTCTATCTGTGTTGGCCCTGCGATGAGGTGGCCACTTGTCCAGGATACACCGCCTTCCGCTCGGTTTCAGCTGAGATAGGCTCCAGCACCCCCCACGACCCCGAAAGGGACAAGCAGTAGGAAATGGATGGATGGGGTAATTTTGTGATTATGATTTTTTTCTACATTTAAAACACTTCCTTTTGGTCTACATAACATGTAATGCTGGTGCTTTGGTCCTAAATTTCTGACTGTCTCTTCAAAATGCGCCATTTTGTTGGCAGTCTTACTTATATGCCCAAGTCCTCCTCCAGGCCAAGCTCCCTTTGAGTGCCCCCCGTCAGCCATGTTGTAAATTTTAGTGTTTCCATTTTGAGTCTACTGACAGATATAAGTTAGAACCATGCGCTACTTTTAAAAATTATTAGAAATGGCAAAAGCAGAGGATTTTAGGATGCATGTGAATGTACGAATAGTCAGCCCCACAACAAGAGGACAGAGAAAAAAATTAACTTAATGACTACAGCTTTGCAATACAATTGGATAAAAAAGACGGACTCACAAAAACCTCTTCAAGTAAACCTTTACTGTATATGGAGATATCCTCAGACCTAACAAAGGCAAAATACCGCACAAAAGTCTGATATTCCAAGCGATTCGTTTGAAGCAAGTTTCGGAGAAAGCAAGATTGTTTTATAAATGTCTCCTCCATGCCTCCTTGGGTCGATTTAAAAAAAAATACGGACTTACAAAGATCCCAAAGACAAAAAAAACAAAACGGATACCAACAGGCAAAGTTGATTTTGCATACAGTAATAGGACCTTGGTTCTCAAACTGGGGTACTAGTATCAGAAGGTGGTATTTAATAAATGTATTAACAGAAAATAATGTTGATGCCAGATTTAGTACAAGAAAAACAGAATGTTAAAACCACCTCAAGAAAAAACTAAAGTCATACAATAATTTTGTATTTTCATTTAAGAACACATATTTACTATATCCCAAAAGAGGGCACTTCAAGTTGCTAATTATTTTATGCGCACAATGTGGTTCTCCTAATTAAGTTGTTTGTACTCTTATTTCCATGTGCTTTAAACACAACCACTGGAGCGGAACACTGTTTTGGACAGTAATAAATCAGTATCTGATTTATTACTGATTACATCTTTTTCAACACCAAAAACTACAGCCCCGAAATATTGTTATTGTTTTCATTTCGTTGCCCGGTCCTCTATCGTCTGACCAATTAGAAAGTCTGTGAGTGTGTCACATCCAGGTTGCCAGTTACGCACAGCCCTCTTCGTCGAGCTAATGCCACTGGTAAAGTTACGTAACACGTCAGACCTTAGTATATCTAAAAAGCGTTGTTACGATGCTCAACTTACTCATGACAAAGCCAGGAACAAAACAAGCATTTGTATCGGGGATGCTTTTGAAAGATGGAGAGTATTGCAAACCTGTGTTCCGGGCCAGAACGTAGCGACCTGTTTAGTACAGTACGTCGACTCATCTAGCTCTGTGCAACCTCTCTCTCAGTGTTTTCTCCCCCTCCGTGTTCATTTGTCTCGTATCCCCTTGTCGCCTTCCAACAGCATTCCTTCGTTCCCGCGTCACGAACTGTATGTCTCGTCTCCCCGTATTCCCTCTGGTTCCCTGGCTGCCTCTTGGATCTCGACCTCTTGCCTGGACACAGACTTTTGATGCCTCGCAATTGCCCCCGACTTCCTGCCTGTCTCTGGACCTTTGAGCCTGCCTTGCCCCTTTTGAACTTCCGCCTCTCGCTCAACACTCTCGGTAACACTCCTCACTTAATCGCTACACATAGTCACACCCCAAAAAATTGTATTAGTTTACACACTTCATTTGTTATTATATATATTAATAAATATAGAGCTAAACGACATCCCTGCTGTATGTGCCGTCTTCTTCCCATGTACCGTAACAATTTAGAAAAAACGCCAAGAGGCAATAAAACAACTTTCCGGGACGAAAATGCGCCCTTTGTCGCAGTTTGGACAGCCCTTGTTTGAGTAGTGTTTACAATAGTCCACTATTAAATCCACAACGAGACTGCATGCTTTCTAGAACACGCTGAGTAGTGAAGCCACAATCCCGCATGACGCAGCAGCAATAAAACCGGCTTGAGGGTACACCGCACTCAAGCAAGCAAATCAGCAGCCAGCTCAGTCTGCAGCATTGCATGCTCCTAATTTCCAAATTTTGGACCATAGTGGGAGTTTGTGTGTAGAAGAGAATAGACGTGCAGAGTTGCTGGCAGTCTCGAATAAAGCAGCATGATATCTGTAGTGCCTGGGGGTCTACAGTGGAATAACAATCAGGTGGTCCGGTGTTCGCCTGCAGATAAATCACAGCTGACACTGTGATAGGCAGCATGGCAGGAAGGCAGCACACCTTCAGGCATCAAAGCTAATATTGGAAAAGGAATTGCTGGAGATGCTTTAAAGGTGACAGTCTATATTTAGAGTGAGCTGCAGCGGGATTTGAACACTTATTATGTCTGACTAAGTAACATCCCTGTGCAGACTAGATTATTCTTCATTAGGAGTTACTGTAATTAGGGGTGGCAGTATCTCAGTCTGTCCCTGAAGACAAAGAGGATGTAATATTGGTGATGGTTACTACAGAAACAGCATTTCACATTTTGAATGCTATTAATTCACCCTTGACTACCATGTTACATTAGAGCAGTCCTTCTCAAATAGTGGGGCGAGGGGGGTGTGATGCCAGGGGGGACGCGTGTGACATTTTTTGCCGTGTCAGAATAAGATGAAGCGTATGTAGCCCCCTTAGTTTCACAGTAACCACGGTGGGAGATGAGGACAGACCAGTGGTGTGTTGTTTCCTTTATTGTTAATAAGCTTACAATACTATGCATAAGTAAATATAAATCAATTGTATAGACACATTGTACACACAGTGGATGGAGGGGTGGAGGGAATATTTTCTTGAGGACAATACAACTAATTTGTCCTGGGGCCTACATTTTCAGAAAGCTTAAAAAAACTGGGGGCAGGACGTCCTCCTTCACTATAATGCTAATTTTGTATGTAATGTCAATGCCAGGCTCTGACATACCTTCACATTTGTTTAAATTGATATTCTAGTCATAAATAAAGTCAGTCATGAATTAAATCACAACAAATACATTTACATTAGTCAAACATTCAAACAGTATGACTGAAGTCATGCTTCAACCAATCAATTGAGTTCAGCATGTTGGTGTTTGAATGCGGCTTGTGTGTGGAGCCTGCAGGGTGAAAAACTATATGCTTAATTATTATTCCTATTCAATAAATGTCAGAAAATAACCTAGCTCCAGCCTACCACTGCAATTAGTAGCCCAGACGGAATGTTGCAAAGTTGTACATTAATAGTCATACATTATTGATTTCCATACCAATCACAACTTTTCACAACTTTTCCCCAAGACCAGATTTAGACTGTAGAGTATGCGACCACATGTGTGAGTTTTGAGCGTCAGCCGTTTTGATGCTGCTCCTTCTTTACCAGAGGGCACCAGAAATATTCCCCGAAGGCTGCGATCTGAGGCTCCAGAGTAACTAATCAAACTGGAAAAGCTCATTTTGGTAGTGTTGACATTTAAGAGCAGAGAAAATCCGTGAACGCAAAGGATTTCAGAGTGACTTGAGGCTGTATTGCCGGTGTTCTCATTGTGACAACTGCTGAATTCCATTCTTAAAAAGTCATAGCACACAGAGCGGCGAGCTCTGTAGTGATGTTCATCAATGTCCAGTTGCTTCAGGGAACAGGGATAAGAATAACTAACCTTCCTAAATTTGTTCTACCTGATTGCTAACAGTTAATAAGGCTAATTGTACATTGCTGTAGTATGCAGTAAGTATTTGCTAAAAAAATTATGTTTCTCAGCTGTGGTCTGTGTGGGTTCATGGCGGTATATAGTTGTAATACACTTTTCTACCACTTGTGGCAGTGACACGTCTGCTACCTGACTGAATGACACATGACAAGAACAAACAATCAGAACAAGTCTGAAGCTAAAGTGATGAAGTTTAAGCACAAAAAACAATGACAAACATGGTGCCAACCTTTGCCAAAATGCTTTTTCTTTTATATTTGTATAGTTGAATAGTATTTGTTTTTGTAATTAGCCTGGCTTAAGCCTGTTTGACATGTTGTTATATTTGCCGGTTTAAGTAATTGCATTGGTTCAAAATGATGTCATTTCCGGCACATTGAATATGCGTGGTGGTCAAGCCAGCATCTTTTCTCAATGGGTACAATAGGCCCCATTTAGCCTTTCTCGAAGAAAATGCCCTATGCTTGAAAAACAAACGTTTCCTCAAAGTTCCATGAGAGGTAATCAAGAATTGCAGAAGAGCGCAAGATTTTATAAAAAAAGATGACTAAAGTACCACACAATTCAGTCCAAAGGAGCAGAGCAAAACATTGCAAGAGTTTACTGTTATCACTCCGTTAAAGGTTTGTTTGACATACTTTTAACGTTTAGTATTTTCTGTTTAAGTATTATCTACATATTATTTTTATTTCTTAGGGCCCATTTTTGCTGTGAGTGTTCCGAAAAGCACCAAGTCGGCAAGTCTAAATAAAATAAATTAAACGTGAGCAAAACCTAAAATAGTTAAGCTTTTACCAAAGGCAACGACAACGGCAAGGCCTGGCAACAAACATGACTGTAGACACAAAGGTAAATCATGAAATGCAACCGTACCCATGCAAAAACGATGCACGATTTTACCCAGTAGAGTCTTGATACCAATTTCCTTGACCCAGCCACACACAAAGAAGTTGTAGACCACCATGATTTTCCAAGTTTTCATCTGTTTTGTCGTTTAAAATGATGTCTGGAACGCTCCATAGTTTGATGTTTGGGAATTCCAGCGACGAATAATCCTTTATCATTCGACAAATCTTTTAAAATAATAAAGTACAGGGATCTATTCCTTTGCAGAGTTGAATGTTTGGCTTGTTTCTGCTTTTTCAGGGAATATATAGGCCCTTTGTGTACTCCGATAGTGCGCGCGCTGCTTGCTGTAGAACAGCCATCTTAACTTGGTTGACCACCACTGGTCTTCTTTTCCGGGAAGAAATCACTTGTCGGAATACACGCAATACCCAACCTTGAGGGATTGACCGTTTTTAGGCATTTTTAACGCTTTGAAGTATTGCAGAAAAATCCTTGGGTGTGCTTCCAGATTGTGAATGCTTTTGGAATACAGCAAACATATGCTAATGCATCTAAAACGACCACCCCTTTGTTATACTTGTATAATTAAAGCAGAGCACAGAAGACACACACTGGCTGACCTTCAAAACCAGTCACACAAATGGAGGCAAACATCAAACAAATTAACCAGAAAGTCCATCCATCCATCCATTTTCTACTGCTTATTCCCTTTGGGATCGTGGATTGGGGGGGGGAGTACCCGGAAGGAAAGTCATGATTTATGCCTACACAGTCTCTGTCTTTTTCGGACATCAAATTTAATGATTTCTAGTGCCATTTAAGACATTAATATTGGACTTTCAATGATTTTAATGCCGTGTGGAAACCCTAATATTGTCATATTGTTATGTGATATAGCTCAACCAAGACAATGCACCAATAGACAATTTGATGTGATCGAAAAGAATCTTGTGATCAATGCTATCAAAGGCAGCGCTTAGATCAAGCAGTAACAATATAGATGGCATATGGACAGCCATAATCAGTAACAAATCATTAGTCACTTTTGCAAGGGGGCGTCTTAAGTAGAGTGATTTACCCTGAAACCCGACTGACAAAGTTGAAAAAGATTGTTAGATACCACGTGTTATTTTTTTCAGAATTTTACACTTCTCCTAAAATATTTGTTTAGGTGGTGTCTCTCCAGGGGGTAAGGACAGGCGGACGTGGAAGCGGCTGCGTGGATGTAAGGAAAACAGTGTAATTTAGCCTGTCGCCACCATCACGTCTCCAACTCATCGCTGCCTAGGGGGGCAATAGACTTCAGACTGTGGTGAAGTAGGCCGGCATTTTCACGTGAAGAAGCCGACAATTTTTGGTTGTGTTTTCTGCTCCGTATGGGTAATGGCAATATACGATATATATGTTAGTGATCTTACTAGTAGTTGACTGGGAGGTGTTTATTATAATTTCGGATTTGGGGAGATTCTGCTGCATTATGCTCACCTGCTAAACACCTTTCTGCTAACCCGCACAGTCTCTCCTCTCTGCCTGCCTCTACCATGAGCACTGACTCCATGCGCTCGGAATACTCACTGCTGATTGGCTGCTACCACTCTGAATACGCACTGCTGATTGGCTGTTACCACTGTGCGTGTAACCAATCAGATGGTTGTGTGGGTGGGACAATGCTCGGTGCTGCAGAGACATACTGACAGAGGCAGAGGCACAACTAAGCGGATCAGCTTGTTAAGACTTTAGATTAGCACCAAATGATAATATAAATACATTTAATGAAGTCAAATACAAATAATGCAATAAGAGAAGTATCCTACGCTTCTCTTTTGTAAAGTAATGTGAACAGCCGATATGGGCATCTACATCAACTATATGATTTGCCTGAGAAGCTGGACAACACAAAAAAGAAAACAAAAAAAATATTATATATTTTTTTTAACACTTTACTTTAGGCGTTGGCTCTATGTTGTTAGGGCGGCCGCCTTAACAACAAAGCGCTGCGAGAAACCCTGCTATAATATTGAAGATTATGTTTGACCCAGACCTACTCAGTGGCCTAGTGGTTAAAGTGTCCGCCCTGAGATCGGTAGGATGTGAGTTCAAACCGCAGCCGAGTCATACCAAAGATTGTTTAAAAAAATGGAACCCATTACTTCCCTGCTTGACAGCATCAAGAGTTGGAATTGGGGGTTAAATCACCAAAAATGATTCCCGGGCGCGGCCACTGCTGCTGCACACTGCTCCCTTCACCTCCCAGGGGGTGATCAAGGGTGATGGGTCAAATGCAGAGAATAATTTCGCGACACCTACTGCGTGTGACAATCATTGGTACTTTTTAACTTTAACAATTACTCAAAAATAAAAAGTAAAAACACGCTGGCACACGTCGAAGCATGAAAACAAATTTCAGGCTCTAATCAAGTCATGTGTCATTAAGTATGTGCTTACAATTTGATATAATGCTTGTATTTGTTTTATATCTCAATAAATAACAAATATCCATCCCATCCATCCATTTTTCTACCGCTTATTCCCTTTCAGGGTCACGGGGGGCGCTGGCGCCTATCTCAGCTACAATCGGGCGGAAGGCAGGGTACACCCTGGACAAGTCGCCACCTCATCGCAGGGCCAACACAGATAGACAGACAACATTCACACTCACATTCACACACTAGGGCCAATTTGGTGTTGCCAATCAACCTATCCCCAGGTGCATGTCTTTGGAAGTGGGAGGAAGCCGGAGTACCCGGAGGGAACCCACGCATTCACGGGGAGAACATGCAAACTCCACACAGAAAGATCCCGAGCCTGGATTTGAACCCAGGACTGCAGGAACTTCGTATTATGAGGCAGACGCACTAACCCCTCTGCCACCAATAAGCCCTAAATAACAAATATTGTTAAATTATTATTCCGACTAGATTACTATCTGGCCTAGCCATACGGGACAGTTGGGAATCTGCGCTCGTCCATCGCCTCAAAATGTACTTAGTACACTTTCCAACCAAGTGTACATCTGCTCCTCCACGACTGTTGTCTAACAGAGTCCCAACCTTCAAACAACAGATTGTTTCCTCATATCAAAACAGCATCGCTGTTAAACTGCTGGCACAGCTGGCACAGCTGAATAGGCCGACACCCGGCCCAGCCTGTCGATGGGTGGGAACTGGGGAGCACACATGGGTCCTTTGAGGTAAAATGATTTGGACGGCCATTGAAGGAAATGAATCTAAAGGGTCATTAAGACGGCAAAAGAGCGATAGACCGAGTAGTGCTGCTGTGACTGACACACATTACTACAAATTAAAGACTGTGCGGAGCGGTCATCGACAAAGTCCGCTTTATTTGTTCATGGCTGCCTACGGGCCACAAAACAAATAGTAGCAGAGACTTTAGAAAGGACGAAAACGTGGCCTTGAAACCAAAATGCACCTTTTTCTAGTCAGTCCTTTTGTCATAGGATTACATAAAAATACATAACTGATGCATGGGCCAAGAGGGAGACATTACATTTTGGTAAAGACGCAGGTAGATTTTGTTTTTGAGAGTTAATATGGTATGAAAGAATCATCCACACACAAGAGTCATGGCAAAGGAATCAGCACATTGAATATGCCCAGTGACCATAGGAATGTTCCATTAGCAAAAACAGACGTGGTGTCATATATCCTGACAAGATCAAGTCATGGATCATAAAACCCCGGACAGCCAACAAATGGGCACTTGGTAAATGTGAGTCACCCATGACACACAACTGGTTTCTCCCTGGCAACGGTAATCATCGCAACAGCCCAAAATTGTGTTATTTCTGTAAATGAGCTAAACAGCTTACATAAGAAGGAAACTATGCTATACAGTGACCTGTTTAGCAAGCCAGCTTTTCCTATTGCGACAAAAGAGGTTCTGTGGAACGACAAGACAAAGCTAGTGAAAGCAACAGGTGGTGCTCTCATGCCTTTCAGCCGATCAGACGGTTCAACAAAATGGTAATGTTTTAGTGTGTTTCAAACATTCTTAACAAAGTTGCACTAAAGTACTTTATACTTCCACAATTCAACTGATCTGAAAAGGAGTTTGAAGAAGCAGCGCTTATCTAATCCTTTCTCCACTTCCACGGTTTAGCAATTACTCATAGATCGTCCACATCCTGTGTATAGTGATACCTGGGTTTGTGTTAGTAATGTATTCTAAAAGCAATGTTTGGTCATAGGTTAACCGAGACAGGGCCCCAAAACTAGAGCAACATTTTGGCGGAAGGTTTGTCGACAAGTGGGGTGTCAGAAAACCAAGGTGCCAGCGCCCCCAGCGACCCCGAAAGGGAATAAGCGGTAGAAAATGGATGGATGGATGCTATTTAAAGTCTTAACCAAGTCAACTATGTGTGCAGTGCAAGGTGAAATGCAGTGATGTCATCTTCTTGTAAAGACCACACAGATCCAACAACTTTGTTTCTATTCATTACTATTACACTCAGCTGGAAATAATACTGTGCAAAACACAGAGCTTTTACATGATATAAAATGGGCGATATATCGATATACTCAATATATCGCAGTTTTGTCTCTGTGCGATATAGAAAATGACTATATCGTGATATTTATTAACATCTCAATATTTTTAGGCCAAGTAACGATAAATGTGACTTGGCCTAAAAATTATATCATTTATCGTGACTTGGCCTAAAAATATATCTCATTTTTTTGCCTTAGCCTTGAATGAACACTTGATGCATATAATCACAGCATGATGATTCCATGTGTCTACATTAAAACATTGTTGTTCATACTTCATTAATATATGCTCATTTTAAACTTTCCTGCAGAGAGGGAAATCACATCTAAGTCAATTTACCAAAACTGTATTTATTAAAAAGTTATTTAGCAGTGGCACAAATATTAATTTCATTTCCAAAACAGAAAGTGCAAGATTGTCAGAGACATTTTAAAAGAAGCTATGAGTGCACTTTTGTGCATGATGTCACTAAGATGACATATCAAAACAACACCAAATTAAAGTGCACTTTTTGTACAGAACGCCACTACAATAGCTTAAAACAAATAAAGTGCACTTTTGTGCATGATGTCACACAAGATATTTCAATAAGTGTCAAATAAAAATGAGCTGCATAATAGGAAATCAAATAGTGTATGTCTTTCGCTATGTGGTAGGTTCCTGCGGACGTAATCTCCTTCTGTTGTTGACTATCTTTTTCATACGGTGTTGAAATGCAAATAGTTACTTGGGCATTTTGTTGGTGTGGCACCGAACGGAGATGTTGACATGCGGAGTTTCAAGCACTCCCTATTCTCTAGTATGTGACTTTTCAAATGATGCTACATTAGCAGTGGTGCTACTTTTTGTAGCAATGCTTTTGCTGCATAATTGTTCAACATCTTCCCGCTTGAAGCCAAACCACCGCCAGACGATGGACCCCGTGCTGTTTTTTTGGGAATGAATTATTCCTTCATTTGTTACCCGACTCGCACCTTCTCTCTCTCATATTACCACCCACGCCGCACTGTTATCATCAGAGCTAACGTTACCATGTTGTCACCTGCTTGCTCCGCGGGAGCGTGTGACGTTGCACACAATACATATGTAAGAAGGTGCGCTTGTTTTAAGTCTCTGGTAGAAGGAGAGACAAGAAAAAGTGGGAAACCCATGCAGTGTAATGCCCGCAGCTAATAGCAACTGCGTGAGAATATATACTCGAATGTCACGATATAGTCATTTTCTATATCGCACAGAGACAAACCCGGGGTATATAGAGTATATTGATATATCGCTCAGCCCTAGTACTCCGTATACATTCCTATAAAGATGTGTAATAGTAAAGTTAATACAGTTAACAGAAAACCTACTCAATAATTAATAATAAATAAACAGAAGAAAGTGTGGAATGATCGTGAGGTGAACTTACTCCTGATTATGATAGCATTAACAAAACAGAGTAGATAAAATATCCTACACGAAATATGAATATAAATGCACTTCCCTGGCTGACACTACAGAAAGTTAATCAGGAACAAAACGACTTTGCATACTGAACCATTCAATGAGAAAATATTGCGACAAAAGTGGTTGAAGATGAATTGTTCACAGTACAAAATGGAATCAGGATAATATTTGGCATCTTACAACAGATTATGGAGACATTGTGCTGAGAGGCATGCATACATATTACAACGGATAGGCCAATAATTGGAGAGAAAATGACATCGTGATTAGGACTGCTCGCAGCGTAATTACACTCGACAACGTGCCCAAAACACTGAAACGTTCTCTGTGCACAAGGTCAACAGCAGTGTGAAGTGGCTGTGAGTGATTAGAAAATGCTTCATGGCAACATGGATGGAAAAGAAGCCCCATCATTATATGCTCTGTGTTAGCTTGGAAGTGCCTGTGTTGATTAGCCTGACCTTAGTATCGCTTCCAGGCTTAAAGTGCTGATGTTAGTTAGTCCCTCAATTTCAGATTCAGAATGAGAAATACTTTATTAATCCCAGAGGGGAAATTACATTTGACATGTAATGTCATTTTGGAATCAACACTATATTTATTTAATACGTTACTTAAGAATACTAAATAATAGGGCTGTGATTTGACTCTTCGGGGGTAACAATTCGATTCATAATTGATTTTCGATGTAAAACGATTCTCGATTCAAAATGTACACTTTTTAATCACATTTGATGCCAGTTCTATGAGTAACTACATTCCTCCATAAAATAAATAAACAGCAGTACATGTCCATATTACATTAAAGAAAACTGGCCTTTTTTGAAAAAACTTATCCAGACATTTATTTACAAATAAGGCATCAAGAGCAGTATACCACACTTCTCTTTTCCAAAGTAAATCTTTACAGCAGATATGGGCATCTACACCCACAATATGATTTCCAAGAGTGGCTGGACAAGACAGATTTACAATATTATAAAAATACTATTTTTTTATAAACAGATGTTTGATTTGATTTTTTTAATACAATAAGAATCATTACAAATAAGAATCACGTTTAATTAAACATTTATTTTTTTTTTTACATCTCTTTTAAACAAGCAGCAGAATGCAGACCTCTCCCAAGCCATATCTTTCAATAGTAACGAATCCTTTAAAAAAATCCTAATTATCAGAAAATTAAAATAAACTCCTATGTCTGTGGTTGTTTGTTTTCTTGGACTGTCATATCCAAAAAGACAGCAACAGGGTGCAATCTTTGCATCAGTCTCAGAACCTGTGTGCGTTTGTTCTATAGCGAAATGAAATAAACAGAAAAAACCCTCTTGTCTCACTTTGTCTCTCTCTGTGGGTGAGACGTTGATGCTCGAGCACCCAAAAAATCAACCACTTATACTACATTTATGCTAACTAACAAACTAACTTACTAACTGATGGACAAACAAATCCTGCTGTTGGTTTACCCGTTGGCTTAGGCTTTCAAAATAAATAAATACAATTTCTGACGAGTATTCGACTAAAAGCAGTTATTGTTGGAATAATAATGTGTATGTTATCACACAACTCTTATGCTTAAAGGTCGTAGCTATAATTATTATCAATTGTGCTAAAGTTGTACTTTTCTATCTGTGCAAAGGGAGTCGTCTCGTATCAGTGTTTGTTTCCAGAATCGGCCTGCTGACTGCCAAGGACGAACATCGAGTGCTGTGATGCAGACAGAGCAGAGACAGGGCGATATCACGATTGTCAGCACATTTGCATTTCATTAATAGTCATATATTGTGTCTAACTGGGGCTGCTGAGATTACCCCCTTCCTCTAGAAGCAGCTTCAGTGATGTACAGTAACTAAGGACCTCCAAAATAAATAGAGAAGCGCGTGAGCAGGATTTTAGAGCGTAGTTTGGATCTGTAACGAGAGTACAGCCCAATAGCGTCTCTCCTCATCGAGCAAAATGTAACTCTGTCTCTGCATGATTCCTGGCTTCTTGTCTGTTTAACACGTCATCAGTGTTTGAACCTGACATCTTCTCCTGTAAAAAATAGCTCAATTTTATATTAGTATTTAAATTATTTTTGAATATCCAAATTGATCAAATATTTTAACATGTCATTCAAGTTTTTTATCACATATATTTCTTTTTAATATGGCCCTAATCATCCTTTGCAATGTTGTGTTGCAGGCCTTGCATAATTAGTTGATATTTTTTTCAATATGCTGCGGACCAACAAAAAACGAGCTGACTTCCTTTTTAGAAGTCTTAATATTATAAGTGCCTTAATTTTAATAAAAACTTGCAGATGACCTCCCTCTAACAGCTTGAATAACAAGGTGGTAATGTTTTTATTTTACATCCACAGTGGAAGTAAGTTGTATTTATTTTCAACAAACTGCTGCAGGCCTCAACAGTGCACTTTTTTTATGAGAGTAGGAGGGTCAAGTGCAGGAATCAGGAAGTCATTTTTATCTAAAATCATACATTATCTACTGACACTTTGTGCTATACTAAACATAATAACGCACGCATGGTTTAGTGGGATCCTGCTCATGTTCTTACATAAGGTTACCATAGCTTTCAGTATGAAACTACAGGCACAATAATAAACATATCAACAGTATAAATCAAAACTGAGCATTATTATCTTTCTAAGGGGCGCATTTATGATATAACTCTTGTATCGGAACGCCTCCTGACGCTTTTAATCTACCAGCTTGTGCTATGGCAATGAATTTTGAGCTGGGAGGTGCTGGCAGACATTACTTCAGTACAAAGCACACTAGGTTAATGTGTTGGCAGAAGAAAACACCACTGCTGCTCCTCCCGTGCAGTCTGGTAACAATTTGATAATAGAGGCTTAAAAAAAAAAAAGACAACACTTTTCTTCAAACGTGTTCTGACTTGACGTGAAAAAAGAATTTGCCCATAAAGCAGTGAAGGCCTGGGTTTGTCTGGGTGCTGCAGGCAACTACTTAGTGAGGGAACACAGAATGGAGCATAACCCTTCTTAAAGATAACCTTCAACACAAACAACATGGAAAGATCCATCTGATAAGTGTTGGTTTTTCCGTTTAAGCTGTCCATCCGGATTAGGAAGTGGCAAAAGAAAAACGGGGGATTTGTTTGTGATTTTCACCACATTATAACAATCTTTTCACCATCAGCTGATTGGATACAGCATTTTGGTAAAACCTAGTTGTTTGATGTCCAGGGTTTACCCTTAATCTACTCGATTGTAACGGCAACATATTAGCCATCAAACCTTAAAAATGAGGGTTTTTTTAAACGGGAAAACAAAATAAAGTAATATAATGTATTGTAGCGTCCAGAAAAAGAGCTATGATTGCCAATTGTATGCCAACAACGGGCCCAATTTCAAACAGTATGTCCTCCGTGTACACAAGTCACCGTACTTCACTTCAAGACAACACATCAACACTTCCTCATTAACTGCTGACATGGTGTGCTCCCCATAACACACTAACATACAAATAACACCAGCAGGTACATACTGTTTGAATGGATAGAACTTGTGCATTATTGACTAGTGATGCACCGAAAATCGGACGGCCGAAAATAGACGTACTTTAATCCCCGGAACAGAACTGCCAAAACCTAATGTGATGTGTGTGTAAGCAATAAACACATGGTTGTCTGAAAGTGAGTCAGCATGTGCGCGATGTGGACGTACTATAATGTATCTAAGATATACCCGCGGGCAGCAATCTTCAAAATTCAAAGATGATACTGGGCATACTTGCCAAACCTCCCGGATTTTCCGGGAGACTCCCGAAATTCAGCGCGTCTCCCGAAAACCTCCCGGGACAAATTTTCTTCCAAAAATCTCCCAAAATTTACACCCCCTCCAGCTCCATGCGAACTGGAGCCTGTTTTCACGTCCGCTTTTCCACAGCATGTCTGCCCAATGATGTCATAACTGTAGAATGATCAAGGGCGAGTTCTTGGTTTCATATGTGGGTTTATTGTTAGGCAGTTTCATTAACGTCCTCCCAGTGCGGAAACAACACACAACAACAGCAGTTCGTTTTAGTCTACCGTAAAGCAGTTTGTCTGCCGTAAAAAGCATTGATTGATTGATTGAAACTTTTATTAGTAGATTGCAAAGTTCAGTACATATTCGGTACAATTGACCACTAAATGGTAACACCCGAATAAGTTTTTCAACTTAAGTCGGGGTCCACGTTAATCAATTCATGGTAATGTTTGACACTCTTAAACAGGACAATACTGCCATCTACTGTTCATGCTTATGGTTAGATAACAAGGATGGACAATTCCACCCTTAACTCAACAATGAGTGTTATGTGTGTGTAAATAAATGAACACTGAAATTCAAGTATTTCTTCTATATATATATGAAATACTTGACTTAGTGAATGTAAATATACTCCACCCCTCTTAACCACGCCCCACCCCCCCACCTCCCGAAATCGGAGGTCTCAAGGTTGGCAAGTATGATACTGGGGCTTTTAAGGAGAGGAAGTATGCCAGCATGGCCACACTTTTTGTCGCAGACATGGAGCGACAGAAGTAAAGAGTCTCTAAACACAACTACAGTCTACAATTACACCAGATATAGATACTAGATTTGTTGCCAGCCGTTTTTAACAAAGAAAGAGTAACTAAAATAATTTGAGAAATCGGTAGAAGAAAAAAATCTCAACAAAGTACATTGTACAATAATCCGCAACAATTGAAAAAGAGGAAAATGACATGTAAGAAAATAACATGTTACTAGTAAAATTAATAACATTTGTTTTAAATACATGTATAGTTTTTTTGCCTTTTTAAAGAAAAACATATAGCAAATAATGTGGTGACATCATATTGACCATGCCCCTAGCCACGCCCCTAACCCCACAGGTATGGTATGGTATCAATTTATTTCAAACTTATCTTGGCAATTATGGGGAAACTCTAATGTCAAACTCCCAAATGATAGAAAGTGTATACATCCAACTGCTTTGTTAGGAGTGGCAAATGCTTTTCCCATTTTAAAATTGCAGCCCTTCATTCACGGTAACTGAACCAGTCTTTCTGGTATGTACTGTGTGCATCATTTACTCAACAACACCACAAACCTGCTGGGATGAAACCAGTCCGACAAGCCAAGAAGAGGCCCAGTCAAATCTTCCATGTAGCCGCGGTGGAACATGACGCAGCTCATGTGGAGCGACATGTGGCGGTTTCAAACTCACCATGAGTCACCAGAAGGAATGGGAAGAAAATTACAGCAAAATAATCGCACCTGGGATGGAATGGTCTAAGTGGTGTAGAACAAACAGGAAGCCAGCGTAGCTTTAACCATTCAGCAAGAAAATGTGACAATAAAGGGGAACATTTTCACAATTTCTGAAGGGTTAAAACTAATAAAAACCAGTTCCCAGTGGCTTATTTTATTTTTTGAAGTTTTTCTCAAAATTTTACCCATCACGCAATATCCCGAAAAATGGCTTCAAAGTGCCTTATTTTAACCGTTGTTATATCCACCAGTCCATTATCCTGTGACGTCACAGCGTGACCACACAGAAACAAACATGGCGAACAGCACAGAAAGGTATAGCGATATTAGCTCGGATTCAGACTCGGATTTCAGCGCCGTAACCGATTCAACAGATTACGCATGTACTGAAACGGATGGTTGGAGTGTGGAGGCAGGTAGCGAAAACGAAATCGAAGAAAAAACTGAAGCTATTGAGCCATATCACGAGGAGGAAGCGAGGACGAATTTGGCGATCGCCTTCCAACCAATCAATCAATCAATGTTTATTTATATAGCCCCAAATCACAAATGTCTCAAAGGACTGCACAAATCATTACGACTACAACATCCTCGGAAGAACCCACAAAAGGGCAAGGAAAACTCACACCCAGTGGGCAGGGAGAATTCACATCCAGTGGGATGCCAGTGACAATGCTGACTATGAGAAACCTTGGAGAGGACCTCAGTTGGGGGGGGGGGTGGGGGGGGGGGGGGGGGGGCTAGAAAGAAATCGAATCGGGGCTTTAAATGAAGAGACAAACACATGCGGATAATATCCAGCGACGCGCTTAAACACATACCAACGATTGGTATGTGTTTGTTTGGCATTAAATGTGGGTGGAAGGAAAGGCTGGATGCAAATATAGCTACAAATGAGGCATAATGATGCAATATGTACATACAGCTAGCCTAAATAGCATGTTAGCATCGATTAGCTTGCAGTCATGCCGTGACCAAATATGTCTGATTAGCACACTCCACATAAGTCAATAACATCAACAAAACTCACCTTTGTGCACTCATGCACAACGTTATAAGTTTGGTGGACAAAATGAGACAGAAAAAGAAGTGGCATAAATCACGTCTTAGCCAACATATCCAGGGGGTTTACTTCGCTCGTCTGCGGGAACAGATTGCCGTTGTCCCTGAATAGCTCGCACTCCGGCAGATTCAGTGGTGGTTTATTTTCCGGTATTGCAGATTTCGTTGACTTTTTCGTTGGAAATGCATCTGCTTTGAGTGTCGCAGGATATCCACACATTCTTGCCATCTCTGTCGTAGCATAGCTGTCGTCAGTAAAGTGTGCGGAACAAACAAGAGACTTTCGCATCTTTTGGCCACTTGTGCAACTTGAATCCGTCTCTGTTCGTGTTGTTACACCCTCTGACAACACACCGACGAGGCATGATGTCTCCAAAGTACGGGAAAACAGTCGAAAAAACGGACAATAACAGAGCTGATTTGACTTGGTGCGTGTAATAAGATTGAGAAAATAATAGCATGTTCTTTCGCAAGGAACACTTCAGAACATTCTGCTACATTTTGGAACTAGCTAAATACTTTTCATGGATTTTTTGGTAATATTGAAAACAAGTATTATATTCTGAAAAAATGTTTTTTGAATTTTGTAGATGCTCAAAAAATATGTTTTTCCCCCCACTATAATGTATGTATGTGTGTGTTAAATGGTGCAGTATTGTGACACTGTTATTAATCCGCTTGAGATGGTTTCCTGTGGATGGGACTCTCACTGTTGTTTTGGATCCGCTTTGAACTGAACTCTCGCGGCTGTGTTGGAGCCACTATGGATTGAACTTTCACAGTATCATGTTAGACCCGCTCGACATCCATTGCTTTCGGTCCCCTAGAGGGGATGGGGGGGGACTTCTGAGGTCCTCTCCAAGGTTTCTCATAGTCAGCATTGTCACTGGCGTCCCACTGGATGTGAATTCTCCCTGCCCACTGGGTGTGAGTTTTCCTTGCCCTTTTGTGGGTTCTTCCGAGGATGTCGTAGTCGTAATGGTTTGTACAGTCATTTGAGACATTTGTGATTTAGGGCTATATAAATAAACATTGATTGATTGATTGATTGATTGATTGATACGGCGTGGCGCAGTGGGAGAGTGGCCGTGCGCAACCCGAGGGTCACTGGTTCAAATCCCACCTAGAACCAACCTCGTCACGTCCGTTGTGTCCTGAGCAAGACACTTCAACCTTGCTCCTGATGGGTGCTGGTTGGCGCCTTGCATGGCAGCTCCCTCCATCAATGTGTGAATGGGTAAATGTGGAAGTAGTGTCAAAGCGCTTTGAGTACCTTGAAGGTAGAAAAGCGCTATACAAGTACAACCCATTTATCATTTATTTATAATTAGGCAGTCACGGTGGTTCTGGGGGGCAAAGTTTATTCTGTTTATTCTTTCTGTTGGAATGTGACAAATTCACACAAATACACACACGCATCCACGCACGAGCACACACAACATATATTACCACATGAGCACACGAAAAAGAACCGGTAATTCGTACCAGTACTTTGGATGTCGTTGTGGTTTGTGCAGCCCTTTGAGACACTAGTGATTTAGGGCCATGTAAATAAACATTGATTGATTGATCGATTTTTAAAGACAACAGTGGACTCACATTTATGTCAGTTTCCATGATATTCTGCTTTTAACAGCGGCTTTCCTTTTAATGGCCAATTCAGTGATTCCTTCTGCGGTTACGTTAATGCAAAAATCATATTACCTTACTTTTTGTGTTGATTTTAGGAGTTTATTGATTAAGCATACCAGCGCTCTGTGAAATAAAATGTAATAACCATAGGCCTTTTCCAACCATGGAAACCTTGAGAGGAACTTTCCAATTTACCTGGGTAAATAAAGTATCCCCCGTGTTTCCACCAAAAACTACCCGGAACTATTTCAGTTCATAGGAGCGCTTTTGGAAGTTCCCCAGGAACATTCCAGGGGCGGGCTGTGCTGTCAAACGCTGATTGGTTGAACACATTGGTTGTGGCGTTTCTAGAACTTTGTATTTGAAATTTCAGCCACCATTAGAGTATGCGGGGGACAACTTGTTTTTTTCTTATTTCTATTTTTTGACTCGCAGGTAGTTTTGTGGGGCATCTGTGTGCTGAAGAACGCTGATTAGTGGAACTATCTCGCAGTGTCTTTACTCAGCCGTAGTATTTAAACTAGTGTGCAGTTTAATGCTGTTTATTATTCTTTATAAACTTATTTTCAATACGTGAAGCTATGAGACGTGGACAAACTCCTTTAAATGGATTTACAGAGGAATATGAAGTTTTCAGCTGCATTTCAAAGTGGCAAAACGAGATGCTCACTGGGACTCGGACGTCGTATTTTGAACACAAATATAAATGAAGAAGTAGTGAAATCATGATTAATCACATCAAATATTTACTATTTACTTGTTACAGACTGTAAAATTAGTAATTGACAAGGTTTTTGTGTAGTTATTCATCTAGTGAACCAAATACTAATGCTAACAGGCTAACGTTAAATCTAATGCGTTTGAAGTACATTGTCGCCGTGGGATAAATATTCTTCATATATTGTTATTTACACCTGAAATGGACTATTTTAAATTGCCTGACTCTCGTGAATTTATAATTAACTTAGCGGATGACTTTTTGACTGTTGGACACTGAAGACAAAACCCTAACTTGTTATTTAAAATCCGGTACATTTTGTTTTTAAATTATATTGTTTTGTATAATATTACTTTGCATTTTCTTTAGTAAAATAAATATGACCTAATAATGTCTGTTTATTTACATGGTATCTGTGTAGAAATATACTAAACCACTCCTCCATACGTCATTTGCTTGATTTGCATAAACTATTGCAGGGTTTCCCCTAATCGTGGTGATGTGCCACGGCAAAATATTAGCAGCCACAACTTAAAAATGTGTTTGTTTTTTTTAGATGATATCAAAGTGAAGTAATATAATGTCTTGTAGCGTCTAGAAGACACACAAAATATTTTTAGCTTTTATTGCCAAACTTATGCTAACATCAGGCGCAATTCCAACAAGAATTTCATTCATGCACACACGTCTGATTCTGTACTTAACTCCCAAACACACGAAAAAAATTATTTATTCTCCGCCAACACAGTGTGTTCAAGACCAGGGGAAAAAACGAACATCATAACACAAACATACACTTTCACACCAGCAGGTAGTTACAGTATGAACAGATATATATATATATATATATATATATATATATATATATATATGTATGTATATATATATATATATATATATATATATATGTATGTATATATATATATACATATATATATATATATATATATATATACATATATGTATGTATATATATATATATATATATATATACATATATATATATATATATATACATATATATATATATATATATATATATATATATATATACATATATATATATATATATATACATATATATATATATATATATACATATATATATATATATATATACATATATATATATATATATATATATATATATATATATATATATATATATATATATATATATATATATATATCCATCCATCCATTTTCTACCGGTTATTCCCTTTTTTGGAGGGCGCTGGCGCCTATCTCAGCTACAATCGAGCGGAAGGCGGCGTACACCCTGGACAAGTCATACATATATATATATATATATATATATATATATATATATATATAAACATATATATATAATGTGTGTGTGTGTATATATAAAAAAAACAAAACCAGTGAAGTTGGCACGTTGTGTATATCGTACATAGAAACAGAATACAATGATGTGCAAATCCTTTTTTTTTTTTTAACTCAGATTCAATTGAATAAACTGCAAAGACAAGCTATTTATTGTTTGAACTGAGAAACTTAATTTTTACTTTGATAATAAGCAACTTAGAAATTAATGGTAGAATCACATTGCAAAAAAGTTGGCACATGGGCGTTTTAACCAATGCTACTGTTACATTCCCTTTCTTTTTAACCCCCCATTCAGCAAAAATGTCGGCACGAATATTGGACATACATTCCTTGCACTCATTGACAGGCACTTCCCCAAAAAACACGTACTCAGGAAGATATTCAACAGGAACACAGCTGCATGATAAATATTAAGCAAACCATTGACACACAACAAAAAGATACTGAGCGCACCCAGACAGGCAGCCGACATCACTAACGACCCCAACTCCACAGGTAACTGCAATGGCAGACAAAAGCTTAACTGCCCACTTAACGGAGACTGTTTGAAAGCATCAGTCGTCTATCAAGCCAACGTCACCCGCAAAGACAACTCAAACACAGAAACATATATCGGGCTCACAGAAAATACCTTCAAAACCCGTTAAAACAATAACAGCATCATTCTGTGGCCCCAACTCAGGAACTCCACGGAGCTGAGCAAGTACATATTTACTCTTAAAGACTATACATTACATGGCAAATTGTCGCATCCAGCTCACCATACAACAGTGCGACTAAAAGATGTAACCTTTGCCTTAAATATATATATTTTTTAATTATATACCACCCCAGCATGTCCACATTAAACAAACGCAACAAACTGGTTTCATTAGGTTGGCACAGAGGCAGGGCACTACTGTGTAACACCTTCAGCATTTGCCACGCCCCCATGTAATGTACCCTATACATATGTGACAACCTCAGACGCTTCAATAAACTCCCCTGAAGAGCAGGGAAACCCGTGAAACAGACCTAAATGGATGAAATAGCCTCCGTGTGTTTTTTCCTAACCTAAGGAATATTCCACTCTACTCGGGTATTGAGCACTGTTTAGCAGATAAACCACAGCAAACTCGGCTATAAGACATTTTGATCACCGGAACAGTGCTGTCAAAACTGGGTGTGATGATGTGAGCTATACGCACGCGGTTGTCTGGAGCAAAGGCAGCATGTCCACGCTCTAAACATATTTTAATGTATCTGAGATATACACACAAATAGCAATCTACAAAATCTAAGATGACACCGGCGGCTTTATACATATACGTATAAACCTACTGTATACCACGGTTTCCCCAACATGTAAACAATTGTGCACGGCACAATTCCACGGCTAGATTACTGCCGCGACAACTTCAAAATAAGTATTTTTTTCAACATGAAAAAATGGTAAATGGGTTTATTCTTGTGTAGCGCTTTTCTACCTTGAAGGTACTCAAAGTGCTTTGACAATATTTCCACATTCACCCATTCATATTCAAACTAGGGCTCGGCGATATTGCCTTTTTTTAATACCGCAATATTTTTAGGCCATATCGCGATATGCATATTTATATTGATATTTTGGCTTAGCCTTGAATGAACACTTGATGCATACAATCACAGCAGTATGATGATTCTATGTGTCTACATTAAAACATTCTTGTTCATACTGCACTAATGTATGCTACTTTTAAACTTTCATGCAGAGAAGGAAATCACAACTAAGTCAATTTACCAAAACTGTATTTATTAAAGTTATTAGCAGGCGACTTTTCAAATGATGCTACATATTAGCAGTAATGCTACTTTTGGTAGCAACGCTTGTGCCCCACACATGACAAATTAAAGTTGTCTATTCGACATATTCCCGCTTGAAGCCGATAGGCCCCGAGCTGTTTTTCTTGGGTTATAATTCTTCCTTCATTTGTTACCAGATTCGCACCTTCTTTCTCCGCAACAATCCGCTAGCATGAGAGCTAACGTTAGCCACGCCGCTACCTCTCCGCTGGGCGAGGGCGTATACGTATAATGTGACAGTAAGTGACATATGAATGTGCGCCTGCTTGTCTGTGAGAGGACACAGGAAAGAGCGGGGAGAGTGTAATGCCCGCAGCTGCGTGAGAACGTCTACTCGAATATAACGATATAGTCATTTTGTATATCGCACAGAGACAAACCCGCGATATATATCGTAAATCGATATATCGCCCAGCCCTAATTCACACACTGATGGCGTGAGTTGCCATGCAAGGCACTAACCATGACCCATCAGGAGCAAGGGTGAAGTGTCTTGCTCAAGGACACAATGGACGTGACTAGGTTGGTAGAAGGTGGGGATCGAACCAAGGACCCTCAGGTTGCTGGCACGGCCACCCTGCCAACCGCGCCATGCCACATTTCCCATATACATGAATGTTAGTGTGAATGATTGTCTATCTGCGCCCAGCAATTGGCCATGCTAATTTGAGTTAGCTTGTCTATGAGCTAGTCCATTGTATGTTAGCATTAAGATAGCAGCATTAGTGTTCAATCTTCATCCTGCATAATTGTATTGTTTTGTTCAGTTAATTCCAAGTTATATTACTAATCTAACGTGATTCCTACATGTGTGTGCACTTCATGCGTATATATAATGTACTTTCTTTCGTGAGGTTAGTTTTAAAGTGCCTTCATTGTGAAAAATATCAACATAAAGTAAATTGCAACATTCAGGGTGGACAGAATAAAGTGTAGCCCATGGTACCTTTTACAGTAAGCAGCAACAATTGAAACCACATTGAACAAAGAGAGCACAGTCCATCCAGCCATCCATTTTCTACCGCTTGTCTACCAAGTCAAATTTGTTGTGTTAAAGCTGATTGAGATTCTGATGATATAAGAAAAAAAAATGCTGATGTAAATATTATTAATGTTATTATTAATAACACTATTTGGTTTTAAATAAAAAAATTTTTTTTAGCTTTTTTAAAGAAAATACAGTTCATCATTACAAATCAAAATTATCATATCATATATATGATGATGTCATATGACCATGCCCCCAGCACCAGTATTTACTGACAATCTATACATACAGTATATACATACATACTAGGGTCGTCCTGATGTCAATAATTTAGTGCCGGTACAACAATGTATATTGATACTTTTCAGAATAAAAGGGAACAACAACAATTTCAATATTGGCTTTATTTTAACAGAAAATCTTACAATACATTAAACATTTGTTTCCTATTGCACTTAAAGGACAATTTTAGAAGGTTAAAATAGAAATTAGAAGGCATTAAACACAATGGGCTTTTCTTGTTGCACAATTTACAATTTTCCATATTACATATAGTCTGTCATAATCAAGTGTTAGGTTAGAATAGAATAAAAAGCTTTATTGACATTATATGATAAATTATTCATGATTTATGGTTGCGAATCCTGGTCCGTGCTCAGAAAACACTTAGAAAAGTAATAGCGTTACACTTCATGGGATTATTGTGCAGACTTTGAAACCAAAATGCCGCGGAATTTATAATACCGTCACATCCCTAATGTTGATAAACATATACTTACAAAATAAAAGTATTGACCTGATCACTCTGGTATGGATCATTTACTGATACTATCCTTGGGACGGCATGGCGCAGTGGTAGAGTGGCCGCACGCAACCCGAGGGTCCCTGGTTCAATTCCCACCTAGTACCAACTTCATCACGTCCCTTGTGTCCTGAGCAAGACACTTCACCCTTGCTCCTGATGGGTGCTGGTTAGCGCAGTGTGTGAATGTGTGTGTGAATGGGTAAATGTGGAAGTAGTGTCAAAGCGCTTTGAGTACCTTGAAGGTAGAAAAGCGCTATACAAGTCCAACCCATTTATCATTTATTTAACGACACAGACAATTAATGGGTTCCTTCAATCCTCCTCTTACATGTCGTGTACTGACTGCGACAATGCAGACACGCCAACAGTTGTTATATTATCTTCTCTCTTGACTCATATTAATCTGTTTATTAATTTCCTCTTAATAACTGCTTACTTTCTGCAGCAACGTGATTCCATCTACATTTCGTAAATTTTACTATGCACTTATTTCTTGGTATTGTTTAAAGATAGCTTAGTAGTTAGCTTGGCTATTAGCATGCCTCCACCTGGTATGCTACTGGTGTGTAACATGTTTAGCCTCGTCCTCCAAAGATAATAATAAAGTTAAAGTACTAATGATTGTCACACACACACTAGGTATGGCGAAATTATTCTCTGCATTTGACCCATCACCCTTGATCACCCCCTGGGAGGTGAGGGGAGCAGTGGGCAGCAGGGGTAGCCGCGCCCGGGGATCATTTTTGGTGATTTAAGCCCCAATTCCAACCCTTAATGCTGAGTGCCATACTGCTGTAATGGAGGGGATTATTATTCGTTTAGGGAGGGACACCACACTCTGTATGGAGAAAGACAATTACAAACACTTGCCGCTTGTCAACCGAAATGTTTGGGAATTAAAGGCATTAATTGGCAACGGTCGATCACATACTTTTTCACAAAAATCGTCCGTTATTTATCAGTGGCCGATCAATCAGCACATACCTCCTAATCATTTAAAAGGCAATTATAATGAGTGAGTAAATAAAAATACTTGAAAACCTAGCTAACATATTTATAATCCGTAGATGCTGAGCGCCAACAGACTTCCGGGAAAATAGGTCACTTGTCCTGATTGTTTTTACTTCATCACAGTAAAAGCAAACATAGTAACTGTAGTATTCTTAAATCATGTATATTTAGCAAATGATTTCACACAGGTTTATGGTAAAGTGCTAATCTGAAAATAGTACATCATAACACGACATAACAACTGCATGTTAATACGCTTCACAACATTTAGTATAAGGTGAGAAGATCTATAGACCCTACAGAAAGGGGTTTCAACCTTTTTTGAGCAGAGCACACTTTTTGTGTTGAAAAAATCCGGACGCACACCAGCAGCAGAAATCATTAACAAATGAAACTCAGCAGCCAATATTGACAGTAAAAAGTTGTTGTCCCAATTGTTGGATATGATTTTAAACCAAAACCAACCATGCATCACTATTCTTCTTGTCTCAAAGTCGGTGTACTGTCCCGACATGTCACATCACGCCGTGACTTATTTTGAGGGTTTTTTTCTGTTTTCCTGTGTTTTAGTTTGTCTTGTTAGTTAGTTAGTTAGTTAGTTAGTCTTGCGCTCCTATTTTGGTAGCTTTTCCCGTTTTGTTGGTGTTTTCCTGTAGCAGTTTCATGTCTTCTTTTGAGCGCTATTCTCTGGTCTGCTTTGTTTTAGCAATCAGGACTAATTTCAGTTGTGTGGATGCTATACGTTTTTGTGGGGACATTGTTGATTGTCATGTCATGTTCGGATGTACTTTGTTGACGCCGTCTTTGATCCACACGCTGTAAGTGTTTGATGTCGTCCAGCATTCTGTTTTTTTTTTTTACTTTGTAGCCAGTTCAGTGTTAGTTTTGTTCTTCAGAGCCTTCTTTAAGCTTTAATGCCTTTTCTTAGGCGCACTCTCCTTTTATTTTTGGTTTAAGCATTAGATACTTTTTTACCTGCATGTTGCCTCCCACTGTTGTCTGCATATTGTGATCACGACAAACCATTGGCGTTCCCCACATCTACAAAGCAATTACCTACCGGCTGCCACCTACTGATATGGAAGAGTATTACACCGTTACCCTGCCGAGCATTAGATGGCACTGACACTCAACAACAGCACTTTATTTTCAGACTATAATTACTGGATTGCAAAAAATATTTTTAACCCGTTTAGGTAAAATTACATAATCTCCCACGGAACACCAGACATGGGTCTACATCATATTCCACAGTGTTTTGAAAAACAGGTTCATGTTGAATATCCCACCTGCAATTTAACTGCAGTGAGTTTTATTGGGACGGCGTGGCGCAGTGGAAGAATGGCCGTGCGCAACCCGAGGGTCCCTGGTTCAATTCCAACCTCGTCATGTCCGTTGTGTCCTGAGCAAGACACTTCACCCTTGCTTCTGATGGGTGCTGGTTAGCGCCTTGCATGGCAGCTCCCTCCATCAGTGTGTGAATGGGTAAATGTGGAAGTAGTGTCAAAGCGCTTTGAGTACCTTGAAGGTAGAAAAGCGCTATACAAGTACAACCCATTTATTTATTTATTTATAATGATAAATGCTATTCTTTGAAATATTTCTGATGTGCAGTTTCATTTTAATTATTGTTGACTACCCAAATGAAGGCCAACACTTTTATGGCATTTAAGACAGCATTTTGTCGTAACTTTTTAATAGTTTAGTTAAATGAAACAAGTGTATATTTGGAACAAATAAAAAGCATGGACAATATGTTCTGTCCTTGCAGCACAGCTGCTAAAACAAATGAATCAAACAATGAAGCTGCCATTAATGTAATGATGCACAGTCAGCACTTTAGCCAGCACTCATCACTTCTAGCATTATTGAGTTTTTTCCTTCTGCTTACCGACAATAAGGCTTCAATACAAATAAACCATATTTCTGATCATGGATGATGAATAGATCATAAACACAAAGACATGTGTTTGTGTATGGCTGGTTCTCCGACTGGGATTAGGAATATCTCTCAAACATATTCCAGCATGACTAACGAGATTCCGCAAAAGGATTACAGTATAAACTCTAATCCATGGGTGTACGTACTTTTTCCACCGAGGACATCTTTCATGTTGTAAACCGGCTAAAACAGCCCATGTACATATGCTAAGAAGTTATTTATATTTCAAGAAAAAAACAGCCTGCATGCCATCTTGGTGTTATTGATGGCAAAGCTCAAATACTGTAATGTTAACAGTAGTACAAACCCCATTTCCATATGAGTTGGGAAATTGTGTTAAATGTAAATATAAACGGAATACAATGATTATTAAATACTTTTCAACCCATATTCAGTTGAATATGCTACAAAGACAACATATTTGATGTTCAAACTGATAAACATTTTTTTTTTCGTGCAAATAATCATTGACATTAGAATGTTATGCCAGCAACACGTGACAAAGAAGTTGGGAAAGGTGGCAATAAATACTGATAAAGTTGAGAAATAATCATCAAACACTTATTTGGAAAATCCCACCGGTGTGCAGGCTAATTGGGAACAGGTGGGTGCCATGATTGGGTATAAAAACAGCTTCCCAAAAAATGCTCAGGCTTTCACAAGAAAGGATGGGGCGAGGTACACCCCTTTGTCCACAACTGCGAGAGTAAATAGTCAAACAGTTTAAAAACAACGTTTATCTAAGTGCAATTGCAAGAAATTTAGGGATTTCAACATCTACGGTCCATAATATCATTAAAAGGTTCAGAGAATCTGGAAAAATCACTCCACGTAAGCGGCAACGCCGGAAACCAACATTGAATGACCGTGACCTTCGATCCCTCAGACGGCACTGCATCAAAAACCGACATCAATCTCTAAAGGATATCACCACATTGGCTCAGGAACACTTCAGAAAACCACTGTCACCAAACACAATTCGTCGTTACATCTGTAAGTGCAAGTTAGACCTCTATTATGCAAAGCGAACGCCATTTATCAACAACATCCAGAAACGCCGCCGGCTTCACTGGGCCCGAGAACATCTAAGATGGACTGATGCAAAGTGGAAAAGTGTTCTGTGGTCTGACAAGTCCACATTTCAATTTTTGGGGGGAAATATTCAACATCGTGTCATCCAGACCAAAGGGGAAGCGAACCATCCAGACTGTTATCGACACAAAGTTCAAAAGCCAGCATCTGTGATGGTATGGGAGTGCATTAGTGCCCAAGACATGGGTAACTTACACATCTTTGCAGGCACCATTAATGCAGAAAGGTACATACAGGTTTCGGAACCACATATGCTGCCATCCAAGCGCCGTCTTTT
Source organism: Nerophis ophidion (assembly GCF_033978795.1). Lineage (NCBI taxonomy): Eukaryota > Metazoa > Chordata > Actinopteri > Syngnathiformes > Syngnathidae > Nerophis > Nerophis ophidion. Next base: position 42,757,023 of record NC_084624.1, read on the forward strand.
TCATGGAAGCCCCTGCTTATTTCCGTAAGACAATGCCAAGCCACATTCAGCACGTCTTACAACAGCGTGGCTTCATAAAAAGAGTGCGGCTACTTTCCTGGCCCGCCTGCAGTCCAGACCTGTCTCCCATCGAAAATGTGTGGCGCATTATGAAGCGTAAAATACGACAGCGGAGACCTCGGACTGTTGAACGACTGATGCTCATAATAAAACGAGAATGGGAAAGAATTCCACTTTCAAAGCTTCAACAATTAGTTTCCTCAGTTCCCAAACGTTTATTGAGTGTTGTTAAAAGAAAAGGTGATGAAACACAGTGGTGAACATGCCCTTTCCAAACTACTTTGGCATGTGTTGCAGCCATGAAATTCTGAGTTAATTATTATTTGCAAAAAAAAAAAAATAAAGTTTATCAGTTTGAACATCAAATATGTTGTCTTTGTAGTGCATTCAACTGAATATGAGTTGAAAAGGATTTGCAAATCATTGTATTCCGTTTATATTTACATCTAACACAATTTCTCAACTCATATGGAAATGGGGTTTGTAATTTTCATACTTTTTTTACAATATTTCCACAAATTTTTGCATGTTGTTTTTTTTTTGTTTAGTAGTATTGTTAGAATGTGGCATGGGTCAATTAATGGCAGCCACGCTTCCGTCAGTCTACCCCAGGGCAGCTGTGGCTACTGATGTAGCTTACCACCACCAGGCGTGAATGAATGATGGGTTCCCACTTCACTGGGAGTGCTTTGAGTATCTAACAATAGAAAAGCGCGATATAAATCTAATCCATTATTATTAATTAAAGAAACAAACAGTGGTACCTTGGTTTCAAAACAAAAAATGCTGCAAGCACTTTTAAACGCACATATTCTAATAGAACGTACAAATGACAATTTTGCGTAACAATGCGCCTCACATAAAAGACATTATGCCAAGTAAACTGACCTCAGTTCAGTGACCATTAAAGCATTTTTTTTCTTCTTTGTCTAAATTGACCAAAGAAGGCTCGGCATAAGAGAAGAAGGTAAGAAGCGAAGAAGAAGAATAAAAACAGAAAGTAACATTTAGTAAGAAGGGGGGAGTAGTGGAGCCTATCCCAGTTGCACTCGGGCAGAAGGCGGCGCACACCCTGGACAAATCGCCACATCACCCCTGGGCCAACACAGATAGACAGATAATTTATTTTTACATTATGTTTCTGTTTACTCCTTTATTTTATAGTATACTTTATAACTGAATTACTGTTTCCTGCAAATTATTTTAACGTTAGTATTAAACATATTTGGTTCACTGTTTAAAATTGTTAACCTGGTACATGTTGAGCACGGAGTAGGTGTAGGAGTAAATACATCCCGCTTCTTCCTACACCTTTTCGGACATGTTGAACTGTGCTAGTGTGAACATGTGATGTACTTCAATGTGGAAGAGCCAAACTATCCATCCATCCATTTTCTACCGCTTATTCCCTTTTGGGGTCGCGGGGGGCGCTGGCGCCTATCTCAGCTACAATCGGGCGGAAGGCAGGGTACACCCTGGACAAGTCGCCACCTCATCGCAGGGCCAACACAGATAGACAGACAACATTCACACTCACATTCACACACTAGGGCCAATTTAGTGTTGTCAATCAACCTATTGCAATACAAATATGTCCTACGGTAGGGCTGGAAAATTAATATAATTTTTATTTTGATTTTGATTCTGAATTCTCAGGATCATGAAATTCTAGTAATCAAAAAAAAAAAAAAACATTTATGGGCTGCGCAACATGCATACAAATTTCGGCGTTTGTGAGGGTGAAATGAATGACTGAAAACCGAGCACTGTAGTGTGCAAGGACGAGAGTCCAAGGAGAAGAGTTTTTTGATTGATTGATACTTTTATTAGTAGATTGCACAGTTCAGTACATATTCCGTACAATTGACCACTAAACGGTAACACCCGAATAAGTTTTTCAACTTGTTTAAGTCGGGGTCCACGTTAATCAATTCATGGTAAATGTCAGGTGTCAGTAGATGGATCTAATTGTTTAATGACATCCGCACTTTGTTTTTTCAGTTCATTTTCAGCTTATTTTGAACATAGATCATCACATATTTCCAGTTTTTTCATTTCAGCAAGTCTGAAAAGGTAGTTTTTTTAATAAGCAATGAAGCAGTAATCCGTGGCTTTTTAGTGCAACAACACACAACTCCCGAAATATGTCCGCTGAAAACCCTGTCCAACTGGAACTCTCTAACAAAAACTAAAGTTCCATGGATGAATTATGTAACTCCACTGCAGCACGTCTATTGGAAGTCAGGGATGCCACCATGGTTGCTAGTATGCCTATTAATAATCACTAAAATAAAAAAGTAAGGCGTTTCTGCTCTAACGTCACAGATTTGGCCAATAAAACAAAATCCGCTATTACACAGAATATCAGGCAATTTGACATAAATGTAAGTGAAATGCTGTCATTGAGAGGAAAATAAACATTTGTTTGGGAAAATAATTTATCCGCTCGTTTATCCGACACACTCAACCGCCCCGTCCTGAACCAATAATGTAGAGACGGCTCTTTGAAACAGCAACCAAACAAAGAGGCTTAAACTAGCAAGAACAATCTACACACCAACAACACATCTCAGCTGCTTCTGTTGTTCTGAACGACAATGATGTGATAACAATGTACAAACAGCAGTGGGAACTTGAGATCCTCACTCTTTTATTACAGCCTCAAATTGTCTCCCTACTCAGACTGAGAACAACAGCACAACACACATATTCCCTTCACAATAATAGCGCGGTGCGCCACATCCGGTCTGACAGCGCTAACAAAATAAAAAATACTTTTTAAGTACTTTACACAAGCATAATGTACTTAAACACTTCCTGATACAATTAAAGATGTATTATGTTTTGATGATACTGGCCAAAATCGGCCGAATATGTATTGCACCAATAAATCGATTGCATTGAATTAAAAATATTTTCTTACATTTTACTTGACACAAAAATACACACTCTATGTTGTTAAAATAAGTATAAAAAGTGGAAATTAAAACAAAACAGAAAAAAAATAATATTATTGTATATTTATAATGCTTAATATTATTTTAATTGTGGTTGTTTATTTGTAACTAATTTATATCGCGTTTTAAAACTATCTTTAGAGTTGAAATTTGGTGGTAAAATTAAATAGAAAAAAATCTAATTAATAAATAATTGTGTTATCCATCCATCATCTTCCGCTTATCCGAGGTCGGGTCGCGGGGGCAACAGTCTAAGCAGGGAAACCCAGACTTCCCTCTCCCCAGCCACTTCGTCTAGCTCTTCCCGGGGGATCCCGAGGCGTTCCCAGGCCAGCCGGGAGACATAGTCTTCCCAACGTGTCCTGGGTCTTCCCCGTGGCCTCCTACCGGTTGGACGTGCCCTAAACACCTCCCTAGGGAGGCGTTCGGGTGGCATCCTGACCAGATGCCCGAACCACCTCATCTGGCTCCTCTCGATGTGAAGGAGCAGCGGCTTTACTTTGAGTTCCTCCCGGATGGCAGAGCTTCTCACCCTATCTCTAAGGGAGAGCCCCGCCACACGGCGGAGGAAACTCATTTCGGCCGCTTGTACCCGTGATCTTATCCTTTCGGTCATGACCCAAAGCTCATGACCATAGGTGAGGATGGGAACGTAGATCGACCGGTAAATTGAGAGCTTTGCCTTCCGGCTCAGCTCCTTCTTCACCACAGGAGACCCTGCACCAAGTGGAGGAGTTCAAGTACCTAGGAGTCTTGTGTTATTAATTGTGATAACAATATTAATCAAAATAATTGTGATTATTATTTTTGCCATAATCATCCAACCCTATCCTACGGAGTAAGGAACATTTTTCCAACAAATCAGAAGTATAGTTGAGCTTCTAATAAGAGAGTGTGTCGGACCTTTAGGTTTCACTGCATTTCATTTCAAGCTCAACAGTTCCTGCTGCCCCAATGGAAAGCTTCCCATGACACCAACAAGCTACATGTCTGGATTGATTGACCTGCATCACTAATGCCGCTTACATCAGTCGACATTGTCGCCTGCGAGAGGCCCGCTTTTTGACTTTGAACACAACAGTCGTCAAAGCGGGAAAGAAAACAAATGAATCATGAAGCCGAGAGGCTATCCTACCATGTGGCTGTCATCGGGGTACATGATGCTTGCTGTGTCTTGAAGTCTTGACCATGCAATGAGCCACAGTAACTCTGTCTGACTGACATCCTCTAAAAACAACACACACGCTTATTCCTTTACACTACTCTTACATAAACACAGAGAGAGAGAGACGGAGAGAGAGAGAGAGAGAGAAAGAGAGCGAGTGACGGAGAGAGAGAATGAGAGCAAAACTGCTGACCTGTCCTCGTCTCATGCCATCGTGCACTGACATAACAACATGCATACACACTAACACAAACACACTAAGACGCACGCACAAACACGCATTACACACACACACACACACACACACACACACACACACACAATTTAAACTCTAGTAGGGATTAAGAAGAAAAGCTCTATAAAGTAAAGAACTGTGCGTGTAGCCCCCCTCTACACACACGCATGCACACACACACGCACACGCACACACACACACACGTTTCCCTAGTTTCTTTGTGTTTAATCAAAGAAACCGCGCACAGCAAGGGTTTACGCGGGATGATCCACCATAATCACAACACAGAATATCTATTATTTTGAGCTTTACCGGCTTCTTTAGAAAGGATGCCTTGCTGTTTGTACAAACATGCCTGAAATGGTGCATATTCACATGATGTTTTTATTCTACAGGCCAATACAGTGAGCAGCACCCTGATATTTATATTCGTAATCCATTTTGAAAGGTCTGACAAAGACCGAACCGTACAAAAACAGAATCAATATACGATAGATTAAGTCCTTGTCACGGGTATCTCTGCTTTTAAAGTTATGGTACTACCTTACGCCAAAGTAATGTCTGATCACTGCTTTTTATATTTTGGACCCATTGTCAACAAATTGTTAATAACAAATGCTTTAGAAGCCGTAACAATAATGCTGCTACACCTACGACTCCCACTGGCCTACTGACCTCATTATCAAATATGTAGGCTCTATTGACAGCCTCACTAACAACGCCTAAAAGGCCCCTAAGAGAGGTTCTCCTTCGTTTACGAAAGAAACCAGAGCGCTTAAACCAGGGGTGTCCAAACTTTTTCCACAGAGGGCCGCATACGGAAAATTTTAATTTGTTTTGTAATTTAAGCAAGGCCATTTTAATATTTTTCATTTTCAAACCATAACAAAATATATGGATTCTTTTTTTTTAATCCTTAGTGCTCATGGGGAGCATAGAGGGTCTCAGTCACTAAAATGTTAAAAATAAGTCAAATTATTATTATTATTTCTTATTTAATGCTTACAGTAAATCTCTATATTAACTTGAGGTTGATATAAAGTAAAACAAATGAGGTTGTTTGCCTTTTCTGTCAAAGACAACTGTTTTTTTTTTTTAGTAAAACTGAAATATGCAGTATTTAGATAGATAGATAGATAGATAGATAGATAGATAGATAGATAGATAGATAGATAGCACTTTGTTGATTCCTTCAGGAGAGTTCCTTTATTTAGCAATTAAAGCCCTCAAAGATCAGTAATGCAGGACACCATTGATTTTAATTATTTAATAGTTTTGAGTAATCACAGTGAAAAGTTAAATAAAATCCTAAAAAATATATTTGAGATCCGAAAGGTTCCCCACTCATAAAGTGATACATTTTTATTATTATTATTTTTTTTACTTTTAACACTTAAATTTCAAGATCAACTTCCGATATATCTGTCGATTTTAAGTTTGAACTAATATTGTGTTTGTTTTATGCTCTTTTGTCAAAACGTTGATGTTTTTGTATGGTAACCACACAACATATGCAATATTTTTTCCACATAAAACATTTTAAAGTCATAATTTTTAAGTAATAATTCATTATAACATAGATTTTTTTGTCCTTTTTTTTGAGCAATGGAAAAAAAAGAAAATAAAGACAAAAGGAAAAAAAAACTGCCTGCATGGCAGCTTTGTGTCAACATTGTCACTTTTTCCTCATTAGATTTCACCTCATTACACTTTTTTTTTTTTAAATGTTTTTTAAAATTTTTGCAATACTATCAATTTTGCAATTTTTGCAGAATGTGTGGCGGGCCGGTAAACGATTAGCTGTGGGCCGCAAATGGAAAATGGGCCGCACTTTGGACACCCCTGGCTTAAACAATCATGTAGAAAGTAGAAACGCAAATGGCGTGCGACTAAGCATGGTTTAATAACCTATAAAGACACTCTTATCTTAGCTAAAACTAATTATTACTTTAATGTTATTTGTTTCAATAAAAATGATCCTAAACACTATAGCATCGCTAACCTAACCAGGGTCTTCTCCCAGTAGCTCCACTTGCACGGCTGATGACTTTATGCAATTCGTTACAAAAAAAATAGCTCATTAGAAAGGAGAATAAAGACACCACGTCCCAGCTCCAACTGGTTCCCATTAACATACATGTGTGACGGATATACAAAAACTGGAGCCGAAATTGTGTCACGCCACGGTGAGGGATGTCTTGTCTTGTTTTTTTCTGTCTTGTGAATTGCATGTTTTAGTTTGAAAAGTAACTCTCTTCTCGTTTCAGGTCACTTGCCCTTCCTTTTGTGTCATCAGTCTGACTTCATCCCTGATCCCTGATTGTTTCCACCTGTTCCCCATTACCCTCATGTGTCTTATAAGCCCACGCCTCCCTTAGTTCTGTGTCAGATTGCCTCGTTTGTTCGTGCCTCTCTAGCCTCCTGTCCAAGCCTTGCCTCGTCTCTTGTTTGAATATATTCATCCTGAATTCCCTTGTTTATACTTTAAGTTTTCTTTTTCTCCTCCTCAGCAGAGTGATTTTGGTTATTTAGTTTTGGAGCCGAAGTGGTGATTTTTCAGTTTTTTCTTACAATTCTTCTTTTTCCTACATTTTTTGAGTGACACATTTTGTTAATCTTTTTTAGATAGATACAGCGTAGAAGTTTTCTAGCAATTGTTTCTCCCTCCTTTTGGAGCATTTCTTGTTTGATAAATTTCATAGATTATATCCTGCGCCAAGTTTAATTCGTTATTGTTTTTGTGTTTCCTCCTTTCGAAGTGATTTTCGTTTGTTCCTTTTTGTGGAACCTTTTTTTGCCGACTAGTCACGTTATAGCCTATGTTGATTTGCCCTGACTCTGGAGGTGAAAAGAAATTTTCAAAAGAAAAGCCTGCCGGAATGTTCCCTACTCTGCTTCTAAGTCCCATTTTTGACCAAGCCTGACAAATTGTGGCCACTTTTTGTCTAAAAACGAAACGTACGAAAAGTGGGGTGAACAAAAACCAAGGTACAACAATACTAGATGTAGAACAAAAAAGTGGGAATCTTTGGTCACTTCAGCATTTGATTACGATTCAGTGGCAAGGATTAGATTATAAATCAATTTACTGTTTACATCTTGAATTTACATCTGTTTACTGTTTACATCTTGAATTTACATCTTGAATTATTCACAGTGGCAGAGGGGTTAGTGCGTCTGCCTCACAATACGAAGGTCCTGCAGTCCTGGGTTCAAATCCAGCCTCGGGATCTTTCTGTGTGGAGTATGCATGTTCTCCCCGTGAATGCGTGGGTTCCCTCCGGGTACTCCGGCTTCCTCCCACTTCCAAAGACATGCACCTGGGGATAGGTTGATTGGCAACACTAAATTGGCCCTAGTGTGTGAATGTGAGTGTGAATGTTGTCTGTCTGTGTTGGCCCTGCGATGAGCTGGCGACTTGTCCAGGGTGTACCCCGCCTTCCGCCCGATTGTAGCTGAGATAGGCGCCAGCGCCCCCCGCGATCCCGAAAGGGAATAAGCGGTAGAAAATGGATGGATGGATCTTGAATTGTAACCGACAAGAACCGACATCAAGATTTTAATTAGAGCGATAACAAAATCGGAAGAGGCAGTTTTTTCTCTGCCGTCACAGCATTTGAGTGACAGATATGTATACATTTTGTGAGCCTTTTAAAAGAAACAAATATACTATATGTATATAACAAATATACAAATGTACTCATATTTAGAAATTACTCTGTCATATCCACACCCAGGGCCACACCCACTACAGGTATCTTGGCTGTCTAGACGAAACCCTGTACTTTATTTATCATCATTATTTAGACGTTTGTCCATCGATCCGTGAATCATCCAGATTCTCATCAGGATATATCTTAGAACTGATAATTTTTGCATACTACTCAACACTTGGTTGTTTGTTTGCAACCAGTCAAGCAACTAGAAGCTGAAAAGAAACAAAATAAGAATACCAATATATATTTCTAAATAAGCCTATTGGGGCGGGCTAACATAATTCCTTGGACTGACACACATAGCATAGCAATGCTGATCACCTGACACAAGTACACAATGACAACCTCGTGCACTTCCCCCAGCAATGCTTAGCAATAAACAGCATATGTACGGCCGAGACTACAGAAGCTTGAGTGCATGACAGCAACATCAAAGTATGACTATCCACACATTGAGCGAGCGTGTGACTTTAAAACAGCCACTCAAATGTTTTAATTCCTTCCATAATTTATCATCTGATACAAGACACAGCGTTGCTATATGTCTTCAAATATTTCACCTCATTTTGGGTCAAAAATCGATCAAGCCGTTCAATACAAGCCTCAGAGTAGAACACATCTTTTGAGTCACAGTCATAGCTGAAGCCGACCTGAGGGTCCAGAATCCGGGGGACAACTGCCGGTCCCGACACAGGAACGACAACATAAAACTATGATATAAGTGTTAACAAAAACTATGTAAATATAGGCTCATTTATTATTTCGCAAAGTTTCATTTACATCATTTCAGAGCTTGCATCTTTCCTTTTCATGTCAAGACCTTACTACATGATGAGCTGTTTTTCGCAGCACTTAGTCGCATCAGTAAAAGTAGACTTGGACGGATGGACCAGAGGTTAGAGAAGAGCAGGTAAATTTTTATGAAGAAAAACAAGCGTGTGCATGTGCATGTACTGTAAGTGCATGTTAGAGGCTGAGATTCTTTGAGAACTAAAGCGCCTTCAGGGCTGCTTTATAATGTCAGCAATGAGCAGACATCTTGACAGAGCATTTTTCTTTCCCCCAATAAACGATGGCACACCTGAAAGGAGATGTTTCGACTCCTTAAAGAACAAATAATTTACAACAAACTCTACAAAACAATTCACCACAAATACTGATGTATTCCAGACCAGCCTACTGTGGGGGTGAAGGAGGAGGGCAGACATGTCTAGAGACTCAGGCCATGTCTACACTCAGGCGTTTAATCCCTTAAACGAAAAATTATTTAGCCTAAGCCCCGTTTCAGCAACACTAAACCATCGTCTAAGGTCCCCCTCCTCAGACAAATTTTTACGAAGGTAAGTCAGCCGTGTATTTTCTTGAACTCCGCGGCACTTAGCTTTGCATGGACTCATTGATCATTTACAGAGTTCAGAAAGGAAGTGATGCCAGATAGACCGCGCCCACACAGGAAGTGACGCCAGAAAGTCAGGCTAAAGTGAGTGATTAACATCAGACACGTTGTGTGAATGCTAAAACACTCAACAAAAATATACAGCCTTTTGTTTGTGCTCCCATTTTTCATGAGCCGAAACATTTTCTACGTACACCAAAGGCAGACTTCTCTAAAATGTTGTTGACAAATCTGTGTTACACGGGGTATACACATAAAGACATTTTGAATTTGAAGAGGGTATTTTTCTGTTATGGACCTCACACATAAAAATAAACAATCAGGCATCGAACAGTTTTGATAGTTATTTGTGTAGTGTGCTGCATTAACATCAACACTGCCCACCATACACATAACCGTTCTGTTACAGCACCCATCCAGACTCTTCTCTCGTGGGAACAAATTACAAGCTGGAAGAGGAAGAACCAAAGCAACAGCCAGAAAAACAGACGATATAGAAAAGAGGAATGATGGTTGTTTTCAGACTATTATTTCAACCCATTTAAACCGTTCCACTGTCGAAACATTCCTCCTAGTCAGGACAAAAAACTAAGTTGTTTTAAGAACTTGTTTTAAGACAGAAAAAACCCAAACTAAAAAAAATGAAAAATTGTGGAAAAAATAAGGGAGATGACGTAAACACTGACTATATAATCTAGTACTGGCTCTGATGGCTTTTAGTTTCTTGACTGTTTACTTTTCATAGTTACAATTCACAGAGAGAGGTTCAATACTTGGGCATGGGCGATATGGCCTAAAAATAAAATCCCCCAATTTTTCACAAATAAATTAATTTTCAATTTTTTCCCTCTACTTTTTAAACAAACCATTGAATACAAATGCAGGAAATGATTCAATACAAGTTTTTCTTTAATTCAATGAAAAACTAGTAGTGTGAAATGACACTGCACACACAGCATCTTACTCTTAGCAATCTGATTTGTATACTGTTGTTCTTTTTAGACCTGATATAAATTGTACTTTCTATGAAAAAAAATTCAAATCATTAAATTAAAAGCTTACCTTGGAATGCAATGCTTCTGCTTAAATAGAATACTTTTGTTAACACAAATGTAGCATTGTGTGCAAATAAACAATCTCCAACATTGAGATCAATAAAGTGCAAACTTCTGTCTTCAATAAAATACTTCTGTAAATAAAAATGGAGTATTATACATTGTATCCAAATAAATATTAAAGTAAAACAATGAGAGGACTATAGTTTTAGTAAGTAGAAAAAGTAAATGTGTGCAGAGAAACTGCTTTAGTGATCCCTGTACACATTGTGCCTCTTTCTCATCATACATGGCAACTTCATTCATACCTTGTGTAAATCATTCCACCATAGTAAAGTGATTTTTAACCCGAAGTCTGTTTGTTGTTGCATCTTGTTCGCCTCGTAAAAAGTTGTATTTCCTGCATTCGACTGGAGGCTTTGGTTTCTGATACTGTAATAAGTTAGTTGTGCTGGTGCCTTTTTGAAACAAACTTTAAAATGTGCAGTCATTTGTTCCACGCTTGTTGCCACAAAATCAAAGTACGACAATACTTTTTTTTTCTTTGGAGCAAACGTCTTGCTCTCATTAGCGTTCGCCATGTTTTGCTATGTGAGCCGCTAAAGAAGTAACATGACGGCGCAAGCTACGGAAGCTCCTAAGGAGGAAAAAATATGCCAGAGCAAGACGAGAAAATGTTTTTATTTTACATTTTTTAACCGTCTGCAACAAAAAAATAGAATATATCGATACAATCAATATAATCGCCAGGGCCTACTTTGGATTGTTGGCTCCGACCCGTTTTTGACCCGTTTTGATTGATTGAAACTTTTATTAGTAGATTGCACAGTACAGTGCAAATTCCGTACAATTGACCACCCGAATAAGTTTTTCAACTTGTTTAAGTCAGGGTCCACGTTAATCATGGTAAACGCGACAAACGTTAACGCGACAAATTAACCTTCAACACACCCCAGACCACAGGGGAATCTTATATTATAATCTTATATGACTTTAGATTAGGGATCACTAACTGATGGACCGAGGTCCGAATCCAGGACCCTTAAACCGACCTGGACCTATAGCTAATTAATTATTGATTACGTTTAGGGCTGGGCGATATGGACGAAAAAGTATATCTTGATATGTGTTCACTTATACTCGATATTCGATATATATCTTGATATATTTTCCGGTGAAAGTATACATATAATGATATTAATTTTTGAGCGAGTATCAGTGAAAATTGAACTGAACAGTGAACAGTCACAGGCACTTTTATTAACCCACTTAGTCAAGATGGGAATTAACAGCAAATAAAATAAACTGTTTAAAGTACCACAGAATTACATAACAAATAAAATATAAAAATAATCTTTCTACGCAAAATAAATAACATAGCTGAGCGAATAATAAAACATGTATAAAACTCAGATAAAAAATGTATTTGCAGGCAAGCACTTTTTAATTCCCAGTCCCAATTCTGGTCAGCGCCAAGTAAGTAACTTGACTTAATTGTGCGGCTATGATCTTCCTCACTTCGGCATACATTTTTGGCAGCATTTCACGTGCGAAATATGCACTGTGTGGCAACTCGAGAACAGTTTCGATCTGGGCTTACATGGCAATGTATCCAAACGTAGCCCAGTAGACTCAATGTGGGTTTCCTGGACGTCGTCTACATCGCTAAAAGAAAAATCTAAAGAAGGGAATCCCTCTGCCATCTTCCACTAGTTTTTTTAATATATAAATCGCCCGCTTGAATATTCCCTCTTCTCTTCTATGACTCGCTCCTCGTCATTTGGGATGTATGTTGTGTTTTCCCTTCTTGGTTCCATGACCCGCCCTATCTTGCCTCTGATTGCCTGTCCGTAATGTTTTGCTCTAATGTTAACCAATCGTGACTCATCATAGTAAACAAACAACCGATCATGGATGTTCTTTTACGTCCAAGCACGTCTTGGAAGGAGGAAGGGAGGGGTTTAGTAGCACATGGAGTGTCGAGAGGGGTTGGGAAGCGGGGGAGAACAAGGAACGCAACAAATAAGCAATGTTTGGTCATTTTAACGTGAAATAAATTATATCGATATTACAATATTTTCTTAATTCATATCTTGTTTAAAAATGTATCGATATATCTTACAAGCTCGATATATCGCTCAGCCCTAATTTTGTTTTGAAAAACCACTTATTTTCGACCGGCGCCGCTATTATAGACTTTACGATACTGGTTCAACGGATCAGGAAATACACTGACCAAATTGCATGCAAGTGAAACCATCCCACACAATACTGCTCATCCAATCAAATGTGTGCATTCCAAGCGGTAAACATGGCAACTCGAAATGCAGAGAAGGACCAAAGAGAAGCAAGGTGAGTAAAAGGAAGTTTAAGTGATATCCACTAGAATAAGAAGTGATAGAAAGGGTGGTGAGGACGACAGAGACAAGTGAGAGGTCCAGTGAGAGTGGAGAAAAGGGAAAGCAAGCGACAGGTCGAAACAACAAAGTAACAAATACACATGGTGCGCCATAAAAGGAGGAACGTGGACAGCAATAATAATGCTTTCAACCCAAAATGTATAATGTATGTTAATTAATTTCTTTAAAAGCACAAAACTAATTTGTCTCATGTTCAGAAATGGTGGCTCTATCAAAACAAGGCAATGTGATCGTGACACAAACCACAAAGTTTGTGTTTTTTGGGATGGAGACTTCCTGGACCGTCACGTCAGGAAATGTTTTGTATCTGGACCTAATGGAACATTAGTTGACGACCCCTGCTTAGCTAAATTGTGGCATATGCAGTCTTTGGGGGAAAGGGAGAAAATCGGGACAAAACAGTCCGATTGTCTCTATGGGTATGTATTGCTTTTTTCAGCACTTCTCCTTTCCGAGATCATCCATCCACCTTAAAAGGTGTGGCGTATCAAGATGATGATTAAACAGCATGATGTGCAGTTTTATCACACAGCAGAGGGACAAGCGGTAGAAGAAGGATGGATGGACAAGTCACATAAACCTGCAGGTTGCAGCAAAACATGTTTGCCTACTTCGGCCTTTTAATTGCTGTTTACATGGTATTTCACATCCTATACTACATTTCTAAGGAAGGAAGGAAGTCTATTGTGACTAGAGTGCAATGGTTCCCAGATAAAATTTAAATGGTAATAAAAATGCACATCTACCTTGAAATGACCTTTCCTGTGTGGGACGCTAAGATTAGAAGACTAGTGTTTACACAGGGGAGTGAAACAATCTTTTGTGCATTATTGTAATTTTGTGAAGTCAAACCAGGTCAACTTCTAAACGCTGGCTTTAAAAGTAAACGTATGAAGTTGTTAAAAGTTTACCTGCAGTTGTTCAGTAGAACTGCTGCTGAGTTCTTCTCCAGACTCCGAGTCATTGGTACGGCGTTCCTCTCCCGCCGAGTCGCAGTGAGGGCTGTCCACGTCCAGCGGGGCTCGGACCAGGTCTGGAGATCTGGCGCGGGTCCGGGGTGGAGTGTTACCACCCTGGATAAGTGAATGGCCACCAGGCTGGACAAGGATTCCCGCTAGGGCTCGTTCGGGCGCTGTGGTGGTGCTTGGGGCTTGCTGGTGGTGGTTACTGCCCCGCCGCTGGATGGGTGGGGTGGATGGCATGAACGAGACAGAATTAGTAGAAGGTGAGCGTCCAGGTTTGGAATGAGTAGAAGGTGAGCGTCCAGGGTTGGAATGAGTAGAAGGTGAGCGTCCAGGTTTGGAATGAGTAGACGGTGAGCGTCCAGGGTTGGAATGAGTAGACTGTGAGCGTCCAGGGTTGGAATGAGTAGAAGGTAACCACGCAGGGCTGGTCTCTGGCATGTTCAGGTTCTCTGTGGAGGAGTTTTGGATATCCAGATCCAAGTTGGCTGGTTTGACCCTGACAGTGCTCTGAGGGAGGGTGTTGCCGGTGGAAACGGGGTGATGTGGGCGCTGTTTGGGAGGAGGCATGAGGGCCTTGCGGGCCTCCCTAACATATTGAGCGGGTACATAAATTGCTTTAGTCCCCTCCTCTCTACGCACTTTCCACCAGTCTTCATTGGTCTTCTCCACTAGCATGAAGCATTCGCCCTGGTGGATGGAGATAATGCGATCCTTGGACTTGTACTCATAGTCGTACTCCACCTCGATGTACACCTGGCCTGGGGCGATGGGCAGCTCGGCCATGACGCCTCTTGCCGTCCACCAGCTAGTTAATTAGCACTGGAGGAGGACCTTTGTTGGCATTGCCTCCACAGTGAAGCTAACGAGAGACAAACAAAGCAACAATGTGTTATATAAGCTCAAGAATAATATAAAAACGATGATTAATATGGTAGTTAATATGGACATTTATGCAACATAGAAAAGTTGCACACGTGTCTGTCCTGGCTACTCAGTACAACATAGCCAAAGTGTTTTGTCTTAAAGTGAAGTAATGAAGGTTAACTCTTTACACATACAACTGACAGTTGAGACAGTTTAAAAAAGTGACTTAAAACATTGCCTGTAGAGTTAATAACGGTCCTATGATTGCTAGCTCTACCCTGGAGCTGATTATTGCTATTTACATTATTGCCTATGAAAATAAAAAGTACAGATGTCCGATAACATCGGACTGCCGATATCATCTGCCGATAAATGCTTTAAAATGTAATATTGGAAATTATCGGTATCGGTTTCAAAAAATTGAATTTATGACTTTTTAAGATGCTGCTGTACGGAGTTGTACACGGACGTAGGGAGAAGTACAGAGCGCCAATAAACCTTAACGGCACTGCCTTTGCGTGCCGGCCAAATCACATAATATATACGGCTTTTCACACACACAAGTGAATGCAAGGCATACTTGGTCAACAGCCAAACATGTCACACTGAGGGTGGCCGTATAAACAACTTTAACACTGTTACAAATATTCGCCACGCTGTGAACCCACACCAAACAAGAATGACAAACACATGTCGGGAGAACATCCGCACTGTAACAACATAAACACAACAGAACTAATACCCAGACACCCTTGCAGCACCAACCCGCTAACCCCCCCCCCCCACACACACACACCTCAACCCAACCCCCCCCCCCACCAACCCTGTCCACCTCAACCACAACCTCCTCATGGTCTCTCAGGGTGAGTATGTCCCAAATTCCAAGCTGCTGTTTTGAGGCACGTTAAAAAAAAAAAATGCACTTTGTGACTTCAATAATGAATATGGCAGTGCCATGTTGGTATTTTTTTGCATAACATGAGTTGATTTAATTTGGAAAACCTTGTTACATTGTTAAATGCATCCATCGGCGCATCACAACAAAATTAGGCATAATAATGTGTTAATTTCACGACTGCATATATCGGTATCGGTTGATATCGGAATCGCTAATTAAGAGTTGGACAATAACGGAATATCGGACATCTCTAATAAAAACGTATTTAAAGATCAAGCAGCATCCAATGGAGCTCCCACTGTACGACGTGGTCATGTTGTTAAGTCATCAGAATGTTTCTTCCTCTGTTTTACACAACAACAACAATAATAATAATACACGTTATAAACACAAAGAGCCACTGTTTACAAAGCCTAATACGGCCATAACCCAATAAGAGGAAGCCAATGAGGAGGCACAATGTAAGGACGAGTAAATCCTCTTCAAGGGCTGTGTGGTCTCCATGTGAGATTAGAGTGGAGGAGGGAAAGATGCAAATGCTGCAATAAGTGAGATTTATTCAAAGATATCCTACCCCTCAACATATGGACAAGTCACTGCAAAGTAAGATTCATGGAATCACTCACATACTTTCATGCTGAAATCACAACCGCGCACACACACACACACACACACACACAAACACACGCACGCATGCACACACACACAATAGTGCACCTTGAACAGCAGTGACACAATGAACACTGGAATTTAAAGGGCTGCTCATATACGTCTTGAACTTTCAACACAAACATGCACTAACTACAGTACAAAAGTTTGGACACACCTTCTCATTCAATACGTTTTTCTTTATTTTCATGACTATTTACATTGTAGATTGTGACTGAAGGCATCAAAACAATGAATGAACACATGTGGATTTATGTACTTAACAAAAAAAAGGTGAAATAACTGAAAACATGTTTTATATTCTAGTTTCTTCAAAATAGCCACCCTTTGCTCTGGTTACTTTTTCACACACTCCTGGAATTCTCTCGATAAGCTTCAATAGGTAGTGCCCTGAAATGGTATTCACTTCATGTGTCATAGTTTTGATGCCTTCAGTGACAATCTACAATGTAAATAGTCATGAAAATAAAGAAAACACATTGAAATGAGAAGGTGTGTCCAAACTTTTGGTCTGTTCAGCACATCAGGTCGTGTTGGTGCAAATTAACCTCAGGATGCATTTAAGTTTTTTAAAATGTAATTTGACACCTTCCCACCTGCACATGACTGAATTTTACCCTGCCTTATTCACTGCTTAAATAATTGTGTAACTGCCCCATGTACAAGGATTGTCCAGAAATATAACAGGTCCTTTATTGACTTTAGGTATGACAAGTCTCAATTTTGCATTTTGGAAAGAGTTTTAGATTGAAGAAGATGTTAAAACACTTTTTTATTAACCGACATCTTTTCTGTCACTGGGTGAACTTGAAATGTTATTCATTGCCAAGGCTTGGAGCTGCTGGGTCTGAATTGTTTAATGATGGTCTACGCATTGGTTTAGGAGCTTTATGGACACTTCACTTACACCTTATCTGGAATATTAAAACGAAAAACCTCCCAGTCATAACATAAAACCAAATCTGAGCTACAAAAAAACATTTAATCATGACAAAAGGAGAAGGTAAATAAATAACTTCATTATAACATGTTTAAAAACAGGACAAATATGATCTTGAGGAACAATTACATTTAAAACATTCGTCCAGGGTGTACCATGCCTTTCACAGGAGTACAGCTGGGATAGACTCCAACACCCCGAGAGGGACAAGTAGTAGAAAATGGGTGGAAGGATGGATGCATAGACGCCGATCTACATTTTGCCAGTGGGTGCTCGGACGGGCGGTAAATCTGACGCTACTTTTCTGAGCATGCGCGGTTTTTGCTTGGTGGTGAGAAAGAATTTGCCATCAATCCCACGTGGATGCTCGGCATTGCCCATGGGTGCTTGGGCCCCGAAGCACCCACGGAATCTGCGCCTAAAGATGTATCCTATACTGTACGCACACACAACACTAACACCTTGTACCGTGGGTGGAATTCCAATAATTAATTCAACAATGAATGGGCAGTGAGGGATGCCTGCGTGGGACGTGGGGCAGGGCGGAAGTTACCAAATAAAGGACGAACAACTACACAAGACCTTCTCCGCTTTATTCATTTCATTTAAAGTACAAGCGTACATAACATGGTGTCAGAATTTGCCGAACTCGTCTCGAAGGTTTGAGCAAAGTTTAAAAAATAAAAATAAACAATAATGAAGGAACTTGGTCCGCATTGCCGGCGGTGGGTCGGGCACGTTTCCATTGGGGGTTGGGCTCCGCCATGGTTGCCCTTTGTCACCGATTCTGTTCATAACTTTTGCGGACAGAATTTCTGGGCGCAGTCAAGGTGTTGAGGGGTTCCGGTTTGGTGGCCGCAGGCTTGGCTCGCTCCTTTTTGCAGATGGTGTGGTCCTGGTGGCTTCGTCTGGCCGAGTGTGAGGCAACCGGAATGAGGGTCAGCACCTCCAAGTCCGAGTCCATGGTTCTCTCCCAGAAAAGGGTAGAGTGCCATCTCCGGGTTGGGGAGGAGACCCTTCCCCGAGTGGATGAGTTCAAGTACCTAGGAATCCTGTTCACGAGTGAGGGAAGAGTGGATCGTGAGATCGACAGGCGGATCGGTGCGGCGTCTTCAGCAATGCGGACGTTGTACCGATCCGTCGTGGTGAAGAAGGAGCTGAGCCGGAAGGCAAAGCTCTCAATTTACCGGTCGATCTACGTTCCCATCCTGACCTATGGTCATGAGCTTTGAGTCATGTCCGAAAGGATAAGATCACGGGTACAAGCGGCCGAAATGAGTTTCCTCCGCCGTGTGGCGGGGCTCTCCCTTAGAGATAGGGTGAGAATCTCTGTCATCCCGGAGGTGCTCAAAGTAAAGTCGCTGCTCCTCCACATCGAGAGGAGCCAGATGAGGTGGTTCGGGCATCTGGTCAGGATGCCACCCGAACACCTCCGGTGTTTAGGGCACGTCCGACCGGTAGGAGGCCACGGGGAAGACCCAGGATACGTTGGGAAGACTATGTCTACCGGCTGGCCTGGGAACGCCTCGGGATCCCCCGGGAAGAGCTAGAAGAAGTGGCTGGGGAGAGGGAAGTCTGGGCTTCCCTGCTTAGGCTGCTGCCCCTGCGACCCGACCTCGGATAAGCGGAAGAGGATGGATGGATAAATGATAAATGGGTTGTACTTGTATAGCGCTTTTCTACCTTCAAGGTACTCAAAGCGCTTTGACACTACTTCCACATTTACCCATTCACACACTGATGGAGGGAGCTGCCATGCAAGGCGCTAACCAGCACCCATCAGGAGCAAGGGTGAAGTGTCTTGCTCAGGACACAACGGACGTGAAGAGGTTGCTACTAGGTGGGGATTGAACCAGGGACCCTCGGGTTACGCACGGCCACTCCCCCACTGCGCCACGCCTGAAGGAAATAATATGTGAAATGCGAATTTAAAGTTAAAGTACCAATGATTGTCACAATTCCAACCCTTGATGCTGAGTGCCAAGCAGGGAGGCAATGTGTCCCATTTTTTTTTTTTTGTCTTTGGTATGACTCGGCCAGGGTTTGAACTCCCAACCTACCGATCTCAGGGTGGATACTCTAACCACCAGGCCACTGAGTATGTGGTGAATGATGATATACCGTATTTCCTTGAATTGCTGCAGGGCATATAGTAGGCGCCTGCCTTGAATTACTGCCGGGTCAAACTCGCTTCGCAAAATAATTAGCGCATGCTTAGTATTACCGCCATGTCAAACTCGTGAAACTTCCCATATCATCATTTTCAAAGTGGAGGAGGCTGATTTCAATACCGGTAATTTGAAATCGCATAAAGGGAAGAAGATTTAGAGCTGTTCAGTAGGATTTTAAAATAACTAGCGCATGCTTACTTTTACCGCATGCCTTTGGTAAGCGCAGGAGTGAGAAGAGGTTTTTAATTAATTAGCGCCCCGGCGGCAATTCAAGGAAATACGGTATGTTAATTGAATCGGTTAGAGAGTTTTGGAGTTAAAAAAAAATGTACCCAATGCATACCACTGTCTGTATGTTTTATGTGGGGCAAAAAATTGGTTAAAGGGAGATGTAATGTATGGGCAGTGAGCGATGCCTGTGCGCTTGCGCGGGATGTTGGTCAGGGCGGAAGTTACCAAATAAAGGACGAACAACTACAAGCGACCTTCTCTGCTTATTAATTTAATTTAAAGTACAAACATATACAACAAACAATGTACAAACAGGAGTCAGTTTAAGAAACGCAAAAGGAAAAAAACCTGAAAATTAAATAAATAACTTGTGCTTCCTCCTATACTCATTTACGGTGTGCAGCTGTAAACAAACAATGTATTTCAAGGTATATTTGCTGGACACGAAACTATCAGTAATACTAAATGTCTCGTTTCATATTAATTACTTTGTTTTCCTTGATTGAACATTCTCCACAGAAGCGCAGGTGTACCTAATGAAGTGGCCGGCAAGTGTATTAGATTTAATGAATCGTTTTGTTGAATAAAGTCTTAAACTAATTCGTTATACGAACGTTCTAATTCCTGCTATTATTCTTGTTGTATAGTCAGGTGAAAACAAAACAAGTTAGTCTGAGAGCGTCAATAAAATAGTTTGTTAGTGTATCGCTATTTCTGTATGGATCGCCTTCACACTTCCTGAAGGACTCCTTTGTTTATTTTTTTTCCGCCACATATATAAATGTAGTACTTTATTACGTCCGTACAAGTGTGCTTCAAATCACATTAGGGTATTTGACTAACAATATAAAACTAAACTTTTTTGTTGCTAATAACGAGGTAAAAATAATGTGTGGCAACTAGCTAAGTTAGTTAGCATGGACGCTAAATGTATCATAGCGTCGGAAGTGTCCTGTCAAAAAACCGCTCACCTTAAGCCTCGCTTTCCCGGTAATTCTTCCGACAGTCCGGCGATAAAAGGCACTTGTTGGTCGCTGGAGGAAGATTTAAAATCCAGTGAAGTTTGCTTAGGACAGTGTGTAGACGGATTGACTCAGGAGCAGCCGCTTCCTGTCTGTCGGTGGGATCCCGAGTAGACTTCGCTCCTGTCCGGACAACTTCGGAAACTTACCTTCCCCGACCAAAGATCGCCTATGCAGGAACGTGCATCACACTGAAGAATTTTTCGTGATCTCTCGACGCCAATTTCACGCACGACTACTGCGTCCGTTCAGCAAAATTAAGTTTGAATCTCATTTTTATATTGTAATTTGAAACCTATCCACACCGATTCGTTCGTAATTCCTTTAGATCCGTTGGAGATCTCGGCAACAATGTTTCCGGCGCTTCAGGTGTTTTCTATGCAAACAAAGATTGCGCCCCAGAGCCTTTAAGAGGCTGAACTACAACATTGCAATCAAGCTCATGCTCACCAATTTAAATCTACTAGAGCAATGGTCCCCAACCTTTTTGTATCCGCGGACCAGTCAACGCTTAATAATTTGTCCCGCGGCCCGGGGGGGGATCTTTTTTTTTTTTTTTTTCTTTGTCATGAAAAAGGGACGTTTTTGTCATGAAAAGGGGAGGTTTTTGTGGTTGGTGCACTAATTGTAAGTGTATATTGTGTTTTGTATGATGATTTTAGAAAAAAAATTAAAAATAAATTATCATTATTATCCATCAATCAATGTTTACTTATATAGCCCTAAATCACTAGTGTCTCAAAGGGCTGCACAAACCACCACGACATCCTCGGTAGGCCCACATAAGGGCAAGGAAAACTCACACCCAGTGGGACATCGGTGACAATAATGACCCAGTGGGACGTCGGTGACAATAATGACTATGAGAACCTTGGAGAGGAGGAAAGCAATGGATGTCGAGCGGGTCTAACATGATACTGTGAAAGTTCAATCCACAATGGATCCAACACAGTCGCGAGAGTCCAGTCCAAAGCGGATCCAACACAGCAGCGAGAGTCCCGTTCACAGCGGAGCCAGCAGGAAACCATCCCAAGCGGAGGCGGATCAGCATCCATCCATCCATCCATTTTCTACCGCTTATTCCCTTTTGGGGTCGCGGGGGGTGCTGGCGCCTATCTCAGCTACAATCGGGCGGAAGGCGGGGTACACCCTGGACAAGTCGCCACCTCATCGCAGGGCCAACACAGATAGACAGACAACATTCACACTCACATTCACACACTAGGGCCAATTTAGTGTTGCCAATCAACCTATCCCCAGGTGCATGTCTTTGGAAGTGGGAGGAAGCCGGAGTACCCGGAGGGAACCCACGCAGTCACGGGGAGAACATGCAAACTCCACACAGAAAGATCCCGAGCCTGGATTTGAACCCAGGACTGCAGGACCTTCGTATTGTGAGGCAGACGCACTAACCCTTCTTCCACCGTGAAGCCATTATCATTATTATTTTTTTTTTTAAATAAAAATGAATAAAAAATTATTCTGCGCCCCGGTATCAATCGGGCCACGGCCCGGTGGTTGGGGACCACTGTACTAGAGCAGGGGTGTCAAACTCATTTTAGCTCAGACGCCGCATGGAGGAAAATCTATTCCAAGGTGGGCCGGAAGGGTAAAATCATGGCATGATAACTTAAAAATAAAGCCAACTCCAGGTTGTTTTCTGGGTTTTATCCATCCATCCATTTCCTACCGCTCATTCCCTTTTGGAGTCGCTGGTGCCTATCTCAGCTACTAATTGGGCGGAAGGCGGGGTACACCCTGGACAAGTCGCTACTTCATCGCAGGGCTCTTTGTTTTACTTTGGCCAAAAATAGAACAAGCACATTCTGGTAAATGTACAAATCACAGATAATAATCTAGACAAAACACTTCGTTTGTTGAAAATTCTGAGGAAATTGGTGCAGTTTCAGAAACACAATGAGCATAGACTTTGTCTCTACAAAGCCAGGATTCAACTTTAAGTCAAAGTCTTTCTGGGATTGAAGAAAAAACACCACATTGAACTCAACAAACTGTAAGAAACGGAGGTAAAAACTATTCAAAAGTGTTAAGTTCACTTTCCTTGTGTTTGACAGAAACATTTTGGGGCAACGAGGGTTCCAAATGACGATGTGTTCGAAGCAGAAGACATAAAACGGCAGGTTTAAGGTTTCATGTGGGTCGAGGAGGAGGAGCCACAGTCACCCTTTCTTGTGTACCTCTTGCTTGGCCCCGGTATAAACCGTGCTTGCCTAACAGAATTGCTATTGTGACATCTAGTGGACATATTTAGAACAGCAGTTTATTTCGTAAAAAAAAAAAAAAAAAAAAATAGCTCATTTTAATATTTGGCAAACTCATCACGGGTCGTACGTTTGACACCCCTGTACTAGAGTTAATATATGAATATCAAAATTATGATTGACAAATATATACAGTGAGGTGCACAAGTATTTGCACACCAGCTCCTGCCGTGTAGTTCTGGGCTGATTCCTCACTTTTCCTTTATTGATTGATTGAAACATTTAGTAGTAGATTGCACAGTACAGTACATATTCCGTACAATTGACCACTAAATGGTAACACCCCAATAAGTTTTTCAACTTGTTTAAGTCGGGGTACACGTTAATCCAGGGGTGTCCAAACTTTTTCCACTGAGGGCCGCACACTGAAAAATCAAAAAGCATTTTGACATTTTTATTTATTTATTTTAAAAACCCATACAATATATATATAAAAAAATATACATTTATGCCTCCACTCAGTCCCCATAGGATTTTGGTCCAAAAAATATAAAAAATGCGTCATTATTCAGTATAACTATTTGTATTATCTTTCAGGTTTTAAATCTCTACATCAGGGGTCACCAACCTTTTTGAAACCAAGAGCTACTTCTTGGGTACTGATTAATGCGAAGGGCTACCAGTTTGATACACACTTAAATAAATTGCCAGAAATAGCCAAATTGCTCAATTTACCTTTAATAAATAAATCTATATATATAAAAAAAATGGGTATTTCTGTCTGTCATTCCGTCGTAAAATTTTTTTCCTTTTACGGAAGGTTTTTTGTAGACAATAAATCATGAAAAAAACACTTAAATGAACGGTTTGAAAGAGGAGAAAACACGAAAAAAAAATTCAAATTAAATTTTGAAACATAGTTTATCTTCAATTTCAACCTTTTAAAATTCAAAATTCAACCCCCAAAAAATAAAGAGAAAAACTAGCTAATTCGAATCTTTTTGAAAAAAAAAAAAAACAATTTATGGATAAATAAATGATAAATGGGTTGTACTTGTATAGCGCTTTTCTACCTTCAAGGTACTCAAAGCGCTTTGACACTACTTCCACATTTACCCATTCATCATCATTAGTAATTTTTCCTGATTAAGATTAATTTTAGAATTTTGATGACATGTTTTAAATAGGTTAAAATCCAACCTGCACTTTGTTAAAATATATAACAAATTGGACCAAGCTATATTTCTAACAAAGACAAATCATAATTTCTTCTAGATTTTCCAGAACAAATATTTTAAAAGAAATGCAAAATACTTTGAAATAAGATTTAAATTTGATTCTAAAGATTTTCTAG
Source organism: Nerophis ophidion (assembly GCF_033978795.1). Lineage (NCBI taxonomy): Eukaryota > Metazoa > Chordata > Actinopteri > Syngnathiformes > Syngnathidae > Nerophis > Nerophis ophidion. Next base: position 42,781,363 of record NC_084624.1, read on the forward strand.
ATTTGCCAGAATATTTTTTGGGAGTTTTAATCATAGTAGGTTTGAAGAAATGTTTCACAAATATTGTTCGTCGAAAAAACAGAAGCTAAAATGAAGAATTAAATTAAAATGTATTTTATATTCTTTACAATTATTAAAAAAATACTTGAACATTGATTTAAATTGTCAGGAAAGAAGAGGAAGGAATTTAAAAGGTAAAAGGATATATGTGTTTAAAAATCCGAGAATCATTTTTTCTCTAAAATTGTCTTTCTGAAAGTTATAAGAAGCAAAGTAAAAAAATAAATTTATTCAAACAAGTGAAGACCATGTCTTTAAAATATTTTCTTGGATTTTCAAATTCTATTTGAGTTTTGTCTCTCTTAGAATTAAAACTGTCGAGCAAAGCGAGACCAGCTTGCTAGTAAATAAATAAAATGTAAAAAATAGAGGCAGCTCACTGGTAAGTGCTGCTATTTGAGCTATTTTTAGAACAGGCCAGCGGGCTACTCATCTGGTCCTTATGGGCTACCTGGTGCCCGCGGGCACCGTGTTGGTGACCCCTGCTCTAGATCAACATTAGGTCATTCTGTCAATATAACATTTTAAAAGATTTAAGTTGTATGCTCTTTTTCTCAACTAAAACCCATTTTTTTATGGAAAAAACACAAAATATGCAATATTTTCACCCAATAATTTTTTTAAGTGGAATATTTGAGATTATGTAATAATTGGAGCCTTAAAAATGTCAAAAACCCATAACACCATTGATTTTAATTCATTATTATTTTTTGAGCAATGACACTTAAAAACAAATCACACCAAAATGATTGGGGATCTAAAAAGGTCCTCCTCATTAAAGTGATAAAAAAATAAATGATATATAATTTTTACTGTTTACTTTTAACACAATAATCTCGAAATCATCTTCAGATCTGTTAATTATAAGTTGTATTATGTTTTTTTTTTTTTTGTTTTCGGCCCTTATTTAAAAAAAAAAAAAAGCTCCATCTTTTTATATAGCAAACACAAAAAATGCATAACTTTCCCCCAAAATATCTCAAAGTGCAATATTTAATGTGACGTAATTGGAGCCTTGAATAGGTCAATAATTCATAATGACATTGATTTTGATTCATTATTATGTTTTAAAGAAAGAAAAAGCCTGCATGGCAGCTTTGTGTTTTATTAGAGTCAACATTGCAACATTTTCTTGTTACATTTGACCTGTTTGCTCTTTTATATCACTTTTTATGTTTTTAGTTTTTTCAATCGTATTTTTTAAAATGTGCCGTGGGGCCGTTAAAAAATGACCTGCGGGCCCCACTTTGGACACCCCTGCGTTAAACCATCCATTTCCTACCGCTTGTCCGTTTTGGGGTCGCGAGGAGTGCTGGAGCCTATCCCAGCTGCATTCATGGTAATGAGTGATGTCCCACAAGTAGAGATCTCACTTGGAGCCCCAGTCTGAGGTAGATTAGTAGTCATGTTTAGCCTTTTCCATTCTCACAGTTGATCTATTACAGGGGCCTCAAAGTAAATTTACCTTGGGGCCACTGGATGTGGAGTCGGGGTGAGGCTGGGCCACAAGAAAATATTTCTTAAATGTTGCATAATCCTCAGGATGTGTAGTTGGATAATGACAATTTTAAATTGTATCTCTTATGCATCGCAACTTTCTCTGTGCAAATAAGACAAAGAAATATTGCATCTCCCACTTTTCCTGGAATTGTCTTTGCACATCACAAACCTCTCTCTTCACTGCAGGCTTTGAAAAAGACATGTTTGGGGTTGTGGAATATATTAGTATTTAGCCGACGCACAGAGAATAATGTTATTTCCGCAATGTGTGTCGTTCCGCTTTTCCTCCCTAAAGCAACACACGATCGGCGGATTACAGCCGGGGAAAGTACCTGGATAGCGAGCGCAAAAAAGTGACGGTTCCTGAAATGTGTTTTCCGGCGTCATATAGAAATAAATGCAGTGTTCATCGTGTGAGGCAATGCAAATTAAACAATAAAAAACAAATAACGGTTTGAATTGGTCCATGTTACCGGGGACTGTTATTACTGACGGACAGGTGTTGCGGTGTGACTGCAGCCAAGCACATAAAAAAAAAAACCTTGTCTCCATGGCAGCGTTTGTCGCTTTCACTTATTTGCCGCTTTTCCACTAACGCAGAGGTAGGCAACCCAGAACGTTGAAAGAGCCATTTTGGACCCAAATAACAAGGCTGGCAAGCACCATTCATTGCGGCCGCACTAACATTAAACATTCATATTAAGGTGGGAGATGCAAAATAACGTCTTGCGGGCCGCAATTGGCCCGCGTGTCTTAGACCCCTGATCTATTTTCACCAAGCTGCTCCCCAATTGTCTCATGGCCTTTTTCAGCTTTGTGGAGCTCTACAATTTGGTCTCTTTTGACAGCTCTTTGGTCTTGCCCGTGGTAGCAGTTGGACCTTGACTGTGGGTTGCACGGGTGACTTTAATGACTTCAAAGGGGTGGTGGGTGGGGGATTAGTTTAAGGTAGACTGACAGCTCTTTGAGAGTCGTACTTCTTGCTGATTCTCGTGTGCAAATACTTATGGACCCTTGCAACACACGAATAAAACATTTAAAAAATCGTACAATGTGATTTTTTTCTATGATGAACATTTCAGACACCTATCAAATTTTCAAGTGGGAGAACTTGCAAAATTTCAGACTTGTGGACCTCACTGTACCTTAAAAACTGTCATTACCGAAGAAGCACAGAGGTCAATGTATTTATTCATAATTATTTAATCACACATACATTTTTACATCATGCAGTCAATCCAAAACTGTGATCTCTTTCAACAATCCAGTCTCCGTCCATGTCAGAGCTAGTTATTTGTGCCTCAATTAGCCAGGAATGATCCAGTACCTTTGTCCACTCATGGATCCCCCCTCCAAAAAAAAAAAAACAACACCTGCCCTTTAAAATGTGACCAACTATTACACAGTAATAAAAAAGTGGCAAACACCGTATTTTCTTTAATTTAGAACAAATGCAAAATTAGGAGCCACAGATATTATGTTTTACTTTTTAACTATGTTTCCATTTGATATCCAGTTGTATTGGGAGGACAAAGAAAAGATCAACATTTTGAGGTCCGTGCTTCAAAGATTTGTACTATTCTAGACTATTATGAAGCTTACAGGGAATAAACCACCTTGGATGACATCCAGACACTGTCCTGTCTCAAGACTTAGGGGGCGTGAGTACAGCCTGCGTCTCAGCGAAGCAACACCCTTTTTAGTCAAAAACGTATGGAGTGCTTTTATTTAGTGAGCAAGTGCTGTTAACCCGGATGTCTTTCTTCAAGCTAGATGAATATATTTCATGTTGACATGTCAGGCCGATTCATATTTTGCACAGCTGTTGTATAGTCTGGTGGAAATCTTTTAGTGCGGTCCGTTTTCCTTAAATAACAAGCTCATGTTTTATCTGTGCATAAATATAAGTATGAAAGAGGGTGTGATCACCCGTGATCTGATATACAGTGTATTTTACAGTATATATTGCACTTGTACATGGTGTTAGCGTTCTCATGCAGGGTTACAATCACAAATATGGTCTGAGCCAATGCACTGGGGCTTTACGAGGTACAAAAAAACTAAATGTGTTGGGTTTAAAAAAAAAAAAGAGGGGACAGAATAACGTAAACAAAGAACCATAATTAAAAACTCCTACACTGCTGACTTGTTATATATATATAAACACTTCCTCAGGCAACAACAGATTGTTGTGCAATTCTTAACCCTGCTTTTCTGACTTGCTGATCAGCAACAAAGGGTTTGGATCCTGGACAAGTCACCCTCCGAGCGCAGTTTATCAATCTAGAAGCACGGAAAGCGATACAGTACATCAAGCCCAGTAAAAAGTCAACCCAAAGGGGCATATAGACACACACGCCACATTTATTAACGAGGGTAGGGACGCGGCAAATAATGAACCTTTGAAGTTGATTTTGGATCAAGAACATTTTTCACCCACCTGGGACAGGACAAGTGCGGCGTGATGGTGAGTACACCCCAAGTCTACGACTGTATTTGCAGATATAAATAGCGTCCGCCAGTGAGAGGCAAAAAGAGCACAAGTAGCATCACAAGCTTTTCAAAAAGTGTTGACTGGATCATTCTCTTCCTTCCTACATTTGCTCTTCACATCGTCCCCACGACCATAACAAGTACAGCTTTAACTTAACCATAAAAACAATTGGCCTCCACAGGTATTAAGTTAAATACATCTACAGTACACCGTTGCACAACTTGGCTTTGTTTTTTTTAGGCCCACCTCCTTAGCCACCTTCCTACCACCATCCAGTTGTGTGACCAGGAGAGCGTGTGCAATAGTGCAGATTTAACATCTGTATGACTGAACACGACAGTAGTGTTTGATGCCATCTAGCCATTTACATGTTTTTTGAGTGTGTGTGTATATCATTTTTTTTTTTTTTTACTGTCCCCCTAAAGAAATATGTCAAATCTACTGTGAGAAGTGTGTTATTAATTTTGAAATGTACAAAGATTGGCCTAAAAAGATGGAGTTAGGTCTCACAATAGGATAGGGTCTATTTTTGGTCTTTCTTTGTGTAATGTTCAGGTCTTGCTACCGTTACATTCAGCTGGGGGCAGTGCAAAACTACTCGCACGACGATGACAGTCATGTGCAAAAAAAACTAAACTAAACAAAAAAAACTGATTTAAAAAAAAAAAAGGAAAGCTACACATTCAAGTCGCGTGCAGTTTCGCTCGCCAAGGCTGCGCTCAAGACTGTTTGGTTGGTTGAGTGGACATAATTATTAACTTCTGTAAACTCCCCATATTTTTATTATTGTCGAAGGAAGTGATGCATCGCGATGAGAGGAAGGTGCTTGGGAGGTGGTGTGGTTTAAGCAGGGAGTGAATGCTTAGAGCTGTACAGCCAGAAATATTTATATGTATATATATTTATAAATCAGAGACTTCTTGGCGGCTCGGAGGCAGAAACGAGGAGCCTGTCTGCTGAAAAGGAATGACAGGTTTGATAGGTTGGCGGCTGGGATGGCAGGGTCTCTGGGGAGATGGGGGAGGCGCGGTTGGTTGCTATTGGCTTCTTATGCGGTGTCCTCATTTCCTGCTCGCTCTTCAGCTGCACACACAAATTCAAACATTTCAACCCATTAAGGCCAAGACAGGTTACATACAATTAAAAGGAAAATATATAAGATTGATTAGCATTAATATAATTTAATGCTATGTTTTGTATTGGTTCTTTCAAGTAAATAATTATGTCATTTGTCACATGTGGAGGAGCAATCGCTTTATTTAAATGAAACATCTTTATTTTGACTGTGGATTATGGCTTTCGCTTGTGAAAGTTTGTCAAATGTAAATGTGGACGAGTGATTGCAAGACCATCGTCCACACTGTGCACGTGTTTGCATGTGGATTTTGTCAGTCCAACTAGGGCTGGGTGATATATCGATATACTCGATATATCGCGGGTTTGTCTCTGTGCGATATAGAAAATGACGATATCGTGATATTCGAGTTTACGTTCTCACGCAGTTGCTTTGAGGTGCGGGCATTACACTACAGGCTCTTTCCACTCTTTGTTGTCTCTCCTTCTCACAGAAACATGGAAGAAGCGTACATTCTTACATACATCACATATGTATACGCCCTCGCAGAGCAGAGAGGTAGTGACATGGGTAACTTTAGCTGTGATGCGAGTGGTTATACGAGAGAAAAGAAGGTGCCAATCTGGTAACAAATGAAGGAATAATTAATTCCCAAGAAAAACAGTAAGGGGTCCATTGTCTGGCGGTGGTTTGGCTTCAAGTGGGAAGATGGCAAACAGACAACCATAATTTGTCAAGTGTGGGGCAAAAGCGTTGCTGCAAAAAGTACCCATCCATCCATCCATTTTCTACCGCTTATTCCCTTTCGGTACCCTTACTGCTAATATGTAGCATCATTTGAAATGTCACCTGCTAGAGAATGAAGAGTGCTTGAAACTCTGCATGTCAACATCTCTGTTCGGTGCCACACCAACAAAAAGCCGAGGCAACAATTTCCACATCAACACCGTATGGAAAAAATAGTCAACAACAGGAGATAACGTCCGCAGGAACCTACCTCATAGCGAAGGACATACACTATTTGATTTTCTATTATGCAGCTAATTTGTACTTGACAGTTATTGAAATGTCTTGTGTGACATCATGCCCAAAAGTGCACTCATAGCTTGTTTTAAAATGTCTCTAAAAATCTTCCATTTTCTGTTTTGGAAATGACATGAATGTTTGTGCCACAGCTTCATAACTGTTTAATAAATACAGTTTTGGTCAATTGACTTAGTTGTGATTTCCCTCTCTGCATGAAAGTTTAAAATGAGCATATATTAATGCAGTATGAACAAGGATGTTTTAAAGTAGACACATAGAATCATCATACTGCTGTGATTATATGCATCAAGTGTTCATTCAAGGGTAAGGCAAAATATCCAGATGTAAATCGTGCATTGTGACGTGGCCTAAAAATATCGAGAAATTAAGCCCAAATCCCTGCAATCCATAAATACGCTACTCACGTGCATTGTGGTTAAGCAATTGCATTCCTGTTGTTGATTCTGTTTGTACAACCAGATTACATAATGAGGAACAAATCAAGCATTTACATACTTCTTGTCGGTCTTGGTGGTGCCGCCGCCCCTGATGGACACAGTCTGGCTGTTCTGGTAAAAGCTTCCTCCACTGCGGTTGATGTTCGGGTGAGTGGGGGATGCCACCGGCTGCTGCCCAGGCCGGATGGGCTTGGCTGAGGAGGAGGAGGGAGAAGATGACAAGATTTTTGCGAGGACTTAGAGTTTTATGTTAATAAGCACGAGCAAAAATATGTGGTGACAAACATGCTAGTTGTTGTTCTCAAATCCTACACTCACCAATCTGGGCCGAGTGTCCCCTCCTGGCCATGTTCTTGGCCCTAACGGCCTCCTTGATGCGGTCCACCTCCTGCTGGTACCGCTTGCGGTCACGGGCGGCGTTCTCCTTGGCCTCTTTCAGTGCAGACTCCAGGGCCTTGACCCGCTCAGCCGTAGCACGTAGGCGCTTTTCCAGTTTAGGAAGCTCACACCGAAGGTCTGCATTATCACGCACCAGCTGCCGCCACATAGGTAAAAATGTCATTGGTTAAAATCGCAGCAGTGTGTGGATGTGTGGCGTTTAACACGCTTACCTGTTTGTGAACCTTGGTGAGCTGCTCAAGATTGTTCTCAAGAAAGGAAATTTTCTGCTTTTGTGCCGCACTGCCCCCAGTGTCGTCAGAGTCCATTTCGGCACTCTGCACAGCACAAAGGAAAGGCATTTGCATTGGAATACAAGCACGCACAAACAGAATCACAGTAGAGTCATTGAAATGTGTTGCTGCCTTTTGGCTAAATGAATTATTCACACTGCAACTCAGACTCTACCTGTCTGGACAAAGACATATTGAACATAATGGTTCACCTTTTTCACTCGAGTGGCCAAGTCCTGGACAAAAAGCTTCCTCAGGTTATGCAGGGTCTGCAGTTCTTTGGCCTTAAATAAAGTCAGACAAGTAAAATAATTAGAAAAAAAATAGGTGTGCTTCTGTATTTCAGCCTAACAAAAAGTACTCACCACTGTCTCCTCCAGACCTTTCAGGTCCTGCCTGGCCTGCTCCCGCCTGTCCTGCATCACCCTGCGTGGAGAGAACACATCAAGGTTATATCGTAGGAGACGACATGATTGGCAGGTGGTTCACTTTGCGTTCGCTGTTACGTACGTGAGCTCGTGCAGTTTGCGACTCTTGTCCTGGTCGGTGGATTTGAGCTTCTCGTGCTCCACTCTCAGCCTCTCCTGTTCCAGCATGATCTTTTGGTTCAAACTGGAACGGGAAATGAAGCATGAATAAATGTGCCGATACTGCGGTAAGAGTGACGGCCTCTGTCAGTCTTACTCCTGTAGCTCGGTGATGAGCTTCTCCTTGTTGTCCAGCTCATCTCTCAGGCTGCTGATTTGCTTCTGGTGCGCCTCACGGTGAGAGTGGATCTGCTTATCCACAGCTTCCTTTAGTGCCGCACACAAAAAGACAAGGATAAATGTTACTTTTTGAGATATTTGAGGGGATGGAGCTGGCAATGCTTAACAGGACCTGACCCACACACCTTGACTTCATTGGCAGACTGGATCTCGTTCTCCTTCTCCATAGCATGGACTTTCTCTGGAAACCCAAAAAGTGATCCGTCATTGTTTAGTAATAAATAAAAACCTAACTTTGCAGCTTTGTCATATTAATAATTAGCGATAATAATAATCAATACATCCGTAGTGATGGTTGATGAATCCCATCTTGAGGCATATCAGGCAAAATATATTATTGCACATATTATTGCACTAATGCATCATTTTTGTGTCTTTGTTCAGCTTTAATGTTGTAAGGTTCGGGTTTGATTTTATTATTTTCCAACTTCCAAGCTGTCTTGTTTTTGCGTCTTCGTTCAGCTTTAATGTTGTAAGCTTCAGGTTTGATTATATCATTTGCCAACTTGCCATCTTCTTTGAATTAAGGTACAACGATTTGTCGACAAATATGTACAATAAAATTTGTCCACAACAGTCGGTGACGCCATCGCTCATGTTTTCCCAGACAGAAGCGAGTCAGCACGGCCGCTCTCAACAATATCGCAGGTAAAAAGGTAAAGTGTGGAAACATTTCATCCTAATATTGTTAAAGACATAACCTTGCTCATTTTGCATACCTCTTGTGATATGGGAGAATTTAAAGTAGAGCCATGATGTCTGACCTTTGGAGGAAGCGATCTCAACTCGGTAAGATAGTTACATTGTTACCTTCCTAGCTAGTGAAGAGTGAGACAAAGTTGTGTGAAAAATAGATTGTATTATCATTAATCCTGAATTTAAAGGCAAATGGCTAAATTTGAGCTACCGAATAGGTTTATGCTTCATAACCAGCAAGTCCTCGACTATCAAAAAAGTAATCAGTCGCAGCCCAAGTCATCACTGCAGCATATTTGTCTGACATACCCTGAGCGCTGAGTTTGACCAGCTCCTCATTGAGAGAGTCCACGTTCTCCTCCAACTGCCTCTTCTTCTGCTCCACATTCTGCAGGTACTCAGTCAGGGACTTGATTTTAGCCTCGTGCTGCAAACAGATGACATTTTTGTCATTAATTTGCAGGTTCTCAATTGCAGATGGGTCAACGGTTTTGAGTGGTGCGGACCTGCGAGATACGGAGCTGGCAGGCGGCTAACTCCTTCTCGTTTTCGTCGATTTTCTTGTTGCTCTCCGACTGGGTGCCCTCCAACTGCTTGCAGCGTTTCACCATGGTCTTCACCTCTGACTTCATTTTGCTGATGTACAAGCGCGCCACGGTAAACTCCTCGTCGATCATTCCGCCCTCGTGCTGCTGACAGAGGAGGGAAGAGCACAGCGAGATGTGAGGAAGAGGAAGGTGGAAGATCAGTGCTTCAAAAGGATGTCTGACTTGGCTTTAGCCAAGCTGGTGTTGCTCTCTAATGCAGCTTTACCTTGATATCATTGCTGCCTACAGCAATGCCAATTTCAGCTAAATCTTTAAGCAGAGACGACATCATTTCAGTGACCCGCTTCTTCTGGTGGTTGGACATCTCCTTTAGCTTCTGCAGTTCGGAGTCCAGAGATGACAAGATGGACTGCCGAAAAAAGAAAGATGTGAATAAGTCGCAGGATAACATAGGATTTTGTATTCTTTCAATTGCAGGATTCCTAAGAACAAAGTAAGGATAAAGGATGTACTCACCGACTTCTGGCTCAACTCCTCGCTGATCATTTCAAATTCCTTAGTCTTGTCTTCAACCTCCTGACTTTTTTGGTCATAATTGACGGCCAGCTCCTCCAGGGCCTGCAGTACCTCTTTTACCTCCTCCTTGGAGGCCTCGTTTTCTGCCTGCAGACGGTTCAGCTCAGACTGGAGGTTTTCGTGATCACGGCGGGAGGAGACCAGGAGCTGCCCAAAGAGAAATTTGGTAAAAAAGACTTTCATGGATTGGATCAGTGTTTCTTAGCCGTTGGGGCAAGGCTCATTATTGGGCCACAAGCAGCCCTATCTTAGCTGTGGGCCGTATTGGCCGCAACGATACCTAGTTAAATATTTATTTTTCCACCACTTGTTTTAGTAATGACAATCACGAACAAACAGAAGTAGTCTGGAGATAAAACCAAAGAAAAGTTTCTTAACCGAAAAGATTATGACTAAAATGATGAAACTGTATTTTCACTTGCACTTTAATTTTGGTGACAGTTAAGAAACACACAAATTATTAATTTTGTTCATATATATATATATATACAAACACACACACACACATATCTATATCTATATCTACATATCTATATCTATATCTATATCTATATATATATATATATATATATATATATATATATATATATATATATATATATAGATATATATATATATATACATACACACACACACACACACACACACACACATACATACATATATATGTATATCAGGGTTTCCCAAAGATTCATTTATTTGTGGCGGCCCGCCACGAAAGAATTACGGCTGCCACAAATAAAAAAAAATAATAATAAAAATAACAATTTTTTTTTTCCCCCCTGACTTTTGACTCGCTACACCGCTCATAAAAGCAATGGGACTCTGTCTGTGAATGTAGCTTATAGTTACATATTATATAAATATGTAAATATTATATAAATATGTATATAAATATGTACATAAAGTGTTGTAATTATATTCCAACTCCGCGTTCTTCTTTGTCCTCGCCGCCAAAATACTTCACAATTGGTATGGTTTGCAACTCAAGACATTTTTTGCTATCCTTGCTAATAAAAAGTCCAGCACTCACCTCCTCCTGATCCAGCATCTGCTGCTTCAGCTTCTCGGCCAGCTGGCTCTGTTGGTTGATCTCTTCATCCTAAAAGTAGCAGACGTGCACCAGCATTAGTATTCACAGCGTGCCTCATTGTACACAAAGTCATGGTGTGAGGTGAAAGACAGCTGAGAAATTAACATTCGAGAACAAGTATTTTATCCAGTAGAGATGGCAAATAACTCCCTCCAAACAAGAAAAGGAACCCCAGCAGGTATCTTAACCTTTGAGTCGACTTAATTCAAAACTACTTTATGCTTCTTAAGAGATGAATATTGGACACGCTCAAAAAAGTGGTAATATGTTTTTTCTTAAACTTTCAACACTATAATCAATCAAAGTTTACTTACATTGCCCCTTAATCACAAAGGTCTCAAACAACTGCACAAGCCAAGACGACATCCTCATCCACATCAGGGCAAGAAAACACTTAACCCATTGGGGACATGAAACCTTGGAAGCGACCGCATATGTTCTTCCAAAAACTCACACTATCCCTTTTATCCCAAAAACGGATGCATTCTAAAAATTATTGTTAAGTCATATAAAATATATATTTTTTAAAAACTTAACATTTTAGACCTATTTATAGATAACATTTTTCCATCCATCCATCCATATTCTTCCGCTTATCTGAGGTCGGGTCGCGGGGGCAGTAGCCTAAGCAGGGAAGCCCAGACTTCCCTCTCCCCAGCCACTTCGTCCAGTGTTCCCAGCCAGCCGGGAGAAATAGTCTTCCCAACGTGTCCTGGGTCTTCCCCGTGGCCTCCTACCAGTCGGACGTGCCCAAAACACCTCCCTAGGGAGGCAGCCTGACCAGATGCCCAAACCACCTGATCTGGCTCCTCTACATTTTTATATATCTGTAATGTTTTTTAATATTTTATGTTCTTTTTGTAACAAAAAAAATTATAATTCGCAACACTGATTATTGTGCATTATTATTTTTGGAACATTGACAGCATTTTTTTTTTTTTTAAATAGACAAACTCATAAAAGTGTCATATATTATTAAAAAAAAACTACAACAACTTTAAATGCTTTAAATCTTTCAGCAGGTTCACACTTATCCACATTTTTTGGATGACTTACATATCTTTTGTTTTGTAAAACAAACACAAAACAAATTTCTTATTATGGGAAAAACTAAATATGCAACATTTTCTAAAAAATTGTTTAAAAGTGGATAATTCGAAATTCGATTTCAGTGGTTAGCGCTTGTGCCTCACAGAGAACGCCCCGGGTTCTTTCTGTGGCCCTAGTGTGTGAATGCTTGTTTGTCTTTCTGTGTTGGCCCTGCAATGAAGTGGCGACTTGTACCCTGCCTTTCGCCAGAGTGCAGCTGGGATAGGCTCCAGCTCTCCCTTCAACCCTGAGAGGGAAAATGGATGGAAAAAATGATCACCTATTTTTGCTGAAACTAAATGTTTGTTTGAACGTAAATACCGTTGAAGATTACGTGCATTTAAACTGCATTTTTTTCTAAAGTGCCGTCACTGTAGTGGCTGCTGGTTGCAGGAGCTCTGCGCTGTTGTTTATCCTCCTTTTGTGTTCTTGGTGTTTTCCTGTGTTCTTTGCCTTTAGGTCCTGGCATCTTCAGAAATGCGCAACAAGCGGTAGCACTTTCGTGACTTCTGCAGTGCTTTTTGGTGCCATTTCGTGAACTTTTGGATCTGCCTAGAGGAGCCTTTTGGCCATGTCCATGTTTGCACCGGAGACCAGCTGCTGACTCTGCCACACGTTTATGTTGCGGACAGAGACAGGGCTGCGGTGCCTGAACATTCCTTAATTGAGGACTATTAACTAGAACATTTTATAAAATAATACACACTTTATTTCAATCTGCCAGAAAATGTCCTACACCTATGTGATTGGTTTTAGAAAGTACCTTTACTAGAGGTGGGGGAAATAATCGATTTTTAGATGCAACGCAATTCTGACATGGACTACTATCGAATCGATTAGTAAACGTCAATAACCGATAATTAATTTCCATCCATTTTCTACCGCTTGTCCCTTTTGGGGTAGATAATCGATTTAGTTATTGCAAATAAAGTAATGCAGACAATTCTAAAATTTGGGTGACTGAAGATCGTACCAGCCCCTTATTTTAAAAGGCACTTATGGTCCAGTTTTGCACACATTTCCATTAAGTTAATAAATGGGAGGAATAATTGAACAGATTCTAATTCCCCAATTTTTTTTTTTTTTTTAAGTTGCACATGATAAACGCTTATTTAGTGAAACAAATAGACTTGTAAAACTGCATCAATATTCATAAAATTAAGGATGCATCAATAATCAATTTTAATTGATTATCGATGCATCCCTAATTGAAATCAAATCGTGAGGTAGCCATAGCTTCCCACCTCTAGTCAAAATCCCCACAAAAAAAGTAAGGCTGGACTTCCTGCCCACTGTCTTTACTTTCTGCCAACAGTAACAATCTACATTGTGTGTTATTAATGTGTTAAACTAATCTAAACACGGGAAGTAAAGCTCAAGAGCTGGCTGTTGTTTCAATGTGACGTCTCACAGCGATCGTGGATTAAGAAAATGTTTTTTTTGTCAGGACGACAACTTTTCATGGTGTTGGACCTGGTATTTCCATTATCCACCCTTTTCCTGATCGCTATCTTCCCAGTGGTGGCTCATCAGTAAATAAGAGAGCAGCCGAATTTTCCCACTCCTCAAAAATGAGCCCGGATGCAGCGTGTTTATAAAATATGTGTGCCGTTAAAGGAACTTACAATTAATGCGTTATCGTGTTAACTTTGACAGCCCTAACTTTCTTTTTTGTGGACTTTTTGCAGCGCTGCAAGCACATCATTTCTCTGTTGTAGGATGATTAAAGTCTATCGTATCATTTAACCACAATCTGTCATGTAGGAGTTTAGTGGTGCCATTGCACATATACACGCTGACAATGGACACAAAATGTCTTCAAAACCACATTTACACACCTCTCTGTAGCAATAACAACCCACTCCGATAATGTTTTTTTGCATTCAAGTTGTAAGTTGGCAAACCTTTCAAATTAAATTTTATCATGCAAAAACACTATGTGAATGAAAATGCCTCTCGCATTGGCTAGAGGATAAGTGTAATTTCATACAAAACAATTTTTCCTTGTATTTCGGAAGGGAGATGCTTAGATCTGTTCAGTATTTGTGGTGAAAGCAATATAACATGTTAGGTTTTCTGATTCCGTTGTGGTGAAAAAGGAGCTGAGCCAGAAGGCAAAGTTCTCAATTTACCGGTCGATCTACATTTCCATCCTCACCTATGGTCATGAGCCTTAAATTTTGACCGAAAGGACAAGATCATGAGTAAAAGCGGCCAAAATTAATTTCCTCCGTCGATTAGCGGGGCCCTTTCTTTGAGATAAGGTGAGAAGTGCTATCATTATGGAGGAGCTTAAGGTAAAGCCGTTTCCCCTCCACATTGACAGGAGCCAGATGAGGTGGTTCTGGCATCTGGTTAGGATGCCCCTCCCTGGGGAGGTGTTTAAGGCACGTCCGACAGGTAGGAGGCCACTAGGAAGCCCCAGCACACGTTGGGGAGACTATCTCTCCCGGCTGGCCTGCGAATGCCTCAAAATCCTCCGGGAGGAGCTGGACAAAGTGGCTGGGGAGAGGGAAGTCTGGGCTTCTCTGCTTAGGCTGCTGCTCCCACGACACAAACTCGGATAAGCGAAGAAGATGGATGGATGGATATAGGCTTTCATTATATAGAAAAATATGTGTTACAATGGAAGTCAATGGGCGGCCACAATGATCAAAGGGACTAAGAGTAAAATCAATCAATAGGGATCTGAAGGTATTATAGATACTCCGGTATTTCCATTTCGAAGTCTTCACGATATTGCCGTAACGTGTGACCATATAAAATTAAAACTTGGTGAGTGTAGTTTTATTCTGGCACTTTGAATTTGTTTGAATCAAAAAATAAAATCAATCTCCCAGAATCCTCTGTGCAGCGGAAGACCGCCAAGAAGGGGGCGCGGAAAGTGGAAAGCAGGAAGTGAAGTGTGTTTATAGATAAGAGGAATTTTTTGGACATTTCCTAAAAATGTCATCAAAATCTGTCAATAACTATTCGAGTTTTGTTGCTAACAAGCTTGGCAAAAAACATAACCTCTTCGGTTAAGATAAGAAAGTCCTTGTTCTGCAAAGCGCGCAACTTTAATCTTAAGCGTTTCCAAGGCGACACAGAGCCAGCCGGTAACGTCGCACCACACAGAGGGAAATCACAAAAAAAAAAAAAAAACAGTAACCTCTGACTACCCTTCTTATTCTTCCTCACCTTATCGTCTAGCTGCTTGTAGAGTTTAGACAACTCGGCCTCACATTTGTCTTTCTCCACGTCGGTGAGACGGATGCCGGGCACGTTGGGTGTGGACGCCGGCTTCTCATTGATGATGTTGTCCAACGCCAGCACCTCCTCCTTGGCTTTCTCCTTGTCAAACTGCTCTTCCACCGGCACACTCTCCCCTGGGAGGATGTGAATACCCATATAAGTACAGCCAGAAGAAATGTCATTATAACCAAAGATAAGTCCGGTAGAAGCTCACCATTCCTCCAGCGGTTGAGCTCATTTTCCAGCCAGGTGACTGTGTTCCTAAGGGTCTTGTTCTTCTCTTTCTCCCGCTCATACTTCTGCTTCCACTGTTCTGCTGTCAACTCTACGTTCACAGTGACAGTGTTCTTGATGGTCTTTGCTCTGCACAGATAATCACACAATATTTGACTAAATATGTCTCCACTGTGATCAGATAAAACTTATTTTAAGGAGTGTTTTTCTTGCCAACCTTTGTCCAAACATTAGGGTAGATTTGGTCTCAGCCTCATTGTAAGAGGAAGGCGAGCAGCAGATGACGATAGTGGTTCGGCAGTTACCACCCAGCGAGTCCTGAAGGATACGGGTCATCTTGCTGTCTCGGTACGGGATGTAGGCCTGGCCAACACACAAAGCAACGTGTCAATGACAGGCTGATCTTGCACCCGTCATCACATGGAACAGGGGTGTCAAACTTGTTTTCGTTAAGGGTTAAATCAAAGTGATGGCTGCCCTCTGAAGTCGCTTTAAACAGTGACTAAAATGAATATAAATGTGTAAGGTTTCCCCTCAAGCTGTTATTACATAATTGCTAATGCGTTTGATTTTTGTATTTAAGAAAACTCTAAAAAAATTTGTAGATCGATGAAATTTATAGTGTTTTTTTTTACATCATATTATTGTGTAAAAACGGACTAAAATTTAGAGTGTTTTTTTTTTACGGTATATTAGAGAAAGAGTAACACTGTTTTTTAT
This sequence comes from Nerophis ophidion, assembly GCF_033978795.1. NCBI lineage: Eukaryota > Metazoa > Chordata > Actinopteri > Syngnathiformes > Syngnathidae > Nerophis > Nerophis ophidion. The sequence goes on from NC_084624.1 coordinate 42,797,604, forward strand.
CTTTACTGTGTCAACTGAGGTGCCAGTTTTTCTTTACCATAAAATCAATGGTTGTTTTTAAAATGTTTTATTGAAAATGGAAAAACGGTACCAAAGTTTTTTACGGTGAATAATTGGCAGAATTTTACAATAAAAAACAGTGGCACTACTTTCCCATTAACAGTAATATGCTGTAAACACCATAGATTTTAAGGTAAAAAAGCCTGTCAATTAAGTCGCCAGTAAAATCTACTGGTATATTTACAGGGTACAATTTGTTGGTTAACTTGCTTTGAAATCATAACTCAAGCAGATATTTAAGTGTTTTGTAAAAATTTTTGGAATGTCTGTTTGTTGATAATTTTGATAATATTAAAGTTTAGTAGAGATGTGATTGCATGTAGTACATGCATTTGTTTACTGTCAAAATGGAAAAAATAAATTGTCGGAAAGGATAAAAGTACTTTATTGATGCATATTACTTCGAGGCTTTCGCAGGACATATAAAATAATGTGGTCTGGCCGCCTAGGCCTTGAGTTTCACACCTGTGACAGACACTTAAATGGTGTGCCTATAAATCACATGTCCAACCACAGAAGTGAGGCTCCTGCTGGCTAAATGTTTTTCACGTTCATGATAATTAGTGTCAGAGTTGAGCTGATCTTTTTATTTTGTCGACCTCACTAATGCACCCGCCCATATAATTGGCTCATATTTGCTGAGACGACAGAACAGCTGCGGGGCCAGGACGAGGTGAAGGACTGCAAGAAAACAACACAACCATGCTGAGGTAGACAAAAGTAGACCCAAGCACCAGATTTAAATGAGCTTTTCTTCAGCCCATACCAAAGTGTGCAGAGGGTAAATGGTCTAGCGGCACAGCACAATTGATGTCCATACACCAACACTGCTACGTTTGATAAGCGTACACATGCTCGTTTGTTTTAGAGGACCACACCAGAGGCTGGTTGCAACTGGGTGAGTACGAAACACACCAAACATTGATCAATGTGAAAAGTGTGAAATTGCAGCCACAGCCCCAAAGAAACATTGCTGTAGGATCAGTTATCTTTATAGTCTGATGGACCAGTGGATGTATGAATGGTGCTGCTTCACCAGACAAACACCTGGAGGGACATGACTATCAATCTCTGCGAGTTTATCACAAACACTTCCTGCCAGAGGATGAAGTTGAGGTACTGACCGTTCCTTCAGCCAGGGCCGAGATGACATTACCGAGGGACGACAGTGACTTATTGATGTTCTTTGCTTCGTCCAGGAGGGCTCCCTCTGCTCCTGTTTTACTGACCTGAACATCACAAACTCATGTTATAGGGCAACACGGCAAAGAAGTCATTTGAATGCCTTCTTCTCCTACGTACCTTTTCACTTCCAGCCAGATCCACAAGGTAGAGCTTGCCGCTGAGCTTCTGCTCTGTTTGAGTGTTTTCCTGCTTGACGTTGATCAGGAAGATACTGTGACTCCTGGAACTGTGCTCATTCATGTCTGAGGACAGGAAGCATTCATCTCAGCACCTTTATGCAGCATCTAGTGTTACATGGAGACTGGTAGACTGATGTCTTACTTGTGACTGCTACATGTCTGTTGGATTTGCCTTCATCAATGGTGTCCATGACCTCATCTGGACTGCAGACAAAGCGCTCAGTGCAGCCCTGTGCTCACAAGGAAGCATCAGAGGTCATTAGTGGCATATTCTTAATGGATTCAACAGGTGTGACACATGCCTCAATGTTAAGTCTCACCTTGACATAAGGTACTCTGTTTTTGTCTTCATGCACTGACAGATTGGTCTTTGACACTGGAAAAAAAACACAAACACGTATCACTTGGCTTTTCTTGAATCATTACATTTCTTATCTTAAAGGCCTACTGAAACCCACTACTACCGACCACGCAGTCTGATAGTTTATATATCAATGATGAAATATTAACATTGCAACACATGCCCATACGGCCGGTTTAGTTTACTAAATTGAAAACGTCGCGTAATGATGACGTGTATGCTTGACGTCACGGGCTGTTAGGAAATATGAGCGCTGCGCACACACACAGCTAAAAGTCGTCTGCTTTAACCGCATAATTACACAGTATTTTGGAGATCTGTGTTGCTGAATCCTTTACAATTTGTTCAATTAATAATGGAGTAGTCAAAGTAGAAAGACGGAGTTGGGAAGCTTTAGCCTCTAGCCACACAAACACACGGTGATTCCTTGTTTAAAATTCACGGAGGTGAAACTTTACAATGGATCTCAGCGAACATGGATCCCGACCGAATGTCAACCAGCAGGTTTCGGTCAGAAAATTGTGGTAAAAAGTCGCTTCTTACCGGAGATCAGCTGAGCTTGTGCTGCCCATAAAGCTGCCGTCGACTTCCCTGAGACACTGCGCGTCAACACACCCGTGGACAAACCCCTCCGACTATAAGGTACTATTAAACTCACTAAAACACTAGCAACACAATAGAAAGATAGGGGATTTCCCAGAATTATCCCAGTAAATGTGTCTAAAAACATCTGAATACGTCCCAATGCAATCGCGGTTTTTTTAAAACTTTTTTTTCTTTTCTAGTCCGTCGCTATCAATATCCTCAAACACGAATCTTTCATTGTCGCTCAAATTAATGGGGAAATCGTCGTTTTCTTCGGTCCGAATAGCTGTTTTTGTTGGAGGCTCCCATTAAAAACAATGTGAAGATGTGAGGAGCCATCAACATGTGACGTCATCGTCTGCGACTTCCGGTAGAGGCAGGGCTTTTCTGTTAGCAAGCAAAAGTTGCGAACTTTATCGTGGATATTCTCTACTAAATCCTTTCAGCAACAATATGGCAATATCGCAAAATGATCAAGTATGACACATAGAATGGACCTGCTATTCCCTTTTGAATAAGAACATCTCATTTCAGTAGGCCTTTAAGTGTACTGTGCACTTATTTTGTGTTTGCTTAAAATAAGAAAATAGAACAAACGCTACGTTTTGCAAGTGATTTGTTTTTTTTTTTTAAACTGGAGTAGAATTGTCCGAAATGAGTGAAACACTCTTCCACGGGCAGCCACTTACCATCCAAAAGGTCCCGGATTTTGTCTAAGTAAATTTCAAAATAGGACACCTGTCAACAGAGGGGCAGAAAATCATAATTTTCAGCAAATGTGGAAATATGTATAACAGATAATTACAATAACGTATTTTTCGGATTATAAATTGCTCCGGAGTATACGTCGCACCAGGCGAAAATGCATAATAAAGAAGGAAAAATAAAAATATATGTCGCACCAGAGTATAAGTCGCATTTTTGGGGGAAATTTATTTGATAAAATCCAACACCAAGAATAGACATTTGAAAGGCAATTTAAAATAAAAAAGGTATAGTGAACAACAGGCTGAATAAGTGTACGTTATATGATGCATATATAACGTAACATATTATGGTAAGAGTCATTCAAATAAATAACATATAGAACATGCTATAAGTTTACCAAACAATATGTCACTCCTGATCGATAAATCCGATGAAATCTTCTTCCTCGATGTCGCTTCTAAACAACTCTGCCAACTCCAAAGGTATGCGCCGCTTCCTCTTGTCATTTTCCGCTACATATTTCACTACGTCCAGCTTGTAATCTGCAGTACATGATTTCTTTTTCGGTCCAATTTTTGTTTTGCCCTTCTCAGTTTTTTTAAGTTGCCGCCAACAATGAAATTATCCATTTAAATAGCTACGGCAGTAGCATATAGCAGTTAGCATTCCATGACCCACAATTTTGGTTGACGTGTATGTGACGATAGCTGAGGTGTGTGTGACGATTGCTGAGGTGTGTGTGACGATTGCTGAGGTGTGTGTGACGATTGCTGAGGTGTGTGTAAAGATAGCTGACGTGTGTGTGACGATTGCTGAGGTGTGTGTAACGATTGCTGACGTGTGTGTGACGATTGCTGACATTTTCTTCGTCTCTTCCGCGAATGAGATAAATAATATCATTTGATATTTTACAGTAATGTGTTAATAATTTCACACAAAAGTCGCTCTGGAGTATATGTCGCACCCCCGGCCAAACTATGAAAAAAACTGCGACTTATAGTCTGAAAAATACGGTAATCTAATCTATTACTAACAATAATTACTATACATTATTCAAATATGATGTTACACAAAAAACAAAAACATCTTATTTCAGTGCATTATGCATCAATAGACAATGAAAAAGTTTCACCTTAACAATTACATTGTAGTGATTTTCCATAGCTTAACTGGACCTACTTTAATATGAAACTCCAGGTTTTCATCCATGGAATAGATGTAGTTGAAAATGTCTTGAACTATCCTGGGAATAATGCCCATTGCGTCTGTGTCGTGGAGATTCCCCTGAAAATGGAAAACATTTACACAGTGCATTTGTATTTGCGCGACTTCATTCTCACCTCCATGGTGTGTGTCTTTCCAGAGGATGTCTGGCCATAGGCGAAAATTGTTCCATTGTATCCTTCCAGAACATCTGCAGGACAACACACAATACATTAAAATGTGGGATTCAATAGAAGTGTGAAAACTAATAAAAATGTTCACCTTTTACAATCCTTTGGGCACAGGCATTGTAGACTTGCTCTTGTGTCGTGCTGGACTGAAAGACTCGGTCAAACATGTACGGTTTGCTCTGAAAGAGAAAGGACCACAACAAATTAAATGTTTTAGAAAAACTCAATCAAGACCTTATTTTGTTTGAGGAAAAAATACAGATCACATTATTGGTTCAGGATCATTTGACTTTTATGCAGATTGTATTGTATCAATCAATCAATCAATGTTTACTTATATAGCCCTAAATCACTAGTGTCTCAAAGGGCTGCACAAACCACTACGACATCCTCGGTAGGCCCACATAAGGGCAAGGAAAACTCACACCCAGTGGGACATCGGTGACAATAATGACTCAGTGGGACGTCGGTGACAATGATGACTATGAGAACCTTGGAGAGGAGGAAAGCAATGGATGTCGAGCGGGTCTAACATGATATGAAGTGGGTATGGTATATAGTTTTGTATGCTTTCACGTGCTGCTTTTCTTCATTCTGTAATATTTCTATCCATTTATTGTAGGTGACTGACCCTCATCTGCTGGACTTTAAACTTTTGTCTCCTGAAAGCTATACATTCAAGTCTTTAAGGCTCTCAAGTAAAACTGAGTTTTTGAAGTGGTGTTCTATTACACAGCCACGTTTGCTGTCTTCAAGAAATATACGGCTGTAAACAGATGCATGCCAAGGTGATGGCTAACTTAATGGATTATTTTATGGTCAGATAGCAGGGATCTTAGTGAGGTTAAAAAAAAAATAGGACTTGGAAAAATATCAGCCTAGTCTCAGGAGAGCTTTGGGGGATTCAGGGGCATTACCCTCTGAATTTGAATACTTTTTTAAGATACTTTGGAAAGCATTTTCTCAATAAAAATTATGTTAAAATGCAAGAAAACCTAACAATGGTTTCGATATATTAGATCAGGGGTAGGGAACCTATGGCTCTAGAGCCAGATGTGGCTCTTTTGATGACTGCATCTGGCTATCAGATAAATCTTAGCTGACATTGCTTAACATGATAAGTAATGAATAATTCGGCTGGTAACCACGATGTTAAAAATAAGGTTAAAAATATAAAAGATTCTCATGCATTTTAATCCATCCATCCATTTCCTACCGCACCTGTTCAAGAAATAACAAGACTTATTATGCTCTAAAAATGTTGTTTTTACTTAAAAAATGCACGCATTTAGTTTTATTTAGTGTTAAAAAACCTTCCCCTCTCTCCTCAGACAGGAGACTACGGTCCCTCCAGACCCACACCTCCCGCCACCTGAACACTTTTCTGCCCTGGGCCATTAGACACATGAACAATAACAAGATCTGATAGCTCAGTTACAGCTCATGTTATTCTATTTTGTGTTATATGTGTTTTATATTGCACAATTGCACCAAGAAAAATTCCTAGTTTGTGAACCCGTTCTCAAACAATGGCAATGAAAACTATTCTGATTCTGATGATATGGCTCTCACGGAAATACATTTTAAAATATTTGGCTTTCATGGCTCTCTCAGCAAAAAAGGTTCCCGACCCCTGTATTAGATGCTTTAAACAGAAAACCACACCTCTTTTTCATGACTGTACTACATCATAAATTGTTTGTTTTTGTGGGGAAAATATATTTACCATATCTAAAGAAACCAGTCCACAATGTACATCTATAGTTTATTTGATTAGTTCAATGTTTTGACTGGTTTGAAAGAATCTCTTCACTTCATCAGTGTAAAGCATTTCATGAATACATGAGATACGAGGGCTACATTTGCTAAAAAGTATTGTAACTGTAAAAACTGAAATATTTTGTTGAGCTAGTGAGTCACTAAGTAAAGTAATCGATGTGAGATTGTGTACATCGTACCTGCCATGAATTGATTAACGTGGACCCCGACTTAAACAAGTTGAAAAACTTAGTCGGGTGTTACCATTTAGTGGTCAATTGTACGGAAAATGTACTGTATTGTGCAATCTACTAATAAAAGTTTCAATCAATCAATCAATTCTGCAAGTTTGTTTGTTCAATTATAACATGAAGCTTTTTATTACATTTCTTTATACATTCATGAATATAATGTAACGGCGGCGGCAATATGAAGGAAACAGAATGACTGTGCACGAATCAGCTTATTTGTTTTCACAAAACTAACACTGTATAGCTAACAGGCAGGATTCCAAACACAATACAGCTCCGCAAACACTTTCTTGTTTCTTATTCACTCCCAGATTAGGTGCAAAACTGCGGTAAGGCCGTCACCTCCCTCTGCAGCCCACACTCGGTAATTACAGTTCACTACACAAAATTCCCATGCTACAATACTCCCCCCCCCCATCTACTGACTACCTTCATCCTCTTTACCGCCTCAATAGTTAACCTATACACATGGTTAAAACTCAACACTTTTTGAATCATAAAAAGCATTTACTTTGATTTTTCATCTCTTCACACGCAAGCTAGCTTAACCTCAATATTTCCAAAACATCGCCACTCTGACGCCGGCATAAACGTGAGTATGGCTTTATGTAACGATTGGAGAGGTGTTCCTGCTTGAGGGACTTGTCCACATGTTAGAAAATAAAAATAAAATACATTTAGACAGTGAGGACACGTCAGTTAGCACAAGCTGCATTAGGTCTACTGTGTGGCTAGCGCAGCTAGCTTTGACGCAACCCTGGATTCCCACGGAATGCGGAACAGTCGCGGACTTTTTCCGTTTTTATTCAAGTCAAAGTGTCAATTTCCACCGCCGGTGGAACGTCACCGGCATGTTGTTGCCGTTCTGCATTCCAGCACTTAATATACCCAGAGCTTTTAATTTTTCCAGACGCCGAAAAAAAATCTGTTCAATTTAGCTCAAATCTACTAGCGCTGAATAATAAGTTATGCACAAACCAGGGCTGGGCAATATATCGATATACGCGATATAGAAAATGACTATATCGTGATATTTGAGTATACGTTCTCACGCAGTTGCTTTTAGCTGCGGGCATTATACTACAGGCTCTTCCCACTCCGTCTTGTGTCTCCTTCTCACAGAGACTTAAAACAAGCGCACCTTCTTACACACGTCACATACTGTCACGTCATACGTCACATACGTATACACTCTCGCGGAGCAGAGAGGTAGCAGCATGGGTAACGATAGCTGTGGTGCTAGTGCAAATACGAGAGAAAGAAGGTGCGAATCTGGTAAAAAAAATAAGGAAGAATTAATTCCAAAGAAAAACAGAAGGGGGTCCATCATCTGGCGGTGGTTTGGCTTCAAGCGAATAAACCATTTTAATTTATCAAGTGTGGGGCACAAGCGTCGCTACCAAAAGTAACATTACTGCTAATATGTAGCATCATTTGAAAAGTCACCTGCTAGAGAATGAAGAGTGTTTACTCTGCATGTCAACATCTCCATTCGGTGCCACACGCCAACACCATCAAAAGGCCGAGGCAAACATTTCCAGATCAACACCGTATGAAAAAGAAAACATTCAACAACAAAAGGAGATAATGTCCACAGTAAACTACCACATAGCGAAGGACATACACTATTTGATTTCCTATAATGTGGCTAATTTTTATTTGACGGTTGTTTAAATATATTGTGTGATATAATGTACAAAAGTGCACTTTATGTGTTTTAAACTATTGTAGTGGCGTTCTGTAAAAAAAATTGCACTTTAATTTTGTGTTGTGTTTGATATGTCATCTTAGTGACATTATGCACAAAAGTGCACTAATAGCTTGTTTTAAAATGTCTCCGACAATTTTGCACTTTCTGTTTTGGAAATGACATGCATGTTTGTGCCACTGCTTAATAACTGTTTAACCTTCCTCTTGTGTTAGCTTTCTGTTACCATCTCTTATGTTAACGGGTCGGTTTTGACCCTTGTCTTAAATCAGCTGTAAAATACACTAAAAACAATTATCTATCATCCAATTTGTTTCTCATCTCTTGGTTACCTCGTTAGGTTTCCTTATCCATGAAAATATTGGTTTTAATATTTTTGGTGTGGACCATTGGGCCTTTTTTTTGTCAGTATACCCCTCGATTTCAATTGAAAAAAATGGTAAAACGAACCTCGGAAGAGAATCGTATAAATAATAAAAAGGTTGTTGTGTTACCTGACCATTACTGAGGGGTATTAGAACACATCTCTTACATAAATTTGTTTTATTTATTTTTTCATTTTAATAATTTTAACATAGTAACAACTCTATGCTGAATTGACCTCAAATGTCTGGACATTTTAGTTTTTAAATGCATAAAAGAACCACATAAATTTTGTTTGTTTTTGTACTGGATAACAAGGTAAAATGAGAATCCACTAAAGCTCACATGATTGGGAGAGGAGCTGGCCGTCAGTGTGTTCAGTTTTGGCTCTACTTAGTGCTTTACAGTCTTATTTTTATAACTGGGTCGAAACCGACCCTAACAACACCAAGATCATAATTTCAACCAGAGCATTTTATAATTTAGTGAAACAAAAAAAACAAGTTTTATTTTGTTGAAATAGAGGTTCCTGACAAAGTCAAAAAGCCTTGATGCATAAAAATAAATTTATGTGGTTCTTTTATGCATTTAAAAACTAAAACGGGTCGGTGCCGACCCTAACACAAGACGAAGGTTAATAAATACAGTTTTGGTCAATTGACTTAGTTGTGATTTCCTTCTCTGCATGAAAGTTTAAAAGTAGCATATATTAATGCAGTATGAAGTAGAATGTTTTAATGTAGACACATACAATCGTCATAATGCTGTGATTATATCATCAAGTGTTCATTCAAGGCTAAGGCAAAATATATAGATATATATATATTGTGTATCGCGATATGGCCTAAAAAATATCGAGATTAGGGCTGGGCGATATATCGATATATCGCGGGTTTGTCTCTGTGCGATATAGAAAATGACTATATCGTAATATTCGCGTGTACGTTCTCACGCAGGACTTTTAGCTGCGGGCATTACACTTCAGGCTCTCCTCGCTCTTTCCTGTGTCTCCTTCTCACAGACAAGCAGGCGCACATTCTTACATACGTCACAAACTGACACGTCATACGTAACATACATGCCCTCGCCCAGCAGAAAGGTAGCGGCATGGCTAACGTTAGCTGCTAACGTTGCCGTACGAAAGAAAGATGGTGCAGATCTGGCAACAAATGTAGAAAGACTTAATTCCCAATGAAAACAGCAGGGTTTCCATCGTCTGGCGATGGTTCGGCTTATAGTGGGAATATGTCGAACAGACAACCGTAATTTGTGAAATGTGGGGGGGGAAAGTGTTGCTATAAAAAGTAACATTACTGCTAATATGTAGCATCATTAGTAAAGTCACTCGCAAGAGAATGAAGAGAATTTCATAACCTTAGTAACATACCACATAGTGAAGGACGAATACTATTTGATTTCCTATTATGCAGCTCATTTTTATTTGACACTTAAAATGTCTCTGACAATCTTGCAATTTTGGAAATGACTTGAATGTTTGTGCCATTGCTTAATAACTTTAATAAATACACTTTTGGTCAATGGACTTAGTTGTGATTTCCCTCTCTGCATTAAAGTTTAAAAGTAGCATATATTAACGCAGTATGAAGAAGAAAGTTTTAATGTAGACACATAGAATAATCATACTGCTGTGATTATATGCATCAAGTGTTCATTCAAGGCCAAGGCAAAATATCGTAATATATATCGTATATCGCGATATGGCCTAAAAATATCACAATATTAAAAAAAGGCAATATCGCCCAGCCCTACTTCATGGTACTCAAAGCGCTTTGACACTATTTCCACATTCACCCATTCACACACTGATGGCAGGAGCTGCCATGCAAGGCCTTAACCACGACCCATCAGGAGGAAGGGTGAAGTGTCTTGCTCAAGGACACAATGGGTGTGATGAGGTGGGTTGAAGGTGGGGTTGCTGGCATGGCCACTCTTCCATCATACTGCTGTGATTATATGCATCAAGTGTTCATTAAAGGTTAAGGCAAAATATCGTAATATATATTGTATATCGCGATATGGCCTAAATATATTGCGATATTAAAAAAGGCAAAATCGCCCAGCCGTAATCGAGATATTAAAAAAGGCCATATCGCCCAGCCCTACTTCAGGGGCAATTTTGCATTCTCCTTTGCCGACTTAATATCTTGTCAGAACCTGCATGTATGCGCAAACGCCGTCTTAGTGTAACATTAAAAAAAGGCAATATCGCCCAGCCCTAATCGAGATATTAAAAAAAGCCATATCGCCCAGCATACTTCAGGGGCAATTTTGCCTTCTCCTTTGCCGACTTAATATCTTGTCAGAACCATCATGTATGCGCAGACGCCGTCTTAGTGTAACAAAACAGCTACTGCCATTTAAAAGTATTGTAACATTCTAAGGAAGGCACAGACAGATTCTCAGTAAGTCTTTCTTTATTTAAAAAAATGCAGCACTCCATTCCAACAAGTTCAAACTTTGTTTTATTATCTGGGCAACTGGCAAACAACCTTTAACCCTCACATTACACGTCACTTCTCATCCATGTCTTTGAAGTCCCACCACCAAGTTAAAAGCTATTGTAGCCCTGTAGCCAACTGCTAAAAAGCCAACAAAGTATGTTTACTTATTTTAATAAAGCGCGTCCTCATAACATTAAAACACTATCGAAATGAAGGAGCACATCATCAAGCAGTGGAAACAAGGGTTTATTTTCTATCAAGTTCATATCTGTAGTTGTTAAAATAAAATCTGCGGTGACTGGCTATTTGTTTTACTCGCAATTAAGCTAGCATGTCGCGAGAGCAGCGATGCTGTGTGCACGTGACAACGCCTGCATGAAGCTGATGCCCCACTTAATAGAACAAAGGTCGGGAACCTTTTTGGCTGAGAGAGCCATGAAAGCCAAATAATTTAAAATATATATCCGTGGGAGCCATATAATATTTTTAAAACTCTGAAAACAATTAAATGCGTGCATTTTTAAGCAAGATCAACATTTTTAGAGTATAAAAGGTCTCTTATTCTTTTTAATAGCATTGTTATTCTGAAGCTAACCAATAATAAATAAAATACTTCTTACCTTTTGTTGCGACTTCTTGAACAGATGCGGTAGAAAACGGATGGATGGATTAGAATGCATGAGAATGTTTTACATTTTCAACGTTATTTTTAACACTGTGATTACCAGCGGAATTATTCATTACTTATCGTGTTAAGCAATGTCAGCTAAGATTTATCGGAAAGCCAGATGCAGTCATCAAAAGAGCCACATCTGGCTCGAGAGCCATAGGTTCCCTAACCCTGTAATAGAAGGAGGTATGTATGAAACATTATCTCTCCACTTCTCGATGGCTTTGTTATGATACCATTCTGACATGAGTCTCATTGCACATTGAGCGAAATCTCAATGGACTTTGTTGCGAGGCATAACACAAGGTGACATAGCAGCTCACATGCAAGCACAATGAATGACTTCACCTGGACGCACCTAGCAGATAACTTCCTGTTTCTCTTTTTTTTTTTGACGAGAGCACAGGGAAGAAACGACACAGTATCAAATTGTCTTTGAGGACTAAAACATTTCTCTAAGGAGCAGCTGTTGCACTGTGCGTGTGTGTGTGTGTGTGTGCCTCGCCCTTACTACAACTCCCACACAAACAACACAAACACTCTTCAGTAAATATGACGCCATGGCTAGTGTTTGACCCTGGGGCTGAAACAAGTAAGCGTTTGAAAAAAAGAGTTAAAAGTAGGGCCACATGCTGACATACGTTCAACTCATTATGCTTAATTTATTACAGCATTTGGGAAGTTGATTTGTATTATGTAAATGTTATATTTTTATCAACATGCGACAGCAGGGACCCTGCCATTCAAAACTGGGCTGCTACATTACTAATGATTAATGTTACTATAGCTGAAAAAAATTGTACAATAGCAATAGTAGAGACTATTCATCCCTGAACACCATGGAGTTCATGTAGGCTCTATGATGCAGTTACATTATTGTATACATTATCAGAGACAGCGTCAGGAAACTCTTCATTTAACATAATGTCGTTTTTTGCTGCTTCAAAACAGCTCAATCAACACAGAAAACAGTAAAGTGACATAACTTAGTTGTTAACTGTGGGTTAATAATGCATGTCTTTCTCTCAAACAGACAGGGCTTTGCTGTCCGTAACACATGTATGCGCTGAGCAAATGCGCAGTGGGTTGATATAGTGCTTGTATGGTTTGTCACAATGTTTCTTTTCCCAAACTCTTATTATAATTTGATCCACTTCGTATGGATTTATTTTAAGAGCTAAATGATAATTCATGTTTGAAATCCGTACTCGCATGCATGTTCTCTTTTTATTTTTTCTGGTCGCACATTTATTTTTAAGTGCATATGTGAGTGAAATGCTTGCGTTGTACAGCCCTGTACCCCAAAATGATGCCTGCATTCATACTATGAAATCCCACGAAACGCTTTCAACGACAAAGAAGCTGTCCGAAGTCTGCCACAAAGAAAATATTTTGGTCGTTTTCATTGCTGCAGTGTCCAATAAGAGCAAACAGCCTGCCAGAGATCAACGTAGGACCAAAGCGATTTGCGTTTTCCTCATTGATATGAAATTGCACTGGTCAGAGCTAGCAAACATTAGCCTTGGGGTTCTCTGCGTTAGAGGGGACTCGCCCTATTAGGTGGGCATGGAGGAGGTAGACACACAGCTGATCTTCTATATTTGAGTTCTACGCCATCTGTATGTCCAGACATTTTAAACATTAAACATATCATCAGAGATAACAGATAAAACAATGTGAAGTGAATTATATTTATATAGCGCTTTTTCTCTAGTGACTCAAAGCGCTTTACATAGTGAAACCCAATATCTAAGCCACATTCAAACCAGCGTGGGTGGCACTGAGAGCAGGTGGGCAAAGTGTCTTGCCCAAGGACACAACGGCAGTGACTAGGATGGCGGATGCGGGAATCGAACCCGCAATCCTCAAGTTGCTTGCACGGCCACTCTACCAACCATATAGCCAAATTACTGATACACTTGACTGCAGCGATATCAGAGATGCAGAAGACCCCGCCCACCACCATCACTAAAGACACTGGACCTCTCGGCAGCAGACCCTCTGGAGCTACAATTTGTACTTCTTAACTTCCACTATTTGGGGGATTTATGTTTACTAGCAAAATACAACACTTTGCCACAGTCCTGCACATACTGATGAATGGAAATCAGGACATAAGATTCATTACTTATTTATGACTGTGATGTTACCGCTAATTTAGTGATGTCATATTTGGTTAGGACAAATCAACAGGTACGGTTTGTCATGTCCACCTTATTTTGAGTCTTTTATACCTCTAGGGTTACTTAAACTACAGTAAAATCTAGATTTTAAATATAATTGTTATGTATTAGCAATTGGTATTGGCTTTGAGAAGCAGGAAATAATCGGTAGTGGCTTGCTAGCCTATGTGCTATCATTACATCGCACACAGCACTACACTCACATCACACTGAGGAACAAAAAAACAAAAAACAGCTGTTTTTATGTCTTAACTTTCTTGCCTAAAGCGAGGACCCATTAGAATAATTTCATTCAAGAACTTGAAAAAAGAAACAAAAATACTAAGTGTTGAGACTTACTCGAAAGTATGTTAAGTTTTTGCATCACATTTTCCTTCAGAAAACCTTCCCTAGTGGTAAAGACACACAGTCGTACAGTACATCCTGGACTTTTTCATTGGTGTAGTCAGAAATGGCTCAAAATAAAGATGACTCCATGTCTGCAGCTGTGATTAGTCAAGCAGCTGCTTTAGCAGCAGGCCTGTATTGCGGTCGTGAATGGACACTAATACAAAGTGTTGTATTTGTTTAGGTCAGATTGCCAATGTACACACCATTTGCTCCAACCACAAAGTGCACTGGCCTTTTAACAATCAGGCCGGCAGCATTTGGGCTAGGCGGGGCCGGGTCTGAGGGTCACGGCCTGCAACTGTCCTATGAAGTCAGATGCCTGAAGTGAATTTCTAACAGTACTTTTTACTGCTTTGATTCACCTGCTATATTAAATTTCAATACCAAGCTTTGATTTACTTTGACACACATTTTAAGTGTGAAGCACCATGTGGATTGCTTTTTATGAAGTTGTGTTTTTAAAAAGGTGGGAACCAAAGGTGAGAACAAAGTCCATAAAAACATTCAGGAAACCTAATGTTTAACCATCATTGTTTATAGAACTACTACAAAGGTTAAAGTATGGGGGCGGCATGGTTTGGTGGGTAGAGCAGCCGTGCCAGACACTTGAAGGTTGCAGGTTCGCTCCCTGCCTCTTGCCATCCAAATCACTGCCGTTGTGTCTCTGGGCAGGACATTTTATCCTTGACCCAGTGCCGCTCAAATTGGTGAATGAATTAATTCGGAGGGGCCGTAGGCGCAAACAGGCAGTCACACTTCCGTCAGTCTACCACAGGGCAGCTGTGGCTACAAATGTAGATTGCCACCAGGTGTGAATGTGGATTGAATGAATGCTGGGTTCTCACTTCTTTATGAAGCGCTTTGAGTGTCTAGAAAGGCGCTATATAAATCTATTTCATTATTATTACGTCATACTTGTCTTGGTTAAAAGTATTGTGTCCATTTAAACCTGGTGTCTGCCTCACAGACTGAAAACCTGGGTTTGATTTCTCTGTTGTGGAGTTTACATGTACTCCCTGTGTTTGCTTGGATTTTCTACCGGTACTCCGGCTTTCTCCAATTCCCCAAATCATGAATGTTTTGCTACCTGAACAATCATCTCTATAGGTGTGAATGGTTGTTTATATATACAGTACGTGTCAAGTGATTGACTGGTGACCAATCTGGAATGTCGTTCATTGGCGATGCCGATGACAGTCAGCTGTATGTAAAACTGAGCATGGATTATCCCTTAGCCCCTGCTGCTATTACCTCCTGTCTGGAGGAGATAGTCGTGGGTGTCACAGAATTTTCTCCAGCTAAACGGCACTAAAACCGAAGAATCTGCAAACCCGACCAACTCTGTTCCCTTTTTGTTTCCCTGGCTATGCCACACTCGCTTCTTCCTGTGTTACCAACTTTGGTGTCAAAATTGACCACTACCTCACTTTTGATTCGAATTTCCAACATCTATCCGAGACTGTTTTCTTTCATCGAGGAATTATCGCGAAACTCCACCCCTCTATGATGCTGAAAAGTGGGTACGCGCCTTTTGTCTCTTTCGGGCGGTCGGTCATGCGCTTCGGGATCCCGGGCAGAACCTTCAAAAGTTTCAACACATTCAGAACAGTGCTGCCAGGGTCCTGACAAGAACACGTAAGTTTGATAACATAACCTTGATTCTCCATAAACTCCATTGGCTCCCGATAAATCTCCGTATTGAATATAAACTCTGCCTTCTCACTCACCAATGCGTCCATGGAAATGCTCCACAATACTTGATAAGACTTCTCACCATAGAGACCCCATTCAGATCCCTCAGGTTAGGGCTGGGCGATATTGGCTTTTATTAATATTGCGATATTTTTATGCCATATTGCGATATACGATATATATTACGATATATTCCCTTGGCCTTGAATGTACACTTGATGCATATAATCACAGCAGAATGATGATTCTATGTGTCTACATTAAAACATTCTTCTTCATACTGCATTAATATATGCTCATTTTAAACTTTCATGCAGAGAGAGAAATAACTAAGTCAATTGACCAAAACTGTAATCATTAAATACTCCTCATTCTCTCACGGGTGACTTTTTAAATGAAAGCACAAATTAATAGTGTTGCTACCTTTTTGTAGTAACACTTCTGCTGCCTACTTTGCATTGATTGATTAATACTTTTATTAGTAGATTGCACAGTACAGTACATATTCCGTGCAATTGACCACTAAATGGTAAGACCCCAATACGTTTTTCAACTTGTTTAAGTCGGGGTCCACGTTAATCAATTCATGGTACAAATATATACTAGCAGCATAATACAGTCGTCACACAGGTTAATCATCATAGTATATACATTGAACAGCATGTTGCTGTTGTCTGCTGAATATCTTCCCACTTGGAGCCAAACCACCGCTAGACGGTGGATCACCTGCTCTTTATGTTGGGCATTTATTGTTCTTCCTCCATTTGTGGTAAGTTTCGCACCATCTCTCTCTTGTATTGTCACAAGCTCCGGTCCGCTCGACCTGGCTCGGCTAAAGTTAGCCATGCTGCTACCTCTCTGATCGGCGACAGCTGTGACGCTAGACTCGCGAGAGTATGTGACGTATGTAAGTAGGCGGGCTTGTTTTCCGTATCTGTCAGAATGAGAGACGAGGAGCAGTGAGAAACGCCTTTTGTGTGATGCACGAAGCTAAAAACAACTTGACCTGCCTCAGCTAACATTAGCTCTCGGCGAGAGCGTGTGACGATAGACGTGCGACAGTATGTGACTTATGTAAGAAAGCGGGCTTGTTTTATGTCTGTGAGAAGGAGAGACGAGAAGGACTGACAAACGGCAGCAATGTAATCCATACAGCTAAAAGCAAAGGTGTGAGAACATATAATCGAATATTACAATATAGTCATTTTCTATATTGCACAGAGACAAACCTGCGATATATCGTATATATATCGCCCAACCCTACTATATCGTGATATAAGAGTATACGTTCTCACTCAGTTGCTTTTAGCTGTGGGCATTACACTACAGCAGGGGTGGCCAAACTTTTTCCACTGAGGGCCGTACACTGAAAAATCAAAGCAAGCGGGGGCCATTTATTTTAAAAGACAATCCAATGTATGCATAAAAACTATACATTTAGGCCTCCACTCAGGCTTGATCCCGGGAACCCCAAAAGATTTTGGTAAAAATAAAATGTTAAAAATGTGTCATTATTCAGTATTATTATTTTTATTATTATTCAAGTTTTAAATCTTTACATCAACATTAGGTCTATCTGTTTATATGACGTTTTTAAAGATTTAAGTTGTGTGCTCTTTTTGTTAAAAAAAACAAACATGTTTTTTTAATGGAAAAACACACAAAATATGCAATATTTTCACCCAATAACATTTTTAAGTAGAATATTTGAGATTATATAATAATTGGAGCCGTAAAAAGGTCAACAACTCATAACATTACTGATTTTAAATCACTATTATTTTTTTGTGCAATGACACTTAAAAACAAAACACACTGATCCAAAAGGGTCCTTACTCATTAAAGTGTTAAAAAATAAATTATGATTTTTTTTTTACTTTTTACTTTTAACACAATGGTCTCGAGATCAACTTCAGATCCATCCGTCAGTTATAAGTTTTTTTGGTGTTTATGTTTTTTGTTTGTTCGTTTTGGACCCTTCTTTGAAAAGAAAAACAGCTCAGTTTTTTATATGGCAAACACAGAATATCCAACATTTGCCCCAAAAAATATCTCAAAGTGGAATATTTAAAGTGACGTAATTGAAGCCTTGAATTGGTCAATAATTCATAATTTATTTTGATTCACTATTTTTTTTTTTTAACAAAGAAAGCTTTGTGTTAGAGTAAACATTGCAACATGTTCTTGTTACATTTCACCTGTTTGCTCTTCTATACCACTTTTTATGTTTTTAATTTTTTTCAATCGTATTTTTAAAATGTGCCGTGGGGCCGTTAAAAAATGACCTGCGGGCCGCAAATGGCCCCCAGGCCACACTTTGGACACCGCTGCACTGCAGGCTTTTCTCACTCTTTCTTGTCTCTCCTTCTCACAGAGACATAAAAAAAGCGCACATTCTTACATACGTCACATACATATACGTTCAGTACAAAAAGTGCACTTTAATTTAGTGTTGTTTTGATATGTCATCTTAGTGACAATCATGCACAAAAGTGCACTCATACCTTGTTTTATAATGTCTCTGACAATCTTTCACTTTGTGTTTTGAAATTACATGAATGTTTGTGCCACTGCTTGATAACAGTTTATTAAATGCAGTTTTGGTCAATTGACTTAGTTGTGATTTCCCTCTCTGCATGAAAGTTTAAAATGAGCATATATTAATCCAGTATGAAGAAGAATGTTTTTATGTAGACACATAGAATCATCATACTGGTGTTATTATATGCATCAAGTGTTCATTCAAGGCTAAGGCAAAAATATCGAGATATATATCGTGTATCGTGACATGGCCTAAAAATATCGAGATTTTTAAAAAAGGCTATATCGCTCTGCCCTAGGTTACAGTGTATATATATTAATCATTCTGTTTTGCACACTGTTGGAATCAACATGTGCATATACATGTACATAGTGTCATGTACATAGTGCATATACCCACCCCTAATTTTTGTATATACTGTGTATATGTACATCATTTATCCATTTTGTAACGTAACTTTTTATATACATTTTACAGGTGGCAGCACGGTGAAACAGGGGTTAGTGCATGTGCCTCACAATACGAAGGTCCTGGGCTCGAGATATTTCTGCGCCGAGTTTGCATGTTCTCCCCGTGACTGCGTGGGTTCCCTTCCGGGTGCTCTGGCTTCCTCCCACCGCCAATAACATGCACCTGGGGATAGGTTGATTGGCAACACTAGATTGGCCCTAGTGTGTGAATGTGAGTGTAAGTGTTGTCTGTCTATCTGTGTTGGCCCTGTGATGAGGTGGCGACTTGTCCGGTAGAAAATGGATGGATGGAAGGATGTTACATGTAGGGCTGGGCGATATATCGATATATACGATATATCGCGGGTTTGTCTCTGCGATATAGAAAATGACTATATCGTAATATTCGAGTATACGTTCTCACGCAGTTGCTTTTAGCTGCGGGCGTACACTTCAGGCTGTTCTCGCTCTTTCCTGTCTTTCCCTCTCATAGACAAGCAGGCGCACATTCTGACATACGTCACATACTGTCACGTCATACGTGTCCGCCCTTGCAGAACAGAGAGGTAGCATACTGGGCTACGTTAGCTGCTAACGTAGCCGTACGAGAGAAAGAAGGTGTGGATCTGGTAACAAATGAAGGAATAGCAGGGTTTCCATCATCTGGCGGTGGTTCGGCTTCAAGTGGGAATATGTCAGACAACCGTAATTTGTCAAGTGTGGGGGGGAAAAGCGTTGCTATAAAAAGTAACATTACTGCTAATATGTAGCATCATTCGAAAAGTCACTCGCTAAAAAATGAAAAGAATTTCATAACCTTAGTAACATACCACATAGTGAAGGACGAATACTATTTGATTTCCTATTATGCAGCTTATTTTTATTTGACACTTAAAATGTCTCCGACAATCTTGCACTTTATATTTTGGAAATGACTTGAATGTTTGCGCCATTGCTTAATAACTTTAATAAATACACTTTTGGTCAATTGACTTAGTTGTGATTTCCCTCTCTGCATGAAAGTTTAAAAGTAGCATATATGAATGCAGTATGAAGAACAATGTTTTAATGTATACACATATAATCATCATACTGCTGTGATTATATGCATCAAGTGTTCATTCAAGGCCAAAGCAAAATATTGTATTATATATCGTATATCGCGATATGGCCTAAAAATATCCCAATATTAAAAAAAGGAAATATCGCCCAGCCCTAGCTACAGGTTGTATATCTTTTAATATTGAATGTATCAGATATGATGAATATTTAAATGGACCACAATGGAAACAAGCATTTTGGCTTTTTGTGCCATCCATATGCCTTTTTAAAGCATTACATGCATTCCATGCTTTAAGATGTCAATAACCTACTCAATTAATCAATCTCACTTTGTGTTGTCATTGATGACTACTAATTCATCATATGACCAAAACAGCAAGTGTAAGCAAAGGCGGTGACATTATTATGCCTTACAACATCGTTTGTCTTTGAGCCTGACCAACGGCAACGTGGTTGTAAATTAGATGTAAAATATATGATTGACTTTGGACAGGGCACCCATGTCAAAGACGATATAAGAGACGTCACAGTTAATATTATCCTCATTTTGTCATCATCAGTGGATTATTCCCATTACAACATCAGTATTCCAATGTAGACATGTGATTAAATGGAAAGATATTGTTTGTGGCCAAATTAAACATTGGTTAAATAACAATCGGGCTTCACGGTGGCAGAGGGGTTAGTGCGTCTGCCTCACAATACGAAGGTCCTGAGTAGTCTGGGGTTCAATCCCGGGCCCGGGATCATTCTGTGTGGAGTTTGCATGTTCTCCCCATGACTGCGTGGGTTCTCTCCCGGTACTCCGGCTTCCTCCCACTTCCAAAGACATGCATCTGGGGATAGTTTGATTGGCAATACTAAATAATTGGCCCTAGTGTGTGAATGTGAGTGTGAATGTTGTCTATCTGTGTAGGCCCTGCGATGAGGTAGCGACTTGTCCAGGGTGTGTACACCGCCTTCCGCCCAATTGTAGCTGAGATAGGCACCAGCGAGCCCAGCGACCCCAAAGGGAATAAGCGGTAGTAAATGGATGAATAACAATCAATTGTCATTATCAGTGGAATATTCCCATTACAAGAGAACTCCAGTGTAGACACGTGATTAAATGAAAAGATGATGTTTGTGGCTAAATTAAACATTGGTTAAAAAACAATCAAGGCAGGTCAGCTATCACCATTATATTTTTCCAAGATGGCGCTGCTGTAGTAGCTGCTGTTGGCAGGAGCTCTGTGCTCGTGTCATCCTTTTGAGTTTCCCTCTTGTTTTCATGTGTTATTACATTTATGATATATATAAAAATGTTTTTCCTTTTGGTCCGGACCTCTGGATCTGCCTCTTGGGCCATGGAGACCAGCTACTGGGTCTCCCACACCAGAGTCGGTTTGGAGAGACTGGAGGAGATGCGGATGAGGGGACAGGGCTGCAGAGCTAGCAATGAGCGCCGGGACGGAGAGACTTCGTGGTGTCTTGGCTGGGTGAGCAGGTGTCGGACACCTCAGTCTCCTTGGACGTAGCCTCGCTCATCCATGCGGACTGGACACTAGCCGAGAGTGGAGTCGGCTGTCTTGGTTGCTTTGTTGGGTCTGCTCCTGTCTGTGGCCATGCTCCCTCCACCCCAGCGGACGATGGCGTGGAACACCGCAGAGGCCACCACAGTGTATATGTTTCCTTTACTTTTTATTCATAGCTGTATGTAGAAGTGGCTGGTTGTATCCGCTGCGTTAATGTCTTTCATGTCCTTTGTGTTCTTTGATGTTTCCCTCTTACACACATGTGAGAAAGGTGGGTACTATGACTATGAGTTGTTGTTTTTTTTTCCCCTTGGCCTCAGTCTGGACCCCCTCTCCAGAGGCCCAGGCTTAGACCGATTTTTTTATTTTATTTTATTTTAATCTTCTATTTTATTTCTCTCCACCCCCCACCTGTTTACCTGTATCTCACCTTTTTTTTGTAAGGGGCGCTGGAAGTCCGCAGACCCGTCAGCGATCCTGTTCTGTCTCCCTGTAATGTTTGTCTGATCTTGAATGGGATTATGCTGAAAAATGTTATTTTCCTGAAGGAACTCTCCTGAAGGAATAAATAAAGTACTATCTAATAGGGCTGGGCGATATATCGATATGTACGATATATAGCAGGTTTGTCTCTGTGCGATATAGACAATGACTATATCGTAATATTCGATTATATATACACCGTTGCTTTAAGCTGTGTGCATTACATTACTGGCGTTTCTCAATCCTTCTAGTCTGTCCTTCTCACAGAGACGTAAAATAAGCCTGCCTTCTTACATACGTCACATACTGTTGCGCGTCTACGTCAAATGCTCTCGCCTCGGCTAATGTTAGCATGGCTAACGTTAGCCGAGGCAGGTCGAGGTTGCATTTAGCTGCCGGCATTACACAACAGGCGTTTCTCACTCGTCCTTGTCTCTCCTTCTGACAGATACAGAAAACAAGCCCGCCTTCTTACATACGTCACATACTCTTGCGAGTTTTGGTTTATAGCTCTCGCCGATCAGAGAGGTAGCAACATGGCTAACTTTTGCTGAGCCAAGTCGAGCGGAGCTTGTAACAATGCAAGAGAGAGATGGTGTGAAACTTATCAAAAATGGAGGAAGAACAATAAATGCCCAACATAAAGAGCAGGGGATCCACCATCTAGCGGTGGTTTGGCTTCAAGTGGGAAAATATTCAGCAGACAACAGCAATATGCTGTTCAATGTATATACTATGATGATTAACCTGTGTGGTGACTGTATTATGCTGATAGTATATATTTGTACCATGAATTGATTAACGTGGACCCCGACTTAAACACGTAAAACTTATTGGGGTGTTACCATTTAGTGGTCAATTGTACGGAATATGTACTGTACTGTGCAATCTACTAATAAAAGTATCAATTAATCAATGCAAAGTATGCAGCAGAAGTGTTACTACTAAAAGGTAGCAACACCATTAATTGTTCTTTCATTTAAAAAGTCACCCATGAGGGAATACAGAGTATTTAACAAATACAGATTTGGTCAATTGACTTAGTTGTGATTTCCCTCTCTGCATGAAAGTTTAAAATGAGCATATATTAATGCAGTATGAAGAAGAATGTTTTAATGTTGACACATAGAATCATCATACTGCTGTGATTAGATGCATCAAGAGTTCATTCAAGGCAAAATATCGTAATATATATCGTATATCGCAATATGGCATAAAAATATCGCGATATTAATAAAAGCCAATATCGCCCAGCTCTACTATCTAATCAATTCTAGCCAAGGCCGCTAAAATAGCGGCTAGCCCAGTTAGCCTATGTCAATTTAAACTTCACCCACATCTACGAATTAGTATCTGTACTTTAACATATTAACAATAGTTAATACATGTTTTGAAGTGTGTTGCATCATAACAAATAGTATTATTGGGGTGTCAATATCCCAGCCTTTGTTGAGTGACAGCTCGCTAGCCGTTAGCGATGGCTCCCGTTTGGTGACACACATTAGAATCTAAAATACGGTTTTATGCGCCGCCGTCGGCGAGGATATGTAATTATATCCACAATATAGTCCACTGGCAGTTTAAGAAGCGCCATTGGCCTTTTCCCTGAAGGCCAGCTTGAGAGGGTCAAGCCTCACTAACGACAGCTAACAAGCTAAAGGTGCTAACTAGCATAGCCACAAGACAATCAAACATGGCGTATTGCTGCCTGAGCCCCGGGGCCCTCAATCAAACCGTTAATGGATGACATCTAACTCACCGCGATGACAACGGTTTCCTCCCCTTGGAACTTGGGGATATATCGGTCTCCTCTGGTCACCTCGGAGCTGTTGAGCGGCCTAAAGCGGCACATCACTTTGATGGTGCACTCCGCCGGGTCGGCCATCTTCCACCCTTCACGTCGGATTTAACGCTGGGAATTCAAGTGTATCCTGGCTGCCGGAGGGCGGCGAAAAGCGAGGCCGAGCCCCTCGGTGGAGACGTGAGCTTGCGGTAAGGGCGATAGCGTGTCGGGCCTCGGAGACAAAAAACGCTTGTTTTTGCTCTCATTCAGTCTGCTGCTGTTAGGACGCCATGACACCGGGGATGAGCCTCCTGGCCGCCACCTAGCCCCGCCCAACCCTGTGGATGTGGAGCGCGGTGACGTCATTCAACGCCTGTGTGATGGTCTGGTAACAGAAACATTCAATGACATAAATCAGGGGTGCCCACACTTTCTCTGCAGGCGAGCTACTTTTCAATTGACCAACTCGAGGGGATCTACCTCATTTATATACATCATTTATATTTATTCATTTATGAAAGAGACATTTTTGTAAACAAGTTAAATGTGTTTGATGATAATACAAGCATGTGTAACACATATAGATGTCTTTCTTTCACAAAGACAAGAATATAAGTTGGTGTATTACCTGATTCTGATGACTTGCATTGATTGGAATCAGACAGTAATGATGACAACGCCCACATTTTCAAATGGAGGAGAAAAAAAGTTGTCCTTTCTGTACAATACCACATGAAAGTGGTTGGTTTTTGGCATCTAATTCATCCAGCTTCCATACACTTTACAAGAAAAACATTGGCGGCAAATTCCTTAGCTTGCTTGATTGACATTCACGGCACCCGAGGGTCTTGTGAGATGACGCTGGCTGCTGCCAGTTCATTATTATGAAAAAATGACAGAGAGGAAGGCGAGAAACACTTTTTATTTCAACAGACTTTCCCGCCGTCCCTTCCGTCAAAACTCTAAAGGCCGACTGCACATTTCCTATCTTCATAATAAAAGCCCTGCTTCATGCTGCCTGCGCTAACAAAATAAGAGTCTCGGAAAGCTGGCGTGCACAAGTGATGTGCACGCCAGCTTTCTGAGGGATCGCTTGTGCACGCCAGTTTTCCGAGACTCTGTATTTAGTTAGCGCAGGCAGCATGAAGCAGGGCTTTTATTGTGAAGATAGGAAATGTGCAGTCGGCCTTTAGAGTTTTGACGGAAGGTACGGCGCGAGAGTCTGTTGAAATAAAAAGTGTTTCTCGCCTTCCTCTCGGTCATATTTTCATAATAATGATCTTGCAGCAGCCAGCGTCATCTCACAAGACCCTCCGGTACCGTGAATGTCATTTAAGTGACGTCTTGGTGAAGATTGTTGATCACTAATTATTACGTCTATTTTTTTTAAAAGCCTGGCTGGAGATCGACTGACACACCCCCCGCGGTCGACTGGTAGCTCGCGATCGACGTAATGGGCACCCCTGACATAAATCATCCAACATTCTTTCAAAATAAACTCCCATTGCACCATATTAATGGATACGATTAGATACACCTGCACAATAGGAAGACCTGTACAATAACAATGAGAATATGTTGATTGAATTGATTGATTGAGACTTTTATTAGTAGATTGTAGGGGTGTGGGGAAAACATCGATTCAAATACGAATCGCAATTCTCGCGTTGTGCGATTCAGAATCATTCTCATTTAAAAAATAAAATTGATTTTTTTTTCTTTTTTTTTTTAATCAATCCAACAAACCAATACACAGCAATACCATAACAATGCAATCCAACTCCAAAACCAAACCTGACCCAGCAAAACTCAGGACTGCAAGAAACAGAGCAATTGAGGAGACACAAACACGACACGGAACAAACCAAAAGTAGTGAAACAAAAATGAATATTATCAACAACAGTATCAACATTAGTTATAATTTCAGCTAGCAGTGATTAAAAATCCCTCATTGACATTATTTATAAAAAAAAGAAAAAAAGAACAATAGTGTCACAGTGGCTTACACTTGCATCGCATCTCATAAGCTTGACAACACACAGTGTCCAATGTTTTCACAAAGATAAAATAAGTCGTATTTTTGGTTCGTTTAATAGTTAAAACAAATTTACATTATTGCAATCAGTTGATAAAACATTGTCCTTTACAATTATAAAAGCTTTTTTTTTTTTTAACTCTACTACTCTGCTTGCATGTCAGCAGACTGGGGTAGATCCTGCTGAAATCCTATGTATTGAATGGATACAGAATCGTTGTGAATCGGAAAAATATCGTTTTTTTAATCGAGAATCGCGTTGAATCAAAAAAAAAAAATAGGTGTATAATCGAATCGCGACCCCAAAAATCGATATTGAATCGAATTGTGGGACACCCAAATATTCGCAGCCTTAGTAGATTGCAAAGTACAGTACATATTCCGTACAATTGACCACTAAATGGTAACACCCAAATAGGTTTTTTTAACTTGTTCAAGTCGGGGTCCACGTTAATCAATTCATAGGAGTGGTGTTCATCATTGTTGTGGTTGTAAGTTGCTGTGGTGTACCGCTACACTGAGTTTTTTTTTTAAATATTTTGACTCTAGCACCTCAATAAAAGAAACAGCCCTCAATATAAAGGGGGGCAATTATTTAAAAGTGACATCATTCATTGCCTGTTTTTCGCTCTGGTAACATCCATCCATCCATCCATCCAATGGTTGTATCAGCTCCGCTGCTTTAATGTCTGTCATGTAGAAGCATTTAAGTCTCATCTTAAAACTCATCTGTATACTCTAGCCTTTAAATAGACCTCCTTTTTAGACCAGTTGATCTGCCGCTTCTTTTCTTTCTCCTATGTCCCCCCCTCCCTTGTGGAGGGGGTCCGGTCCGATGACCATGGATGAAGTACTGACTGTCCAGAGTCGAGACCCAGGATGGACCGCTCGTCGGGACCCAGGATGGACCGCTCGCCTGTATCGGTTGGGGACATCTCTACGCTGCTGATCCGCTTGAGATGGTTTCCTGTGGACGGGACTCTCACTGCTGTCTTGGAGCCACTATGGATTGAACTTTCACAGTATCATGTTAGACCCGCTCGACATCCATTGCTTTCGGTCCCCTAGAGGGGGGGGGTTGCCCACATCTGAGGTCCTCTCCAAGGTTTCTCATAGTCAGCATTGTCACTGGCGTCCCACTGAATGTGAATTCTCCCTGCCCACTGGGTGTGAGTTTTCCTTGCCCTTTTGTGGGTTCTTCCGAGGATGTTGTAGTCGTAATGATTTGTGCAGTCCTTTGAGACATTTGTGATTTGGGGCTATATAAATAAACATTGATTGATGTCTTTTGATGTTTCCCTCTTACACACTTGTAAGAGGAATGTGTACTATGGCTTTGAGTTGCTTTTTTCCCCTTGGCCTCAGTCTGGACCCTCTCTCCAGAAACCCAGGCTCAGACCAATTGTTTTATTTTATTTTAATGTTTTATTTTTTTCTCCCATTCCCCCCTTGTTTACTTGTATTTCACCTTTTTTGTAAGGGGCGCCGGAAGTCTGCACACCCGTTAGCGATCCTGTTCTGTCTCCCTGTAATGTTTGTCTGATCTTGAATGGGATTGTGCTGAAAATGTTAATTTTCATGAAGGAACTCTCCTGAAGGAATAAATAACTATATCTATCTATCAATCCATTTTCTATCTCTTATTCCCTTTGGGGTCACGGGGGGCGCTGGTGCCTATCTCAGCTACAATCGGGCGGAAGGCGTCGTACACCCTGGACAAGTCTCCACCTCGTCGCAGGGCCAACACAGATAGACAGACAACATTCACACTCACACGCTAGGGCCAATTTAGTGTTGCCAATCAACCTATCCCCAGGTGCATGTCTTTGGTAACATAAACATAAAATATATTATTCATCCAACATTCTTTCAAATAAACTCCAGTGCACCCTAATAAAGAAAAGGAGCCACAGCATTAGATAAACCTGCACAATAGGAAGACCTATACAATAACAATAGAGAGAATTCCGGGCGTGGCCACCACTGCTGCTCACTGCTCCCCTCACCTCCCAGGGGGTGATCAAGGGTGATGGGTCAAACGTAAAGAAAAATTTCGCCACACCTTGCGTGTGTGTGACAATCATTGGTTATTTACTTTAATATGTTCATTATTGCTGTGGTTGTAATTTTCTGCGGTGTACCGCTACACTAAGAGTTGTTTTAATATTTTGACTCTAGTAGCTAAATAAAAGAAACATCCCTCAATATAATGGGGGGCGATTATTTAAAAGTGACATCATTCAACGCCTGTGTTGTGGTCTGGTAACATAAACAAAAATGACATAAATCATCCAACATTCTTTCAAAATAAACTCCCATCGCACCATATTAATGAATAAGAGCCACAGCCTTAGATACACCTGCACAATAGGAAGACCTATACAATAACAATAGAGAGAATATGTTCATTATTGCTGTGGTTTTTAATTTGCTGTGGTGTACCGCTACACTAAGAGTTGTTTAAATATTTTGACTCTAATAGATAAATAACAGAAACTGTTATCACACAACTCTTATGCTTAAAGGCCGTTGCTATAGTTATTATCAATTGTGCTGAAGTTGTACTTTTCTGTCCGTGCCAAGCGAGTCGTCTCGTATCAGTGTTTGTGTCCAGAACCGGCCTGCTGAGTGCTAAGGCCTAACATCGAGTGACGTGTCGCAGACGAAGCAGAGACAGGGCGATATCTTGAGTGTCAGCACATTAGAATTTCTGAATAATCATATATGGTGTCTAACTGGGGCAGCTGAAATTACCCCCCTTCCTTCAGCAGCAGCTTCAGTGATGAAACCAGGGACCTCCCAAATAAATAAAGACGTGGGCTGGACTTTAGAGCGCAGGTTGTTTTGTAACTAGAGTACAGCCCAAAACGCCTCTCCTCATTGAGCTAAATTTAAATGTCTCTGCATGATTCCTTGCTTCTTGTCTGTTTAATAGATGTCATCAGTGTTTGAACCTGACAGAAACAGCCCTCAATATTCCATCAATTTTCTTCCATTTAGCCGAGGCCGGGTCGCGGGGGCAGCAGCCTAAGCAGGGAAGCCCAGACTTTCCTCTCCCCAGCCACTTCGTCCAGCTCATCCCGGGGGATCCCGAGGCATTCCCAGGCCAGCCGGGAGACATACTCTTCTGTTATGGGTCCAGTGTCCTGGGTTTTCCCCGTGGCCTCCTAACGGTTGGACATGCCCTGAACACCTTTCTAGGGAAGCGTTCGAGTGGCATCCTGACCAGATGCCCGGACCACCTCATGTGGCGTCTCTCGACGTGGAGGAGCAGCGTCTATACAGACAGAATTTCTCACCCTATCTCTAAGGGAGTCCTGCCACCCAGCGGAGGAAAGTCATTTGGGCCGCTTGTACCCGTGATCTTGTCCTTTTGGTCATAACCCTAAGCTCATGACCATATGTGAGGATGGGAACGTAGATCGACCGATAAATTGAGAGCTTTGCCTTCCGGCTCAGCTCCTTCACCACAACAGATCGATACGTCGTCCGCAAATGGGGTGTAATTATTTACAGGTGTATCTAATGTTGTAGCATGTTCCAAGACACTAGCATGTATATTTACAGAAATAATTGTCATTGAGAATACTATTTATGTCACTTTAATAAGAATAACTCTATGACAAATTAAAATATTCCAAGTCCATTTTATTCCATATGCATTTCAACCATACAATTGTACATGTCGTCTTTTCCCCTTTAATCTAGGCTTGTTTGCGTAATTGAAACATAATTATTGACGCCTTAAACTCTAGGATGCAACATGTCAATATTTGTGAAATGAGGTGTCATTCAAGAAATGTTTTTTTTTTCTTCATGTGATTAGGGAGGATCCACACAGAGTGGCAACGACGTGAAACATCAGGAACACTGGAGCTATTGTAGTCAAACGATTATGTTTCCGCGGCGTCTGACTCAGCTGCAAAGACAGTTCTATGTGAGACAAACTAAAAAAAAAAAAAAAAAACACCCCGCTGAGGAGATCATTTTCCTCCTCAGTCAGAGTATCCTCCTTTATGGGAAAGACCAGTTCTACCGGCCCACTTTGCGTGCTTGTTAAGAGGGTGTGGCGCTGCTGTGAGCTCACAGGGTCAAGCCAGCACTCCCCTAAGACCTGCAGTGGTTATTATAAAAAAAAAAAAAAAGGGCTCATTTTACAAACCCCGTTTCCATATGAGTTGGGAAATTGTGTTAGATGTAAATATAAACAGAATACAATGATTTGCAAATCCTTTTCAACCCATATTCAATTGAATGCACTACAAAGACAAGATATTTGATGTTCAAACTTATAAACTTTTTTTTTTTTTTGCAAATAAAAATTAACTTAGAATTTCATGGCTGCAACACGTGCCAAAGTAGTTGGGAAAGGGCATGTTCAACCACTGTGTTAGATCACATTTTCTTTTACCAACACTCAATAAATCTTTGGGAACTGAGGAAACTAATTGTTGAAGCTTTGAAAGTGGAATTCTTTACCATTCTTGCTTAATGTACAGCTTAATTTGTTCAACAGTCTTGTTGTCGTATTTTACGCTTCATAATGCGCCACACATTTTCGATGGGAGACAGGTCCGGACTGCAGGCGGGCCAGGAAAGTACTACGAAGCCACGCTGTTGTAACACGTGGCTTGGCATTGTTTTGCTGAAATAAGCAGGGGCGTCCATGATAATGTTGGTAGGATGACAACATATGTTGCTCCAAAACCTGTATGGACTATTCAGCATAATGGTGCCTTCACAGATGTGTAAGTTACGCATGCCTTGGGCACTAATACACCCCCATACCATCACAGATGCTGGCTTTTGAACTTTGCGCCTATAACAATCCGGATGGTTATTTTCCTCTTTGTTCCGGAGAACACCTCGTCCACAGTTACCAAATATAATTTGAAATGTGGACTCGTCAGACCACAGAACACTTTTCCACTTTGCATCAGTCCATCTTAAATGAGCTCAGGCCCAGCCAAGCCGGCGACGTTCCTCGGTGTTGTTGATAAATGGCATTCGCATTGCATAGTAGAGTTTTAACTTGCATTTACAGATGTAGCGACCAACTGTAGTTGCTGACAGTGGTTTTCTGAAGTGTTCCTGGGCCTATGTGTTGATATCCTTTACACACTGATGTCGGTTTTTGATGTGGTACGGCCTGAGGGATCAAAGGTCTGTAATATCATCACTTACCTGCAGTGTTTTCTCCAGATTCTCTGAACCTTATGATAATTTTACGGACCGTAGATGGTAAAATCTCTAAATTCCTTGCAATAGCTCGTTGAGAAATGTTGTTCTAAAACTTTTCGACAATTTGCTTACAAATTGGTTACCCTCGCCCCTTCTTTGTTTGTGAATTACTTAGCATTTCATGGAAGCTGCTTTTATACCCAATCATGGCACCCACTTGTTCCCAATTAGCCTGCACACCCGTGGGATGTTCCAAATAGGTGTTTGATGAGTTTTTCTCAACTTAATCAGTATTTATTGCCACCTTTCCCAACTTCTTTGTCACGTGTTGCTGGCATCAAATTCTAGAGTTAATGATTATTTGCAAAAAAAATTTTTTTATCAGTTTGAACATCAAATATCTTGTCTTTGTAGTGCATTCAATTGAATATGGGTTGAAAAGGATTTGCAAATCATTGTATTCCGTTTATATTTACATATAACACAATTTCCCAACGCATATGGAAACGGGGTTTGTACTTCTTTTCAATCTGCAATATCAGTTTGCCGCAAAAATAAGCCAAAAAGTGCTTATAAAAGGCCTGCATTGGCTTGTCTAAGTAGATACAACAAAATAAGTGTCTAAATGTACTGTTTTTGTGGTGATCCTTCGTTATTTTATGGTTTCTTTCCATGAGTCTTCAGATGCAGCCTCCACCCTTCACTCACTGACATTCATTTAAAATCCACGTCAGAGAAAGGACTTTAGAATGGAATCCATTTGCTTTCAGGTTGGAATTAGGGTGACAATGAATACTATATTTCTGTATGTTGTGTCATTTAAGTAGAGTCATTGTTACTGCTAAAATAAGGTAAAATATGAGTGTTTTCCATCAGTGTTTATTAAGTGGCTGCAACAGTTTGTTTGTGTTTTATAATCATCACCTGGCCATCATTTCTTCTGGAAAAATCCCATAATGGACACCTGTTTAGATCCTTTGCTGGCGTTTGCAGACAATTTTTTCTGATTTTTCCTTTCGTCGTCTTTGCTGCTCGCTTTTGGCCTGACTGGATTTGTGGTCGTTTGTTTGGAGGCGGTGGCAGGAGCGGAGTCTTCGTTTTCAGAGTATGACTCGCTTTCGTAGGCTTTCTCAGTCACTGCGGAGACGTTGCAAAGAGAATACAAAAGTCCAGTAACCATGAAGACAACGAAAAATAACGACAGGCGGTGGAAATTTAACATTTAAATGGTAAAGATTTGGATTTACCGATGCAGCCTTCATCGTCCACGAAGGTCCGAGACTTGAGGACACGTCTCCGCTTGCGTATCTTTGTCTGAGATTCTCCCGGCTGTAATAATTCATACAAACCAGGAGTACTTCAATGAGTCTAACAGAAATACAGACATAGTCAGACAAAAGTTGCGATATTTACATTTGGAACAGGTTTGAGCGCCTTGGTGGGAGCCGTTGATGTTTCTCTAGCTTCTG
This sequence comes from Nerophis ophidion, assembly GCF_033978795.1. Classification (NCBI taxonomy): domain Eukaryota; kingdom Metazoa; phylum Chordata; class Actinopteri; order Syngnathiformes; family Syngnathidae; genus Nerophis; species Nerophis ophidion. Next base: position 42,830,072 of record NC_084624.1, read on the forward strand.
TTGGTTGTGGAGAATCTGGAATGACTGCACATACCAGAACAGAGGGAATGTTTACATGGCAGTATTATACTAAAAAACTACTTTATAGAAAAAAATCATAGGCCATTATATGACAATATGGTGGAGAACCAGGTACAGTATTTTTGGATTATAAGTCGCTCCGGCCGGAAATGTATAATAAAGAAGGAAAAAAACATATATACGTCGCACTGGAGTTAAAGTTGCATTTTTGGGGGAAATTTATTTGATAAAACCCAACACCAAGAATAGACGTTTGAAAGGCAATTTAAAATAAATAAAGAATAGTGAACAACAGGCTGAATAAGTGTACGTTATATGAGGCATAAATAACCAACTGAGAAGGTGCCTGGTATGTTGACGTAACATATTATGGTAAGAGTCATTCATATAACTATAACATATATAACATGCTATACGTTTAGCAAACAATCTGTCACTCCTAATTGCAAAATCCCATGAAATCTTATACGTCTAGTCTCTAACGTGAATGAGCTAAATAATATTATCTGATATTTTACGGTAATGTGTTAATAATTCAACACATAAGTCGCTCCTGACCCTGCGATGACTTGTCCAGGGTCTACTCCGCCTTCCGCCCGATTGTAGCTGAGATAGGCACCAGCACCCCCCACGACCCCAAAGGGAAAATAAGCGGCAGGAAATGGATGGATGGAAGTCGCTCCTGAGTATAAGTCGCACCCCTGGCCAAACTATTTGGAAAAAACTGCGACTTATAGTCCGAAAAATACGGTATATCATTTATGCAGAAATTGTGCATTTTTTCTGGGCTTACCTGAGCAAGACAGCATTTGAAATGCCTCTCTGAGGGGCTAGATTCATACCCCCTACTCGTCGTTATGCCCACTACTCATACATGCACAGAGTCATTGGGACACCCCTACCTTCACGGGAACGCGCAAAATGTAGGGATAGGGCTGAAAAGTGAGTGAGGGGGTGTATTGGGATTAGACTTTCTTCTCCTTTATTACATACAATTGCTTTAGCAAACAAAGTCAGTATTACACAATAAACAATAGTAATGCTGAGATCATTATCCATGCGTTTGTTACGTCTCGTCTCGATTACTGTAACGTATTATTTTCGGGTCTCCCCATGTCTAGCATTAAAAGATTACAGTTGGTACAAAATGCGGCTTCTAGACTTTTGACAAGAACAAGAAAGTTTGATCACATTACGCCTGTACTGGCTCACCTGCACTGGCTTACTGTGCACTTAAGATGTGACTTTAAGGTTTTACTACTTACGTATAAAATACTACATGGTCTAGCTCCATCCTATCTTGCCGATTGTATTGTACCATATGTCCCGGCAAGAAATCTGCGTTCAAAGGACTCCGGCTTATTAGTGATTCCTAAAGCCCAAAACAAGTCTGCGGGCTATAGAGCAACGTTCAAGCTCCAGTACTCTGGAATGCCCTCCCGGTAACAGTACGAGATGCTACCTCAGTAGAAGCATTTAAGTCCCACCTTAAAACTCATTTGTATACTCTAGCCTTTAAATAGACCTCCTTTTTGACCAGTTGATCTGCCGCTTCTTTTCTTTTTCTCCTCTGTCCCCCCCTCCCTTGTGGAGGGGGTCCGGTCCGATGACCATGGATGAAGTACTGGCTGTCCAGAGTCGGGACCCAGGATGGGCCGCTCGTCGGGACCCAGGATGGACCGCTCGCCTGTGTATCGGTTGGGGACATCTCTACGATGCTGATCCGACTCCGCTTGGGATGGTTTCCTGTGGACGGGACTCTCGCTGCTGTCTTGGATCCGCTTTGAACTGAACTCTCGCGGCTGTGTTGGAGCCACTATGGATTGAACTTTCACAGTATCATGTTAGACCCGCTCGACATCCATTGCTTTAGGTCCCCTAGAGGGGGCGGGGGGTTGCCCACATTTGAGGTCCTCTCCAAGGTCCGCATAGTCATCATTGTCACTGGCGTCCCACTGGGTGTGAGTTTTCCTCGCCCTTATGTGGGTTCTTCCGAGGATGTCGTAGTCGTAGTGGTTTGTACAGTCCTTTGAGACATTTGTGATTTAGGTCTATATAAATAAACATTGATTGATTGAACTATTTACTACTCTTTTGAATCCTTGTGTTTTAACATTCACAATTTTTCTGTGTCCAGTAAATTTTTCAGAGTTTGTAATCATGAACAAAAACAACAACAAAAAATTATTTGTACAGTGGAACCTCGATTTACGAACTTAGTTTGTTTTTGAACATGGTTTGTAAATAGACAAGTTTGTATAGGGATGCACATTTCTGCATAATAAACAATGTTAACAGGAATAAAGGCTTCCAGCCTTTAAAAAAGTGTATATCCATTCATCCATCCATCCATTTTCTACCGCTTGTCCCTATATTTTAGTAAAAATGTATACTTTTAAAAGCACAATATTAAGTGCATAGCAAACAAACATAAGGAGGTGATGGATCAACTATCCCTGTGGTAGAGGTGAACGGCACCGTGTCCCCTCACCTCTCAGTAAGCTGTGGAGTCCCCCAAGGCAGTACACTAGGACCTTTACTGTTCCTAATATACGTAAATGACATGCCATCAACATGCCACTGTGAATTGTTCCTGTTTGCGGATGACTCGGCCCTGCTGGTATCCGGCAAGGACAAGTCACAGGTGGAACAAATCCTCAGTGCTGAAATCTTTAATATTTGCACCTGGCCCGCTGACAACAAGCTATCCATACACTTAGGTACAATGGAATCCATCCTATTTGGGTCCCACATTAACCTTAAGAAAGTCAGTGACTTCACTATAAAAGTGGGTGACATTGTTATCACCAGGAAAGATTGAGATCACCTACCTAGGTTCCATTCTAGAGGCCAATCTTTCCTGTGATAAAATGGCAACCAAGGTAATCAAAAAGGTCAACCAAAGAACGAGATTCCTCTACAGAATCTCCTCTCTGGTCAACAAAAGCACCATGAAGATTCTAGCGGGAACTCTCATTCAACCCTTTTTCGATTACGCTTGCACCTCCAAAACCCTCAAATCTAGACTCCAAACATCCCAGAACAAGCTAGTCCGGTTACTTTTAGATCTCCATCCCAGATCACACCTCACTCCAACCCACTTCTCCAAAGTGGGCTGGCTCAGGGTGGAGGACAGAGTAAAACAACTTGCACTGAGCCTAGTCTATAAAATCTCCTACACCTCCCTGATACCGAAGTACATGTCAAACTACTTCTTTAACGTAAATGACCGCCATAAGCACAACACCAGGGGGAGCTCCACAAACCACGTTAAACCCAGATTTCGATCTAACAAAGGTCTTAACTCATTCTCTTTCTATGCCACATCAATGTGGAATGCACTCCCAACAGGTATAAAAGTAAGTGCGGCATAGCTCGGTTGGTAGAGTGGCCGTGTCAGCAACTTGAGGGTTGCAGGTTCGATTCCCGCTTGTGTCATCCTAGTTACTGTCGTTGTGTCCTTGGGCGAGACACTTTACCCACCTGCTCCCAGTGCCACCCACACTGGTTTAAATGTAACTTACATATTGGGTGTCACTATGTAAAGCGCTTCGAGTCACTTGAGAAAAGCGCTATATAAATATAATTCACTTCACTATCCTCCTTCAAAACCGCTCTAAAACAACACCTCCAGGCAACGTCAACCCTTCACTAATACCCTCCTTCATTCACATCCCACCTCCCTGGATTTTAAATAACCTACTGTAAATAATCAAATGTACTTCTAATGTATATACTGTACTTGTTCTTATGCTATCTGAACTCACTATGTTCTCTGCTGGCTGTACATATCCTACTCAGACCTACACTGTTTCAATGTCCATTTCTCTGTTGATGCAATTGTTGATGACTGAAGTACTGATATCAACCAAAGCTCCTCATCCCACCCCCCGGATTGTAAATAATGTAAATAATTAAATGTATATAATATGATGATTAACTTGTGTGATGACTGTATTATGCTGATAGTATATATTTGTACCATGAATTGATTAACGTGGACCCCGACTTAAACAAGTTGAAAAACGTATTCGGGTGTTACCATTTAGTGGTCAATTGTACGGAATATGTACTGAACTGTGCAATCTACTAATAAAAGTTTCAATCAATCAATCAATGTAATAAAAAAGTTTAAACAACAACAAGTTGCTTTATGCAGTGCTGTGCCAACACGCGCACACACAGAGGTCACCATGGTGCCCTCATACAAAAATCACAAAATCCTTAACTTCAACAGCCCTATTGCTACAATAATAGACTTAATTACTACAACGGGAGATAAGTGATGAGAAAAAATCAAAAGGAAAAGGAACGGGTCAGGGGACTAATTGTTTGGACTTTGGAAGAGCGACGGGCCGCACTAGAATGAGAGAAGAGAACATTTATTTTCTTCCTCTGTCGAATAAGGGTGCTCTGACAACATTTACCAGAAAAGAGAGTTCTACTCACTATTAAAACTTGATGTGGTTACTTACTGTGCTGTGGTTATGCCTGTCAGTGCCATTGTACTCCTCACAAATAGTATTTTTCTAACTCCACAGCAATTTGCTCCTTCTTCCCCTGCTAGTCTGTTGAGTTTTTGGTACTATTATTGTTTTAACAAAATGAAGAAATCTTGTCAAAAGGCCAAAATCAAAGAAAAGAGACACACTGGAGCGTTGAGACGTGACTGTCTGTGCAGCAAGTGAAGTGAATGGCTTGACCTCCTAAACAATGTTTTTCTCTGCTTTGCTGCCTGCAGGCAACTAAATAAATCGTTCGTCCACCAAACATATTGCCATGTTTTTCGGAGTATAAGGCGCACCTAAAATCCTTTCATTTTCGCAAAAATCGACAGTGCGCATTACAACCTGCTGCGCCTAATCTACGGAATAATTCTGGTTGTGCTTACCGACCTCAAAACTATTTTATTTGGTACATGGTGTAATGACCAGTAGATGGCAGTCACACATAAGAGATATGTGCAGACTGCAAGATGACGCCAGTAAACAACACCAGAACTTTAAATGTTCCATTGAGAATATGCAACATTACACACGTTGCTCAAAAATCTGTCAAAATTATTTAGTACGCCTTTGGTAAGCTACAAAGCCGCACCGCTTGATGGATTGTCGGAGCTTTACATACAGGTGTTATTATGGTGTGTGTAAAATTACCAGTGTGCTAAATCAACTTTTCTAACCTTCTGGTACCTGCTGATGTATTTGGGATCTGCATAAGTCCTGAAAATTTGCTTGCGTTCGCCATTGCAGTCCGTGGCGACACCGTAGTTGATACATTTCTTCTTTTTCTCTATCTTTTCGTAATGGGGCATTCATCCTCAGCTGTTGTCATTTCTATTATAAAGTAGAATAAAGTTCTAATGTATATCTGTCGGCGGACTCGCTATGGAAGCGCTAAAAACAACCGGTGTAGTGAGTTTACATAATTCACCCACGGAACTTTAGTAATTAGAGTCTTCCGGTCGGACGGTTTTTCACGGGACACATTTCCTGTGTTGTTGTTGCACTAGTGAGCCATGGGTGAGGAGATGATGTTCTGTTTTTGATTTAAGTAAAGTCTGAATGTCATCAAATCAGTTAGATTCCATCTTTTGACACTTCTTGGAAACCCGTCCTTGCACGCTACACTGTTACAACAAAGATGATGGGGAGAAGACGCTGTCGAAGGTGAGCCACGTAAATAAGACCTTCCACAAAACGGCGTGTCCTGAAAGCGGCTTGAAGATGGTCTGTAAAACATAATCTATGCAACATTTTGACAAACAAACCACCATTGCATGTCATGTGAACCACAAGAGTGTTTTGAATTTAATGACCTCTTTAATGCATCTTATAATCCGGTACGCCTTTTGTATGAAAATAAACCTGAATAAACCCGCTTATCGGCCGTGTGCCTTATATTCCGGTGCGCCCTATAGTCCGAAGAATAGCGTACTGATATTACCCTTAGTATCGACACCGCTAATTTATGGATCAAGCTTATTGTCTTCTTAGGTGTCATACCAACATATGCTGTTATATTATCCACTCTCTAGACTCATAATAGTTAATTTATTAATTTTCTGTTAATAACTGCTTACTTTCTGCTGCAACATGGTTCCGTCTCCATTCTATTTATTAAGCACGTTTTTCTTGGTGATGTTTAAAGCTAGCTAATTGGTTAGCTTAGTTATTACCATGCCTGCACCTGGTTTTCTTCCGATGTGTAACAAGTTCAGCCTTGTCCTCCTGCGATACTAGATAATGACTCTCAAGATACTAAGAAATGCAGTCTAATTGCCGCAATGGAGGTGATCATTATTAGTTTAGGGGAGCAGCTCGACACTGTAATCCAAATAGGTTAATTAGGTATTCAAAAAATTATGCGATTTTGTTATTCTTATAGTGACTATAAGAATTACAAAATCGCATAATTTTTTGAATACCTAATTATAATATAGTCAGACCTGTGTCTATTTCCGTACGTGATGGTTTCAGCCACAACTGTGTGCCTTCCTCACTAAGTATGGAGGTACATGATTATCGGCATTTGTGATCAGCATTAAAAGGCATTAATCGGCAATAGCCAATCACATATTTTTTCCCGAAAATCGGCCGATATCGGTGGCCGATCAATTTGGCACATCCCTAATAAAAATGTTAAACTACAAAAGTAGATGTTTCGCATTGTTGAGCCTTGACTCAAATAAGTAATGAAAAAAAAAGGAATGATGAGAAAAAACAAAAATTACCGTCTTCATCACTGCTGTCGGGCGCAGGCTTCTTGATCCGTCTTCTCTTCTTCTTGTTCTCCATCTTTTCCTCCTCGCTGTCAGAACTCTCCAGTCGCTTGGTTTTGCTTCAAGAAGGCGAAACAAAGACAACATGTTAATTCACAAGTTGTTGTAGCCGTCATGTAAACTGAGCACATTGCAAAAAGTCAGTGTTCAAAAACAAGAAAAAAAAAATAATAATTATAGCTATTTTATTTGAACTAAGCAAAATGATCTACCAATTGAACAAGACAATTTGGCTTGTCAAGACTTTACAAAATAAGTAAAATTAACTAACCTCAATGGACCCCAAAATACCTTAAAATAAGTATATTCTCACTAATAAGAAGTGCACTTTTCTAGGTAGAAAAAAAAGAGACCTTTTTGCTCAACATGTTGAAAAATATTCTTAAATTAAGTAAATCCTAGTGCCATTATCTTGACATAATGATATGCACTCGGCAAACTTACACTAAAAACTAGTTTATTTTTCTTAATGGAAAGGCAACAAGGCAACTGCTTGTTACTCTCGGGGTCTTCTAGCCGCTCTGGCAAATCATAGTCTAAAAATGCATTTTCCCATCCATAACATGACATCATCGCGCCAAGTGAATGCTCATACAGTCAATTAGTGTCCATGTATACAGCCCGGCCCCCGGACAAAAATGTTTTTAATTGTGATTTTGAGGAATTTATCTGAATGTGCATGAACTATTTCTGTTCAAAATTGTTTGAAATGTTAAATTTTTAAATATTAACTGTCAGTTTACTGTACTGTGCCAACTGTACTACTATATGAGTATGCATTTTCTATTGTTTCATTGAAACTAAAACAGCAAAGTCCATTTGGCGGTCATCTGTTTTAATCATGAGACACAATTGGGACAAAGTCATGATTTTTTTTCATGCTTGAAATAAGAAATTATTACTTTAAAAAAATATTTTTATACTTGTGAGTGTTGATGACACAGCTTTGCATCAGTTGATATCCTAGTTTCAAGCATGTTTTACTCAGAATAGGTCATAAAATCTCAGCAACAAGCTTTCATATCTTACTGAGATCATTTAGGACCAAAAACCTTAAAACAAGCAAAACACTCTGACATAAAATCTGCTTAGTGAGAAGAATTATCTTATTAGACAGAAAATAAGCAAATATCACCCTTATTAGAGATATTTAATCTTACTTATATTTCAGTTTTTGCAGTGCAGTCACTTAAATAGGTACACCATTAGCCTGGGTACTTTATGAAATGACAAGTGAGTGGATATTCTCGATGTCAGGTCAGAGGTGATGCGTTATTCTATGAAGAAGAAAACAAACCTTCTTGAGATGTTCTTGTTGTGCTTTGGAGGCTCCACTGTCACTGCATCTTGCTGCTGCTCCTCCGGCTGAAAACTTGAGCTTGGCTGCTCCACTGGGGATGGCGCTGGAGCTTCTACCTCCTCTTCTTTCTCCGTCTTAATCACCGTTTTGTCCTTTTTTTCTGAAAGAGTGCAGATCAAACGTTGCATCATTGTATTTTGCAGAAAACTATATGGTGAAAAGTTGAAATGGCCATGACTCACTTGTGCTTTGATTGCCGAAGAAGTTACTGACGGCATTGGACTTTGCTTTGGTTTTGGACAAACTGACCTACAAAAGACCAATGTGTAAATGCACTGCACAGCAGCATTATTAAAACTATAAAAACAAACCTCAGCCGCTTCCTCCAGAGCTTCTGATTTCACGTCTTTGCCACCATTTTGGCTCTTAACCGCAGTTCCTTTGCTAGCGAACATCCCCATGATGCCTTTGGCCGGTTTGGCGGCCGCTTTGGAAGCCACGTTGCCGTTGGTGGAAGACTTTTTGCTCTCATGCTCTGTCTGAGATTCCTGCTGTGTCTCTTGCACGTGCTTCCGCTCCAGGGAGGACACGGGCACGGCGTCGGGACATCGAATTGCACTGTACCTGCAAGCGGAGGACGGAGATGGTCAGCGTGAAAACTAACCTGCATTGCCACACATTGTCCCATTTAAAAATTACAAGATTGTGCAATTCTGCAGGACTATTTGAGACAACGTCAACTTACTTGCTGCAGCTAAGCAGGTTGTCTTTGACGGCGTCGTAATCGACAGCATAGAGTGGGCCGCTGTCTTTTAGCAAAGCTTTTTGAACACTGTACACGTGAACGCTCACAATCAAACTCATCTTAGATTTAAAATCTGCAACACGAAACACATATCTTAAATTTACTGCAGTAAAATCCAAATATGAAGATATGGGAACTAATGAATGTACCTTCCAGCTGGTCCTCACGCACCACAGAGACTTTGTGACTCTGATAAGAAAACACATTTGATTAACTCATGACAAGTAAAAGTCGATTTTTAGTTGTTGCTCACCGCATGACCATTGTCCACACACTTTCCCGACACCAAGTACGTAGCGTGGAGCTGAGCAGAGCTTTCGTTCCTCTTGTTGTCCAAGTAGTGAAAGAGCATTCTGGAAAAAAAGTTTTGTGATTTTAATTATTTTTGTTCAGTTTTTTGTAGGAACGCAAAATGGAGTTGTTATGCTAAAACAAACACAAAACTAATAACCTTTGATTGATTGATACTTTTATTAGTAGATTGCACAGTACAGTACATATTCCGTACAATTGACCACTAAATGGTAACACCCGAATAAGTTTTTCAACTTGTTTAAGTCGGGGTCCACGTTAATCAATTCATGGTGCAAATATATACTATCAACATAATACAGTCATCACACAAGTTAATCATCATAGTATGTACATTGAATTATTTACATTATTTACAATCCGGGGGGTGGGATGAGGAGCTTTGGTTGATATCAGAACTTCAGTCATCAACAATTGCATCAACAGAGAAATGTGGACATTGAAACAGTGTAGGTCTTATTTAGTAGGATATGTACAGCCAGCAGAGAACATAGTGAGTTCAGATAGCATAAGAACAAGTATATACATTGGAAGTACATTTGAGTTGTTTATAATCCGGGGAGATGGGATGTGAATGGAGGAGGGTATTAGTAAAGTGTTGAAGTTGCCTGGAGGTGTTGTTTTAGAGCGGTTTTGAAGGAATATAGAGATGCACTTACTTTTATACCTGTTGGGAGTGCATTCCACATTGATGTGGCATAGAAAGAGAATGAGTTAAGACCTTTGTTAGATCGAAATCTGGGTTTAACGTGGTTTGTGGAGCTCCCCCTGGTGGTGTGGTTATGGCGGTCATTTACGTTAAGGAAGTAATTTGACATGTACTTCGGTATCAAGGAGATGTAGCGGATTTTATAGACTAGGCTAAGTGCAAGTTGTTTTACTGATCCTGTGTTAGGTATTAAATTGATCAGAATAGAATAGAATAGAATAAAATAAAATATAATGGACTTTATTGTCATTATTTTTGCATATAACGAAATTAAGGACTACAACTTAAGCTGGGGTAGTGGAAACAAATATGGGATCAAAATAAATTGCACAAGAAGTAATAAAGATAAAAAATAGGAATTGAAATAAACAGACTAATATCCAATAAAATAATAAGCAATCCTGCACAATATACAAAACAACATACTGTACAATACAAAGAACAAGACAAGAGTACCGGTACCAGTTAACCAAGTTAAGAATGTTTTGAGATAAGAGCTGTTTATCGGCTAATTTTTATGCAAGAAAAAATTGGAGTTAAAAATCTTCCCACCATTATTTGGCAAGGTAAATGTCAACGTGAACCCCGTAAGATGAGAGCAAAACACCTGGTCTTACTTGCTAGTAGGAATGTAACAATATAAACAATGTAATATCGCGGTTATTGTGACCATAATTATTAGTTATTATTATCGCGGTTTTGTTGAATGAGCTCAAAAAGTACTTATACACACTACAAAATCTTAACCAAGTTTTTTATTAGGTAAATAGACAATATACTTTCTTGGCAGAAGAAACACTAAATACAGTTCTGGCTTCATAAAACATATCATTTTTATCTTCTTTCGTTTTAATTTGTGAATATTTAGAGTTTTTTGAATAAATGAAAATTAGGTGTGTTTTTCCTTCACTTCCAGTTTATGTGACCGCATGCGAGTTCACTTTCTGCTGAAGACACCTCCATCTGTGTCAACTCGACACTGTTGTGTATAGATAGATCACTTAGTGCCAAGACAGCACAGCCTTTATCTTAGATGTGAATGTATTAGTTGTCCAGACAGTAATGAGGCTAAACTACTACAACAAACCTCTTGTCAGGATCCCCAGCAAGAACACCCAGAAGCTGCAATACATACAGAATAGTTCTGCTAGGATCCTGAATTTCCTGAGTGCGGAAATATGCTCATATCACACCAATTCTCAAATCCCTTCACTGGCTTCCTGTTCCGCTCAGGATTGAATACAAAGTCTCCCTACTAATCCACCAGTGCCTCCATGGAAATGCCCCACTTTACCTCAAAGAACTGCCCACCCCCAAATCCTCCACACGACACCTCCGCTCCGGACAGGCTAACGTCCTCCAACCTCCGAGGACAAAGCTACAAACAATGGGAGACCGGGCTTTCTGCTCTGCCGTTCTCCCTGACCACCTGAGGGCACTACAGACCGTGGATGCTTTTAAAAAGGCTTAAAAACCCTTCTTTTAAAAAAAACTTTTTTAGTTGAGATATATGCCTACTAGTTCTAGCTATTAGGCTGTTTTATTTTTATTATCTTTTTATTTTTTTAATACACTGTAGCACTTTGAGGTTGTTTACCCAATGTAAAGTGCTTTTTACAAATAAAATCTATTATTATTATGTGTTTATACAGGGTTAATTAGGGTATGACGTTTACTAATGGGAAAAAGAGGTCAATGTTTCGTGTTTATGTTAGCAATTAAGCTAGCTAGCAAGCAAAAGCTAGTCTTCACATGCGTTTTTGTTTTTTTAAATGCGTTTATCAATCATGGTTTTTTGATCATTTTAAATTATTGCGGTAATACCAACCATCAGGGGTTTTACCACGCTTATCAGTATTACCGTATTTTTCGGACTATAAGTCGCAGTTTTTTTCATACTTTGCGACTTATACTCAAGAGCGACTTAAGTGTGAAATTATTAACACGTTACCGTAAAATGTCAAATATTATTATTTAGCCCATTCACGTAAGAGACTAGATGTATAAGATTTCATCGGATTTAGCAATTAAGAGTCAAAGATTGTTTGGTACACGTATAGCATGTTCTATATGTTATAGTTATTTGAATGACTTTTACCAGAATATGTTACGTTAACAAACCAAGCATGTTCTCAGTTGGTTATTTATGCATCATATAACGTACACTTATTCAGCCTGTTGTTCACTATTCTTTATTTATTTTAAATTGCCTTTCAAATGTCTATTCTTGGTGTTGGGTTTTATCAAATAAATTTCCCCCAAAAATGCGATTTATACTCCAGTGCGACTTATATATGTTTTTTTTTTCCTTCTTTACTATGCATTTTCGGCAAGTGCGACTTATACTCCGGAGCGATTTATACACCGAAAAATGCGGTACCCTTTATCGTTACTACCCTTCTTGATAATTGTGGGGTGGGCACCGTTGAATTCCAGGGGGGGCGTGGGTAACCGCAGGGAACATGCTTTTTTTTGTGCCAGACTAGAATATGAGGAAGGGTATGTAGCCCTTGGCTTTTCTGTGACAACTGTGGGAGATCAGGAAAATGCATTCATTTATCATTTATTTTCAAAACAATTACAAAAAAGTGGGACCCCAAAAATGTACTGTGGGACCTCATTTTTATGACTTCATGGGGTCCCAGGTACCCCGTTTTGAAAATTCCTAGCGCCAACACTGAGATGTGTTGTTTTCTTTCATGCTAATAAGGACGCAATGTCATACGTAAGTGTACTTATAACAATATTGTAGACAAATTATACTATTTATAGTCGAGGTGGAGCGAGAGGGGAGGAAAACTACACTCTTCTTTCTGCGGGGGCATAACAGAAAATATTTGAGAATAACTGAGCTAGTATTAGCTTATCGCTAGAAATTGATGAATTATTTGTTTTCCAACCATGGGAAAGAAGGAAGTGAGTATGAAGAACAGTGCTAGGAAGAAGTGGATTATATTCATTGAATAAATATTCAGAAAGATGTCAGAGCGTGTAGCGAGCTAACTTTGTAAAACAGTGGCAGCGTCGCACTGCTAGTTTGCAGTACGAGGCTATCCATCCATCCATCCATTTTCAACCGCTTATTCCCTTTTGGGGTCGCGGGGGGCGCTGGCGCCTATCTCAGCTACAATCGGGCGGAAGGCGGGGTACACCCTGGACAAGTCGCCACCTCATCGCACGGCCAATACAGAACGACAGACAACATTCACACACTAAGGCCAATTTAGTGTTGCCAATCAACCTATCCCCAGGTGCATGTCTTTGGAGGTGGGAGGAAGCCGGAGTACCCGGAGGGAACCCACGCATTCACGGGGAGAACATGCAAACTCCACACAGAAAGATCCCGAGCCTGGATTTGAACCCAGGACTGCAGGACCTTCGTATTGTGCAGCAGACGCACTAACCCCTCTGCCACCGTGAAGCCCGGTACGAGGCTAATGCCATTCAAATAATATCTCAACAGTGGACATTTATCTATGAAAATATGGAGAAGCTGCTGAATCTGTGTTCATAACACCACTGTAGTGGTTTGCACTACATCAATTTTTATACAAAGTTTTTATTTTTAAAAAACAAATGTTAAAATTGTGCTGTTAATGGGCAGTGGAAAAAAAATTAGTTATACTACTTGCGTAGCGCTTTTCTACAATTTTAAGGAACTCAAAGCGCTTTGACACTATTTCCACATTCACACACACATTCACACACTGATGGCGGGAGCTGCCATGCAAGGCGCTAACCAGGGCCCATCAGGAGCAAGGGTGAAGTGTCTTGCTCAAGGACACAACGGACATGACTAGGTTGGTAGAAGGTGGGGATTGAACCAGCAACCCTCAAATTGCTGCCACGGCCACTCTCCCAACTTCGCCACACAGCTGGAAGTAAATGCTGTACATTATTATTACATAACTTCATAACACCACTGTAGCTGTTTGTGCTACATTATTTTTTTATACTAAGTTTTTATTTTTTTTAAAAACACATTAAAATTGTGCTTTTAGCGACCAAGCACCGATTAAAATTCAGTTCAAAGGGCACACATTCTATTTAGAAATGTTTTGAGTTTAGAACCAATTAAACTTGTAAATTGATGTACAACTGCAGTGTTTTTCAACCTTTTTTGAGCGAAGGCACATTTTTTTCATTGAAAAAAATGCAAAGGCACACCACCAGCAGAAAATTTAAAAAAAATGAAACTCAGCAGCCAATATTGACAATAAAAAGTCGTTCTCACAATTGTTTGATATGAATTCATGCCATAACCAACCATGTATCACGAGAGCTCTTGTCTCAAAGTAGGTGTACTGTCCCATCAAGCCGTGACTTATTTTGAGTTTTTTTTGCTGTTTTCCTGTGTGTAGTGTTTTAGTTCTTGTCTTGCGCTCCTATTTTGTTGTTGATTGTCATGTCATGTACAGATGTACTTTGTGGATGCCGTCTGCTCCACACGCTGTAAGTCTTTGCTGTTGTCCAGCATTCTGTTTTTGTTTACTTTGCAGCCAGTTTAATTTTAGCTTTGTTTTGCATAGCCTTCCCTAAGCTTCAATGCCTTTTCTTAGCGGCACTTGCCTTTTGTTTATTTTTGGTTTACGCATTAGACACCTTTTTACCTGCACGCTGCCTCCCGCATTATGTAAATAAAATATTTTTTTACCCAATTAGGTGAAATTACATAATCTCTCACGGCACACCAGACAATATCTCACGGTACGCTAGTGTGCCACAGCACAGTGGTTGAAAAACACTGTACTGTATAGAAACATGTTAGATTATTTCCGGGAAATTAAGGTTCCAATAATGGCAACATCAAATACAGAGGAAACAGGTGCAACTAAAATAGAATAATAAAGTAGGGCTGGGCGATATATCAAATATAGTCAATATTTGTCTCTGTGCGATATAGAAAATGACTATATCGAAATATTCGAGTGTACGTTCTCACACAGTTGCTTTTAGCTGCGGGCATTACACTTCAAGCTCTTCTCCGTCTTTTTTGTCTCTCCTTTTCACAGAGCCATAAAAAAACCACACCGTCTTACATACGTCACATACTGCCACGTCTTGCGGAGCAGAAAGGTAGCGGCATGGTAAAGTTGACTGTGCTGCTAGTGGTGTGGTGTGAGTGGTAATACGAGAGAAAGAAGGTGCGAATCTGGTAACAAATGAAGGAAGAATTAATTCCCAAGAAAAACAGCAGAGAGTCCATCGTCTGGCAGTGGTTTGGCTTCAAGCAGGTAGATGGTGAACAAGTATGCTGCAAAGGTGTTGCTACAAAAAGCAGCACCAGTGCTAATGTGTAGCATCATTTGAAAAGTCACCCGCTACAGAATGAAGAGTGCTTGAAACTCTGCATGTCAACATCTCCGTTCGGTGCCACACCCACAAATTGCCCAAGAAACCATTTCCACCGTATGAAAAAAAATATGTCAACAACAGAAGGAGATAACGTCCGCAGGAACCTACCACATAGCGATTGATTTCCAATTATGCAACTCATTTTTATTTGACAGTTATTGAAATATCTTGTGTGACATCATGCACAAGAGTGCACTTTATTTGTTTTTAACTTTTGTAGTGGGGTTCTGTACGAAAAGTGCACTTTAATTTAGTGTTGTTTTGACATGTTATCTTAGTGACATCATGCACAAAAGTGCACTAATAGCTTATTTTAAAATGTCTCTGACAACCTTGCCACCGCTTAATAACTGTTTAATACATACAGTTTTGGTAAATTGACTTAGTTGTGGCTTCCCTCTCTGCATGAAAGTTTAAAATTAGAATATATCAGTGCAGTATGAACAAGAATGTTTTAATGTAGACACATAGCATCATCATGCTGCTGTAATTATATGCATAAAGTGTTAATTCAAGACTTGGGCAAAATATCGATATATATCGTGTATCGTGACATGGCTTAAAAATATTGAGATATTAATAAAAGGCCATATCAGCCAGCCCTATAATAAAGTATGAATAGGCTATAATAAGAGCCAAGAATACAACTGAAGGTTAATTCTAATACATAAAATAAGCCATGGAAAAGGTACTCACTGTTTTGCTGTGTTGACATGGACTCCTAGAGTTAAACTGAGCCATTTGTAGGTCACCTGTAGATTTGAAAGCATTTAGGTAATAATGTCTTAACAATGACACATGAAAGGAAGAAAAAAAAGAAAAGCTACATATTGGTAACCATTCATCCATTTTCTACCGCTTGTCCCTTTCGGGGTGAACCTCACCTATGCTACCAATAAAGGAAAATATCTGGATATTAGGCTTCACGGTGGAAGAGGGGTTAGTGCGTCTGCCTCACAATACGAAGGTCCTGAGTAGTCAAGGTTCTATCCCGGGCTTGGGTTCTTTCTGTGTGGAGTTTGCATGTGTCAGGCTTGTTTTAGTTTTTCCTCTGTGTGTTTAGTATTTCCTGTCCTTAGTTCCTGTCAGCACTCTTATTTTGTGCTGTTAGAGTTAGTTTGTGACGAACCCCAAGATGCAGAGGAGGAGGCAGGCATTGAACAGGAAAACATGATTTAATTAAAATATTAGAATAAAGAACAAACAAAAAGGGTACTAACAAAGGACGCGCACGAGGCGGATAACAAACCAAAGGGTCTTCAGCATGGAAGCTAGCAAGGAACAAAAAGGGGTCTAGCGTGGGAGCTAGCGGGTAGCAAACAGGAAAACAGAAGTCATTACTTGTAGAGTGAAAACAAAACGGAAGCAGGGAACAAAAAACAGTAAGCTACAAACAGATACCGAATGATAGCTTACCGCTACGCTGCAATGACTCGACATGAAACGACACGACAGGAGCGACAATATGAAAATCATCGACAAGACAATAATCCAGCACTGACTGGAAGACAAAGCAGGTCCAAATAGGAGCGGGCTGATTGACACCAGGTGTGGCAGGTGCCATTTAGCCGCAGCTGAGGGAACACAAAGCACTCAGGGAGACAAACAGGAAGCTGAACCAAAATAAGAGGGCTGACAGGAACTAAGAACAGGAAAAACTAAAACACAAACAGTCAGTGGCAAGCCTGACAATATGTCCTCCACCTCCAAAGACATGCACCTGGGGATAGGTTGATTGGCAACACTAAATTGGCCCTAGTGTGTGAATGTTGTCTATCTGTGTTGGCCCTGCGATGAGGTGGCGACTTGTCCACGGTGTACCCCGCCTTCCGCCCGATTGTAGCTGAGATAGGCACCAGCACCCCCCGCGACCCCAAAGGGAATAAGCGGTAGAATGGATGGAACTGGATATTATTTCAAACCAAAAGGCGTTACAAGTTAGTAACTGATGCACTAGCTGCTACATTACATGATAAGTGTTCGCCTTCCGCCCGAATGCAGCTGAGGTAGGCTCCAGCACCCCCCGTGACCTCAAAAGGGACAAGCGGTAGAAATGGATGGTGTTCTTAAGATTTCAATACCATTTCATAACACACAACGGAGGCCGAATGGATCAAAACGGCACACGAAAAAACACGAATCTAAAAAGATGTACATGTACGAACCGAAATGTGTTGGACTATATTGTAAAAAGGCAGCTAAACACGACGACGCCATTGTGCCTAAAAAAAGCTGCCTCTAAACGTGCTCCCAAACCAGATTAAAGCGTCCTTACGATCTTATTGTGGTCGTTGACGAATTCGTCGATGTTGTCCAGATAAAGCTCGTCCATGTCGTTAAATAACTGCATAAGTGCCTTTCTTTTTGAAAACGGTGCAGCAGCGCGGGAAGACACTTTATTTACTTCCGGTCCAGGAAAATGTATTTCTAAATAAATGTCGATAAGGCCTACATTTTATAATTGGCTTAATAATTTACACATCTTGGAAGATGATTAAGAGTACAAAAGCCCTTAAATTGATACATTTGTTAAAAACATTTAAAGTGATTTTTGTCTTTCATAGTCTTTTTTTTATTATTATTTAATGCTCTCTGCATTTGCTTTTGTTTTCTTTTCTTGACATGTTTCACGGATGTTGAAAGTGCCTTGACTTTTGTGTGCATTATAAATGTTTGTTTGTCGTTAAAAAAAATATATAAATAAATAAATAAATAAAACATTTACTTCCGGTAAAATGGTACCGTGAGCAGTTTCTCCTCTTTTGCTGAGTGCTGCCCCCTAAAGGTCACTACGTCCAGTGCAACATCCTTTTTTTCTACAGAGCCAATTAAAAATCCCATACTACATCCATCCATCCTTCCATTTTCCTACCGCGTATTCCCTTTGGAGTCTCGGGGGCGCTGGGGCCTATCTCAGCTACAATCAGGCGGAAGGCAGTGTACACCCTGGACAAGCCGCCACCTCATTGCAGGGCAAAATCCCATACAATGTTTCTTCATAAATAATCTTTGTAGAATAAAACCTTTAATTGCAATAACCATAAATCAACTTTACCATTTTTTTAAACACATGACATGCACCTGGGGATAGGTTGATTGGCAACACTAAATTGGCCCTAGTGTGTGAATGAGCGTGAATGTTGTCTGTCTATCTGTGTCGGCCCTGCGATGAGGTGGCGACTTGTCCAGGGTGTACCCCGCCTTCTGCCCAATTGTAGCTGAGATAGGCGCCAGCGCCCCCCGCGACCCCTAAAGGGAATAAGCGGTAGAAAATGGATGGATGGGATGGAGTAGAATTATAATCAACAATATGTAAAATAAGAAGTGAATTAGATTTATATAGCGCTTTTTCTCTAGTGACTCATATCGCATTACATAGTGAAACCCAATACCTAATTTATACATTTAAATCAGAGTGGGTGGCACTGGGAGCAGGTGGGTAAAGTGTCTTGCCCATGGACACAACGGCAGTGACCAGGATGGCGGAAGCGGCGATCGAACCTGCAACCCTCAAGTTGCTGGCACGGCCGCTCTACCAACAGAGATATACCGCCCCAGAAAGAGCAATTTAAAACAATATAAAAACAAGATACTTTTTATATATCTACTATGGACATGTCCACTGTGTGGATTAATACAAATAAATAAAAAAGTATATTTCCTGGTTTAAAGGCATTCGGAGCAGCTGCAGCCTCATCATTTCCAGCCTGCGTTCATCATTCAGAAACATTATGAACAAGAGGATGAGCATTTTCTGGACAATTTAGTGTTTTTTTGCCGCCTGCAAAAAATGCTATTTGTCAAAAGTATGACTCTCATCAAGGCATACTGCAGAATTACAGTGAAACAATTTCCAGCCTTTTATGGCCAAATTGAGGCAACACGCTTTTTAAAGTGCTAATTCCATTGGCTGTGGCTGTAAATTGGATATGCTACTGATTACCTCCGCATTGCTGCAGCAAGCCAAGCAAATACACAGAAATTATACAAGCATATTTACAAGGCCTGTGAACCTGCAAATGATTCCTATTTTGCAGGTGTACGAGTAAAGCGAGGGGAAATGGTGTGTCTGCCGTTGTTAATGTTCATTACTTATTCATTTAGACTTGCTGTGATACTTTTGAAAGTGCTCGTATCGGGAGGAAAGGCAGACTTTTCGCCTATATAAAATGAAAGATTAGGAGACGATGTCGCAGGAAATGAGCAGCACGCTGTAATAAAGTACGGACAATCCTGAAGGCGAAAGATCAGCGGCCGTTATAAAAGCAGTAAACCACAGTCAGTGTTCAAGTTTGCAGTTTAATGAGCTTAGGCCACAAATGTATTCAAAAAGAACGAGAGTGCCTTCTTCAATCGCACGCTTTGATTATGAATGACCGGCGGCGGTGGCGTTATTCAGCGCAAGGTGCAGCTCGTTACAAGCGGAAACGATGCAGCTGCTCGTGCATCGCTCGTTTGTTAGATGGATCTTCTCGCCAGAAACAAACACTCGTGTTGACTTTTTAGTTTTTTTAAAGGGGAACATTATCACAATTTCTGAAGGGTTAAAACCAATAAAAATCAGTTCCCAATGGCTTATTTTATTTTTCAAAGTTTTTCTCAAAATTTTCTCAAAAGCCGAAAAACGGCTTCAAAGTGCCTGATTAATCTTCGTTATATTCACCCATCCATTATCCTGTGACGTCACAGCGTGACCACACAGAAACAAACATGGTGAACAGCACAGAAAGGTATAACGATATTAGCTCGGATTCAGACTCGGATTTCAGCGGCGTAAGCGATTCAACACATTAAGCATGTATTGAAACGGATGGTTGGAGTGTGGAGGCAGGTACCGAAAACGAAATTAAAGAATAAACAGAAGTTTTTGAGCAATATCACAACAGACAGCGGCACGGGAGGAAGCGCGGACGAATTCGGCGATCGCCTTCTAACCAACGATTGGTATGTGTTTGTTTGGCATTAAATGTGGGTGGAGGGAAAGGCTGGATGCAAATATAGCTACAAATGAGGCATAATGATGCAATATGTACATACAGCTAGCCTAAATAGCATTTTAGCATCGATTAGCTTGCAGTCATGCCGTGACCAAATATGTCTGATTAGCACAACTCCACATAAGTCAATAACATCAACAAAACTCACCTTTGTGATTTCTTTGACTTTATCGTTGGAAATGCATCTGCTTTGAGTGTCGCAGGATATCCACACATTCTTGCCATCTCTGTCGTAGCAAAGCTGTCGTCGGTAAAGTGTGTGGAACAAACGAGGGACTTTCGCATCTTTTGACCACTGTTGCAACTTGAATCCGTCCCTGTTCGTGTTGTTACAACCTCCGACAACACACCGACGAGGCATGATGTCTCCAAGGTACGGGAAAACAGTCGAAAAAACGGAAAATGACAGAGCTGACTTGACTTGGTGTGTGTAATGTGTTTGTGAAAATGGAGGGTCGCTTCACGACGTGACGTCACGGGTGAAAGGTCATTGCTCCGACAGCCAAACAATTGAAAGGCGTTTAAAGGGGAACATTATCACCAGACTTATGTAAGCGTCAATATATACCTTGATGTTGCAGAAAAAAGACCATATGTTTTTTTAACCGATTTCCGAACTTTAAAAAGGTGAATTTGGCGATTTAAACGCCTTTCAATTGTGCGCCTGTCGAGTGATGACCTTTTACCCGCGACGTCACAACATGAAGCAATCTGCCATTTTCTCAATCTTATTACACACACCAAGTCAAATCAGCTCTGTTATTGTCCGTTTTTTCGACTGTTTTCCCGTACCTTGGAGACATCATGCCTCGTCAGTGTGTTGTCGGAGGGTGTAACAAAACTAACAGAGACGGATTCAAGTTGCACCAGTGGCCAAAAGATGCGAAAGTCCCTCGTTTGTTCCGCACACTTTACTGACGACAGCTACGCTACGACAGAGATGGCAAGAATGTGTGGATATCCTGCGACACTCAAAGCAGATGCATTTCCAACGATAAAGTCAACGAAATCTGCAATATTGGAAAATAAACCACCACTGAATCTGTCTTGGTTGACAAGACTTTGCAGCATCGCGTGGACATCAGGGGCGGTACCTCTGGATTGGCAGACCGGGGTGGTGGTTCCTCTCTTTAAGAAGGGGGACCGGAGGGTGTGTTCCAACTATCGTGGGATCACACTCCTCAGCCTTCCCGGTAAGGTTTATTCAGGTGTACTGGAGAGGAGGCTACGTCGGATAGTCGAACCTCGGATTCAGGAGGAACAGTGTGGTTTTCGTCCTGGTCGTGGAACTGTGGACCAGCTCTATACTCTCGGCAGGGTTCTTGAGGGTGCATGGGAGTTTGCCCAACCAGTCTACATGTGCTTTGTGGACTTGGAGAAGGCATTCGACCGTGTCCCTCGGGAAGTCCTGTGGGGAGTGCTCAGAGAGTATGGGGTATCGGACTGTCTTATTGTGGCGGTCCGTTCCCTGTACGATCAGTGCCAGAGCTTGGTCCGCATTGCCGGCAGTAAGTCGAACACATTTCCAGTGAGGGTTGGACTCCGCCAAGGCTGTCCTTTGTCACCGATTCTGTTCATAACTTTTATGGACAGAATTTCTAGGCGCAGTCAAGGTGTTGAGGGGTTCCGGTTTGGTAACCGCAGGATTAGGTCTCTGCTTTTTGCAGATGATGTGGTCCTGATGGCTTCATCTGACCGGGATCTTCAGCTCTCGCTGGATCGGTTCGCAGCCGAGTGTGAAGCGACCGGAATGAGAATCAGCACCTCCAAGTCCGAGTCCATGGTTCTCGCCCGGAAAAGGGTGGAGTGCCATCTCCGGGTTGGGGAGGAGACCCTGCCCCAAGTGGAGGAGTTCAAGTACCTAGGAGTCTTGTTCACGAGTGAGGGAAGAGTGGATCGTGAGATCGACAGGCGGATCGGTGCGGCGTCTTCAGTAATGCGGACGTTGTACCGGTCTGTTGTGGTGAAGAAGGAGCTGAGCCGGAAGGCAAAGCTCTCAATTTACCGGTCGATCTACGTTCCCATCCTCACCTATGGTCATGAGCTTTGGGTCATGACCGAAAGGATAAGATCACGGGTACAAGCGGCCGAAATGAGTTTCCTCCGCCGTGTGGCGGGGCTCTCCCTTAGAGATAGGGTGAGAAGCTCTGCCATCCGGGAGGAACTCAAAGTAAAGCCGCTGCTCCTTCACATCGAGAGGAGCCAGATGAGGTGGTTCGGGCATCTGGTCAGGATGCCACCCGAACGCCTCCCTAGGGAGGTGTTTAGGGCACGTCCAACCGGTAGGAGGCCACGGGGAAGACCCAGGACACGTTGGGAAGACTATGTCTCCCGGCTGGCCTGGGAACGCCTCGGGATCCCCCGGGAAGAGCTAGACGAAGTGGCTGGGGAGAGGGAAGTCTGGGTTTCCCTGCTTAGGCTGTTGCCCCCGCGACCCGACCTCGGATAAGCGGAAGATGATGGATGGATGGATGGATGAATCTGCCGGAGTGCGAGCTATTCAGGGATGATGGCAGTCTGTTCCCGCAGACGAGCGAAGTAAACCCCCTGGATGTCTTGGCTAAGACGTGATTTATGCCACTTCTTTTTCTGTCTCATTTTGTCCACCAAACTTATAACGTTGTGCATGAATGCACAAATGTGAGTTTTGTTGATGTTTTCGACTTATGTGGAGTGTGCTAATCAGACATATTTGGTCACGGCATGACTGCAAGCTAATCGATGCTAACATGCTATTTAGGCTAACTGTATGTACATATTGCATCATTATGCCTCATTTGTAGCTATATTTGCATCCAGCCTTTCCCTCCAACCACATTTAATGCCAAACAAACACATACCAATCGTTGGTTAGAAGGCGATAACCGAATTCGTCCTCGCTTCCTCCCGTGCCGCTGTCTGTCGTGATATGGCTCAATAGCTTCAGTTTCTTCTTCAATTTCGTTTTCGCTACCTGCCTCCAAACTCCAACCATCCGTTTGTATATATGCGTAATCTGTTGAATCGCTTACGCCGCTGAAATCCGAGTCTGAATCCGAGCTAATATTGCTATACCTTTCTGTGCTATCCGCTATGTTTGTTTATGGTGGTTTCACGTTGTGACGTCACAGGATAATGGACGGGTGGATATAACAACGGTTAAAATCAGGCACTTTGAAGCTGTTTTTCAGGATATTGCGTGATGGGTAAAATTTTGAGAAAAATTACGAAAAATAAAATAAGTCACCGGGAACTGATTTTTATAGGTTTTAACCCTTCAGAAATTGTGATAATGTTCCCTTTTAAATCGTCAAATTCACCCTTTTAGAGTTCGGAAATCGCTTAAAAAAACATACGGTCTTTTTTCTGCAACATCAAGGTATATATTGACGCTTACATAGGTCTGGTGATAATGTTCTCCTTTAATGGAAGCCATTGCAGAGCCTCTGCAATGTCAAACAATGGTCAGCAAAGGTCAAAAGGTCATGTCCACGGTCAAATATGGGCATGTTTATGTGCAAAATAACCACGGGGCGACTTTTCTGAAGGCACCATTATTTCTTCTCACAAAACAGACTTCTTTGTTCCTTTGAGATGCAATGAACTTTACCTTGTAGCCTATCGAGAGACGACATCGATCGCTTGGCGGTCTGCTTCACGTCTTACAGGTTTGGGAGGGTTTGGGGGACGGGGGTGGGGCGTTCGTGCCATTTGTGGCTCGAGTAATACCTTGAACTCTGCTCACATGACTCTCTGGAGCGTAAAGAAATCAATATGTGGGACCTGTAATGGCAGACAACAATAAAGACCATCAGAATTATTACATTTGTGAAGGGGCAAAAAGAGAAAAGGTCTGCTCCATTTTGGTTGTTTACTCTATTGAGGGGAAGTAGACGATGTAAGACTTTGTTCACAGGTGATGAAATGTGCATAGTGCCATGAAAAACATGAACAATGTGGGAAAATAAAGATTTGATCCCCTGCTGATTTTTTAAGTTAACCCCATCCATCCATCCATCCATTTTCTACCGCTTATTCCCTTTCGGGGTCGCGGGGGGCGCTGGCGCCTATCTCAGCTACAATCGGGCGGAAGGCAGGGTACACCCTGGACAAGTCGCCACCTCATCACAGGGCCAACACAGATAGACAGACAACATTCACACACTAGGGCCAATTTTAGTGTTGCCAATCAACCTATCCCCAGGTGTATGTCTTTGGAAGTGGGAGGAAGCCGGAGTACCCGGAGGGAACCCACGCAGTCACGGGGAGAACATGCAAACTCCACACAGAAAGATCCCGAGCCTGGATTTGAACCCAGGACTGCAGGAGCTTCGTATTGTGAGGCAGACGCACTAACCCCTCTGCCACCGTGAAGCCCTTAAGTTAACCCCCCTACAAAGAAATAAGCACTCCAGAACTTTTATCAATCAATCAATCAATGTTTGTCACCGACGTCCCACTGGGGTGAGTTTTTCCTTGCCCTTATGTGGGCTCTGTACCGCGGATGTCGTTGTGGCTTGTGCAGCCTTTTGAGACACTTGTGATTTAGGGCTATATAAATAAACATTGATTGATTGATTGATTGATTGATTGAATGTTTATTTATATAGCCCTAAATCACAAGTGTCTCAAAAGGCTGCACAAGCCACAACGACATCCTCAATTCAGATCCCACATAAGGGCAAGGAAAAACTCACAACCCAGTGGGATGTCAATGAGAATGATGATGAGAAACCTTGAAGAGGACCGCAGTTAGGACCCCCCCCCCCCCTTCCTCTAGGGGTGATCAGATGCAATGGACGTCGAGTGGGTCTAGCATAATATTTCGAAAGTCCAGTCCATAGTGGACCTTACATAATAGTGCGAGTCCAGTCCATAGTGGGACCAGCAAGAGACCATCCCGAGCGGAGACGGGTCAGCAGCGCAGAGATGTCCCCAACCGATGCACAGGCGAGCGGTCCACCCGGGGTCCCGTCTCTGGACAGCCAGCACTTCATTCATTGCCACCGGACCAATGGATGCAATAATTGATCGATGTGAGAAATACAAACCACGTTCCCATATGAGTTGGGAAATTGTGTTAGATGTAAATATGAACGGAATACCATGAATTGATTAACGTGGACCCCGACTTAAACAAGTTGAAAAACTTATTCAGGTGTTACCATTTAGTGGTCAATTGTACGGAATATGTACTGTACTGTGCAATCTACTAATAAAAGTATCAATCAATCAATCAATCAATACAATGATGTGCAAATCCCCCTCAACCCATATTCAATTGAATGCACCACAAAGACAAGATATTTGATGTTCAAACTCATAAACTTTATTTTTTATTTTTTGTAAATAATAATTAACTTAGAATTTCATGGCTGCAACATGTGCCAAAGTAGTTGGGAAAGGGCATGTTCACCACTGTGTTACATCACCTTTTATTTTAACAACACTCAATAAACGTTTGGGAACTGATGAAACTAATTGTTGAAGCTTTGAAAGTGGAATTCTTTCCCATTCTTGTTTTATGTAGAACTTCAGTCGTTCAACAGTCCGGGGTCTCCGCTGTTGTATTTGTATACGTGTTTGATGAGCATTCCTCAACTTTATCAGTATTTATTGCCGCCTCTCCCAACTTCTTTGTCACGTGTTGCTGGCATCAAATTCTAAAGTTAATGATTATTTGCACAAAAAAAAAAATGTTTATCAGTTTGATCAAATATGTTGTGTTTTTAGCACATTCAACTGAATATGGGTTGAAAATGATTTTCAAATAATTTTATTCCCTTTATATTTACATCTAACACAATTTCCCAACTCATACATACTCATACTTTAAGGTTTTACTACTTACGTATAAAATACTACACGGTCTAGCTCCATCCTATCTTGCCGATTGTATTGTACCATATGTCCCGGCAAGAAATCTGCGTTCAAAGGACTCCGGCTTATTAGTGATCCCCAAAGCCCAAAAAAAGTCTGCGGGCTGTAGAGCTTTTTCATTTCGGGCTCCAGTACTCTGGAATGCCCTCCCGGTAACAGTTCGAGATGCCACCTCAGTAGAAGCATTTAAGTCTCACCTTAAAACTCATTAGTATACTATAGCCTTTAAATAGACTCCCTTTTTAGACCAGTTGATCTGCCGTTTCTCTTCTTTTTCTTCTATGTCCCACTCTCCTTTGTGGAGGGAGTCCGGTCCGATCCGGTGGCCATGTACTGCTCGCCTGTGTATCGGCTGGGGACATCTCTGCGCTGCTGATCAGCCTCCGCTTGGGATGGTTTCCTACTGGCTCCGCTGTGAACGGGACTCTCGCTGCTGTGTTGGATCCGCTTTGGACTGGACTCTCGCGACTGTGTTGGATCCATTATGGATTGAACTTTCACAGTATCATGTTCTCATATGTTCTCATAGTCATCAGTATCATCAGTATCACAGTATCATGTTCTCATAGTCATCATTGTCACCGATGTCCCACTGGGTGTGAGTTTTCCTTGCCCTTATGTGGGCCTACCGAGGATGTCGTAGTGGTTTGTGCAGCCCTTTGAGACACTAGTGATTTAGGGCTATATAAGTAAACATTGATTGATTGATATGGAAAGGGGGTTTGTACAAAATAACATCGCTCTAGACAGTGTGACCGACTCGAAAGTCGACGGGGAAACTCCTTTATGACACCAGTAACAGATATTGATCACATATTTATAATCATGTGTAACGGTCGGTTCTGATGTGAGCTCACTTTCAAGCCTTCTTGAGGGATTCTAGTTCGAGACATTTGTTGATGTGAAGCAGTAAACGCTGAGATTTGTGTGATGCTGCAAATATAAGCGCAATGCTTGCATATGCGTCAACATTTACAATCTACCCGCCTCGACATTGGCGAGCCTACCGGGTGCACAGAGCAGGTATCTGCTGCCAAAACATGCATAATGAATGCATTAAATATCTCTCATTCTGCCCACAGATGAAATTCAGAGGCACATTTTTCCTCCGCTCAGCTGCGGGAAGCCCTCATATCGACATGCTGATTAGTTTGAGGGTTCCAGCCTGCAAACAGATGCTGCTCCTAGGGCAAAACATCTCCTTAAATCCACATTCAGATTCAACGCATACACGAAAATAGAAGGCCGTGCGCATGCTCACATGCACGCCCCTAAGCCAAGGCACTAGATGGTGCAGATCTATAAATCTCATTGCTGTAAGCATGCCTTCGTAGATGTGAAATTATCTAGAACTGAATGGAAAATGCATATCAAAAGAGTCCCCAAATTCATCCTTACTCATCTTAAAATGACTCATAACAACAAGTTCGATCCTATTCCTAGAGCTCAAAAAAAGTCTGCGGGCTATAGAGCGTTTTCCGTTCGGGCTCCAGTACTCTGGAATGCCCTCCCGGTAACAGTTCGAGATGCTACCTCAGTAGAAGCATTTAAGTCTCATCTTAAAACTCATCTGTATACTCTAGCCTTTAAATAGACCTCCTTTTTAGACCAGTTGATCTGCCGCTTCTTTTCTTTCTCCTATGTCCCCCCCTCCCTTGTGGAGGGGGTCCGGTCCGATGACCATGGATGAAGTACTGACTGTCCAGAGTCGAGACCCAGGATGGACCGCTCGTCGGGACCCAGGATGGACCGCTCGCCTGTATCGGTTGGGGACATCTCTACGCTGCTGATCCGCTTGAGATGGTTTCCTGTGGACGGGACTCCCACTGCTGTCTTGGAGCCACTATGGATTGAACTTTCACAGTATCATGTTAGACCCGCTCGACATCCATTGCTTTCGGTCCCCTAGAGGGGGGGGGTTGCCCACATCTGAGGTCCTCTCCAAGGTTTCTCATAGTCAGCATTGTCACTGGCGTCCCACTGGATGTGAATTCTCCCTGCCCACTGGGTGTGAGTTTTCCTTGCCCTTTTGTGGGTTCTTCCGAGGATGTTGTAGTCGTAATGATTTGTGCAGTCCTTTGAGACATTTGTGATTTGGGGCTATATAAATAAACATTGATTGATTGATTGATAATATCAAGCTCCTAAGGTAGCAGAGGAGTAAAAACTAGATGACGACTTGCTTTTCAAGAGACTGCACAGCAAAAATTAAATCTAAGTAAGATTAAATTACTCAAATAAGGGTGATATTTGCTTATTTTCTGTCTGATAAAGATCATTCTTGTAACTAAGCAGATTTTATGCTAGTGTTTTACTTGTTTTAAGGGTTTTGGTCCTAAATGATCTCAGTAAGATATTACAGCTTGTTACAGACATTTGATGACCTATATTGAGTAAAACATGCTTGAAACTAGAATATCAACTGATGCGAAGCTGTGTCATTAAAAAAAACTACATTTTTAAAGTAATAATTTCTTACTTCAAGCATGAAAAAAAAAGATCATGATGCCGAGCGCATATCATTATGTCCAATAATGGCCCTAGCATTTACTTAATTTAAGAATATTTTTCAACATATTGAGTGTCACACCGCGGTGAGGGAATTCTTGTCCTGTTCTGTCTCCCTGTAATGTTTGTCTGATCTTGAATGGGATTGTGCTGAAAATTGTAATTTTCCTGAAGGAACTCTCCTGACGGAATAAATAAAGTACTATCTATCTATCTATCTATTGTTTTTTATGTCTTGTGATTTACATGTTTTATTTTGAAAAGCAATTTTTCTTGTTTCAGATCACGGGCCCTTCCTCTTGTGTCACCAGTCTGACGTCATCCCTGACCCTTGATTATTTCCACCTGTTTCCCATTATTGGGGCGGTATAGCTCGGTTGGTATGGTGGCCGTGCCAGCAACTTGAGGGTTGCAGGTTCGATCCACGCTTCCGCCGTCCCAGTTACTGCCGTTGTGTCCTTGGTCAAGACACTTTACCGAACCTGCTCCCAGTGCCACCCACACTGGTTTGACTGTAACTTAGATATTTGGTTTCATTATGTAAAGCGCTTTGAGTCACTAGAGAAAAAGCGCTATAAAAATATACAGTAATAATAATTAATTATCCTCATGTCCTATTTAAGCTCATGCCTCCTCTTGTCCTGTGCCAGATCGTCTCGTGTTTACGTGTCTTTCTAGCGTCCATGTCCATGTTGATATCCTTGTCTTGCTAATTTCCTGGTTTTCTTCTTTGGATCGAGAATTATTTTTGCTGTAATTTGGACTTTACTTTTTCCTCCTGTGAGCGCCCTTCGTTATTCTTCGTCCACCCTATTTGGTGAGTTTTTGTGTTTTTCTAAATTCCGTTTCTTCCTCCTTGATTGAGAGATTTTTTTGCTATTCATATTTAGTGTATATATATATATATATATATATATATATAGCCCCCTTATTTTTTCGTCCTGTTGGAGCGCTTTATGTTATTTTTATATTAGTATCGACTTTATTCTTAGTCCGTTCTTTTGTTAGTTGCTTCCTCTTATTTTTTGGAGTGATTTTTGATTCACCTATTTCCGGAATTCTTTCCGGGTAAATATTGTTAATTATTTCTATGCGAAAGTCATTTCAAAATAAAAGCCTTTTTGGAACTTCATCTCTGCATCTGGGTCCACTCCTTATTCCAAGTCGTGACATTGAGCAAAAATGTCTTTTTTTTCTACCAAGATAAGTGTACTTGTTATTAATGTGAATTTACTCATTTTAAGAAAGCGTATTTCCTTGAATAGCCACCGGACATGTAATAAACGCATGCCTTAAATTACTGCCGGGTAAAACAGGCCCCCCAAACTTAATAATCCCATGCTTACTTTAACAGCTGGGTCAAATTCACGACATTGCAAACGACGCTTCGCCTACAGTCATTTTCGAAATGGCAGAGGGGTTTTTTTTTATAGCTGTAACTGTGTGTAAACCAGGGGTCTTGTTCCACAGCCATACAGATCACACTAATGGTTGTGATATAAAACAACTTTAACACTCTTAATAATATGCGCCACACTCTGTCAACCCACACCAAACACATTCCTGGAGAACATTGGCTCTGTAACACATTATAAACGCAACATAACACTTACCCAGAATGCAATGCATCCACGACTCCTGGCTACACCATACACTCGCTGGCACTACTTTTTTGTTTGCCTCCCAACCGAGCAGCACAGTCCTGTTTCCCTGAGAAAGTGCATGCTTTGGTCGTAGCGTGTGATGTATTTAAATAAAGCCGCCATTAAAGGAGGATAATGGATTATCTTCATGGTGGACGCTGACAGTGAAGGATTCCTAACATGTGTGTCCTTGCATCTCTGAACTGCATCATTAAAACAAATTATCTCACACGCACACGCACACACACACACACACACACACGTATCTTGCCAGACACCACATGCATGATGATGAAGTCGCGCCACACATCAAGATGCAAATCAACAGCGTGCATTGTGCTCAATTACACACTTGATGGCATGAAGCAACACTTCTTCTACCTAGCAGTACTTTGCCTGCAAAGCAATTTTCTCCTTTGAGTCTCCAGGCAACATCACAACTAGGAGGTGCTAATAGACACTCAATGACATCAACTAGCAATTTTATTGATTGATTGATTAATTGATTGATTGAAACGTTTATTAGTAGATTGCACAGTACAGTACATATTCCGTAATATCGACCACTAAATGGTAACACCCGAATACGTTTTTCAGCTTGTTTAAGTCGGGGTCCATGTTAATCAATTCATGGTAAATTAACGATGGACACCTGTTATTATCAACGAGCAGGCAATGATGGACACTTGTTGACACCAACTAGTAACTAGCAACAACTATCAGGTAATGATGGACATTAACTAGCAGGTAACAATGGACACTTGTTAATACCAACTAGTAACTAGCAACAATTATCAGTTAAAGATGGACACTTTTTGACACCAACTAGTAACTAGTAACAACTATCAAGTAAAGATGGACACTTGTTGACATTATCTAGCAGGTAACAAAGGACACTTGTTGACACCAACTAGTAACTAGCAACACCTATCAGGTAATGATGGACACTTGTTGACATTAACTAGCAGGTAACGAAGGACACTTGTTGACACCAACTAGTAACTAACAGCAACTATCAGGTAAAGATGGACACTTGTTGACATTAACTAGCAGGTAACGATGGACACTTGTTAACACCAACTAGTAACTAGTAACAACTATCAGGTAACGATGGACACTTGTTGACATTATCTAGCAGGTAACGAAGGACACTTGTTGACATCAACTAGTAACTAGCGACAACTATCAAGTAATGATGGACACTTGTTGACATTAACTAGCAGGTAACGAAGGACACTTGTTGACACCAACTAGTAACTAGCAACAACTATCAGGTAAAGATGGACACTTGTTGACATTAACTAGCAGGTAACGAAGGACACTTGTTGACACCAACTAGTAACTAACAACAACTATCAGGTAAAGATGGACACCTGTTGACATTAACTAGCAGGTAACGAAGGACACTTGTTGACACCAACTAGTAACTAACAACAACTATCAGGTAATGATGGACACTTGTTGACATTAACTAGCAGGTAACGATGGACACTTGTTAACACCAACTAGTAACTAACAGCAACTATCAGGTAAAGATGGACACTTGTTGACATTAACTAGCAGGTAACGATGGACACTTGTTAACACCAACTAGTAACTAGTAACAACTATCAGGTAACGATGGACACTTGTTGACATTATCTAGCAGGTAACGAAGGACACTTGTTGACATCAACTAGTAACTAGCGACAACTATCAAGTAATGATGGACACTTGTTGACATTAACTAGCAGGTAACGAAGGACACTTGTTGACACCAACTAGTAACTAGCAACAACTATCAGGTAAAGATGGACACTTGTTGACATTAACTAGCAGGTAACGAAGGACACTTGTTGACACCAACTAGTAACTAACAACAACTATCAGGTAAAGATGGACACCTGTTGACATTAACTAGCAGGTAACGAAGGACACTTGTTGACCCCAACTAGTAACTAGCAACAACTATCAGGCAATGATGGACACTTGTTGACATTAACTAGCAGGTAACGATGGACACGTGTTAACACCAACTAGTAACAACTATCAAGTAAAGATGGACACTTGTTGACATTATCTAGCAGGTAACAAAGGACACTTGTTGACACCATCTAGTAACTAGCAACAACTATCAAGTAATGATGGACACTTGTTGACATTAACTAGCAGTTAACAATGGACACTTGTTGACACCAACTAGTAACTAAAAACAACTATCAGGTAAAGATGGACACTTGTTGACATTAACTAGCAGGTAACGAAGGACACTTGTTGACACCAACTAGTAACTAGCAACAACTATCAGGTAATGATGGACACTTGTTGACATTAACTATTAGGTAACGATGGACACTTGTTAACACCAACTAGTAACTAGTAACAACTATCAAGTAAAGATGGACACTTGTTGACATTAACTAGCAGGTAACGATGGACACTTGTTAACACCAACTAGTAACTAGTAACAACTATCAGGTAAAGATGGACACTTGTTGATATTAACTAGCAGGTAACGAAGGACACTTGTTGATACCAACAAGTAACTAACAACAAATATCAGGTAAAGATGGACACCTGTTGACATTAACTAGCAGGTAACGAAGGACACTTGTTGACACCAACTAGTAACTAGCAACAACTATCAGGTAATGATGGACACTTGTTGACATTAACTAGCAGGTAACGAAGGACACTTGTTGACACCAACAAGTAACTAGCAACAACTATCAGGCAATGATGGACACTTGTTGACATTAACTAGCAGGTAACAAAGGACACTTGTTGACACCATCTAGTAACTAGCAACAACTATCAAGTAATGATGGACACTTGTTGACATTAACTAGCAGTTAACAATGGACACTTGTTGACACCAACTAGTAACTAACAACAACTATCAGGTAAAGATGGACACTTGTTGACATTAACTAGCAGGTAACGAAGGACACTTGTTGACACCATCTAGTAACTAGCAACAACTATCAGGTAATGATGCTCACTTGTTGACATTAACTAGCAGGTAACGATGGACACTTGTTGACACCAACTAGTAACTAACAACAAATATCAGGTAAAGATGGACACTTGTTGATATCAACTAGCAGGTAACGAAGGACACTTGTTGACACCAACTAGTAACTAACAACAACTATCAGGTAAAGATGGACACTTGTTGACATTAATTAGCAGGTAACGATGGACACTTGTTGACACCAACTAGTAACTAACAACAACTATCAGGTAAAGATGGACACTTGTTGACATTAACTAGCAGGTAACGAAGGACACTTGTTGACATTAGCTAGCAGGTAACGATGGACACTTGTTAACACCAACTAGTAACTACTAACAACTATCAAGTAAAGATGGACACTTGTTGACATTAACTAGCAGGTAACGAAGGACACTTGTTGACACCAACTAGTAACTAACAACAACTATCAGGTAAAGATGGACACTTGTTGACATTAATTAGCAGGTAACGATGGACACTTGTTGACACCAACTAGTAACTAACAACAACTATCAGGTAAAGATGGACACTTGTTGACATTAACTAGCAGGTAACGAAGGACACTTGTTGACATTAGCTAGCAGGTAACGATGGACACTTGTTAACACCAACTAGTAACAACTATCAAGTAAAGATGGACACTTGTTGACATTAACTAGCAGGTAACGAAGGACACTTGTTGACATTAACTAGCAGGTAATGATGGACACTTGTTGACACCAACTAGTAACTAACAACAAATATCAGGTAAAGATGGACACTTGTTGATATTAACTAGCAGGTAACGAAGGACACTTGTTGACACCAACTAGTAACTAACAACAACTATCAGGTAAAGATGGACACTTGTTGACATTAACTAGCAGGTAACGAAGGACACTTGTTGACATTAGCTAGCAGGTAACGATGGACACTTGTTAACACCAACTAGTAACTACTAACAACTATCAAGTAAAGATGGACACTTGTTGATATTAACTAGCAGGTAACGAAGGACACTTGTTGACACCAACTAGTAACTAGCAACAACTATCAGGTAATGATGGACATTAACTAGCAGGTAACAATGGACACTTGTTAATACCAACTAGTAACTAGCAACAATTTTCAGGTAAAGATGGACACTTGTTGACACCAACTAGTAACTAACAACAACTATCAGGTAAAGATGGACACTTGTTGACATTAATTAGCAGGTAACGATGGACACTTGTTGACACCAACTAGTAACTAACAACAACTATCAGGTAAAGATGGACACTTGTTGACATTAACTAGCAGGTAACGAAGGACACTTGTTGACATTAGCTAGCAGGTAACGATGGACACTTGTTAACACCAACTAGTAACAACTATCAAGTAAAGATGGACACTTGTTGACATTAACTAGCAGGTAACGAAGGACACTTGTTGACATTAACTAGCAGGTAATGATGGACACTTGTTGACACCAACTAGTAACTAACAACAAATATCAGGTAAAGATGGACACTTGTTGATATTAACTAGCAGGTAACGAAGGACACTTGTTGACACCAACTAGTAACTAACAACAACTATCAGGTAAAGATGGACACTTGTTGACATTAATTAGCAGGTAACGATGGACACTTGTTGACACCAACTAGTAACTAACAACAACTATCAGGTAAAGATGGACACTTGTTGACATTAACTAGCAGGTAACGAAGGACACTTGTTGACATTAGCTAGCAGGTAACGATGGACACTTGTTAACACCAACTAGTAACTACTAACAACTATCAAGTAAAGATGGACACTTGTTGACATTAACTAGCAGGTAACGAAGGACACTTGTTGACACCAACTAGTAACTAGCAACAACTATCAGGTAATGATGGACATTAACTAGCAGGTAACAATGGACATCAATCAATCAATCAATGTTTATTTATATAGCCCCAAATCACAAATGTCTCAAAGGACTGCACAAATCATTACGACTACAACATCCTCGGAAGAACCCACAAAAGGGCAAGGAAAACTCACACCCAGTGGGCAGGGAGAATTCCCATTCAGTGGGACGCCAGCGACAATGCTGACAATGAGAAACCTTGGAGAGGACCTCAGATGTGGGCAACCCCCCCCCTCTAGGGGACCGAAAGCAATGGATGTCGAGCGGGTCTAACATGATACTGTGAAAGTTCAATCCATAGTGGCTCCAAGACAGCAGTGAGAGTCCCGTCCACAGGAAACCATCTCAAGCGGATCAGCAGCGTAGAGATGTCCCCAACCGATACAGGCGAGCGGTCCATCCTGGGTCCCGACGAGCGGTCCATCCTGGGTCTCGACTCTGGACAGTCAGAACTTCATCCATGGTCATCGGACCGGACCCCCTCCACAAGGGAGGGGGGGAACATAGGAGAAAGAAAAGAAGCGGCAGATCAACTGGTCTAAAAAGGAGGTCTATTTAAAGGCTAGAGTATACAGATGAGTTTTAAGATGAGACTTAAATGCTTCTACTGAGGTAGCATCTCGAACTGTTACCGGGAGGGCATTCCAGAGTACTGGAGCCCGAACGGAAAACGCTCTATAGCCCGCAGACTTTTTTTGAGCTCTAGGAATCACTAACAAGCCGGAGTCCTTTGAACGCAGATTTCTTGCCGGGACATATGGTACAATACAATCGGCAAGATAGGATGGAGCTAGACCGTGTAGTATTTTATACGTAAGTAGTAAAACCTTAAAGTCACATCTTAAGTGCACAGGAAGCCAGTGCAGGTGAGCCAGTACAGGCGTAATGTGATCAAACTTTCTTGTTCTTGTCAAAAGTCTAGCAGCCGCATTTTGTACCAACTGTAATCTTTTAATGCTAGACATGGGGAGACCCGAAAATAATACGTTACAGTAATCGAGACGAGACGTAACAAACGCATGGATAATGATCTCGGCGTCTTTAGTGGACAAAATGGAGCGAATTTTAGCGATATTACGGAGATGAAAGAAGGCCGTTTTAGTAACACTTTTAATGTGTGACTCAAAGGAGAGAGTTGGGTCGAAGATAACACCCAGATTCTTTACAGAGTCACCTTGTTTAATTGTTTGGTTGTCAAATGTTAAAGTTGTATTATTAAATAGAGGTCGCTGTCTAGCAGGACCGATAATCAGCATTTCCGTTTTTTTGGGCATTAAGTTGCAAAAAGTTAGCGGACATCCATTGTTTAATTTCATTAAGACACGCTTCCAACTGACTACAGTCCGGCGTGTTGGTCAGCTTTAGGGGCATGTAAAGTTGGGTGTCATCAGCACTTGTTAATACCAACTAGTAACTAGCAACAATTATCAGGTAAAGATGGACACCTGTTGACATTAACTAGCAGGTAACGAAGGACACTTGTTGACACCAACTAGTAACTAGCAACAACTATCAGGTAATGATGGACACTTGTTGACATTAACTAGCAGGTAATGATGGACACTTGTTAACACCAACTAGTAACTAGTAACAACTATCAGGTAAAGATGGACACTTGTTGACATTAACTAGCAGGTAACGATGGACACTTGTTAACACCAACTAGTAACTAGTAACAACTATCAGGTAAAGATGGACACTTGTTGATATTAACTAGCATGTAATGATGGACACTTGTTGACACCAACTAGTAACTAACAACAAATATCAGATAAAGATGGACACTTGTTGACATTAACTACCAGGTAACGAAGGACACTTGTTGACACCAACTAGTAACTAACAACAACTATCAAGTAAAGATGGACACTTGTTGACATTAATTAGCAGGTAACGATGGACACTTGTTGACACCAACTAGTAACTAACAACAACTATCAGGTAAAGATGGACACTTGTTGACATTAACTAGCAGGTAACGAAGGACACTTGTTAACACCAACTAGTAACTAACAACAACTATCAAGTAAAGATGGACACTTGTTGACATTAATTAGCAGGTAACGATGGACACTTGTTGACACCAACTAGTAACTAACAACAACTATCAGGTAAAGATGGACACTTGTTGACATTAACTAGCAGGAAACGAAGGACACTTGTTGACATTAGCTATCAGGTAACGATGGACACTTGTTAACACCAACTAGTAACAACTATCAAGTAAAGATGGACACTTGTTGACATTAACTAGCAGGTAACGAAGGACACTTGTTGACACCAACTAGTAACTAGCAACAACTATCAGGTAATGATGGTCACTTGTTGACATTAACTAGCAGGTAATGATGGACACTTGTTAACACCAACTAGTAACTAGTAACAACTATCAAGTAAAGATGGACACTTGTTGACATTAACTAGCAGGTAACGAAGGACACTTGTTGACACCAACTAGTAACTAACAACAACTATCAGGTAAAGATGGACACCTGTTGACATTAACTAGCAGGTAACGATGGACACTTGTTGACACCAACTAGTAACTAACAACAACTATCAGGTAAAGATGGACACCTGTTGACATTAACTAGCAGGTAACAAAGGACACTTGTTGACACCAACTAGTAACTAGCAACAACTATCAGGTAATGATGGTCACTTGTTGACATTAACTAGCAGGTAATGATGGACACTTGTTAACACCAACTAGTAACTAGTAACAACTATCAGGTAAAGATGGACACTTGTTGACATTAACTAGCAGGTAACGATGGACACTTGTTAACACCAACTAGTAACTAGTAACAACTATCAGGTAAAGATGGACACTTGTTGATATTAACTAGCATGTAATGATGGACACTTGTTGACACCAACTAGTAACTAACAACAAATATCAGATAAAGATGGACACTTGTTGACATTAACTACCAGGTAACGAAGGACACTTGTTGACACCAACTAGTAACTAACAACAACTATCAAGTAAAGATGGACACTTGTTGACATTAATTAGCAGGTAACGATGGACACTTGTTGACACCAACTAGTAACTAACAACAACTATCAGGTAAAGATGGACACTTGTTGACATTAACTAGCAGGTAACGAAGGACACTTGTTAACACCAACTAGTAACTAACAACAACTATCAAGTAAAGATGGACACTTGTTGACATTAATTAGCAGGTAACGATGGACACTTGTTGACACCAACTAGTAACTAACAACAACTATCAGGTAAAGATGGACACTTGTTGACATTAACTAGCAGGAAACGAAGGACACTTGTTGACATTAGCTATCAGGTAACGATGGACACTTGTTAACACCAACTAGTAACAACTATCAAGTAAAGATGGACACTTGTTGACATTAACTAGCAGGTAACGAAGGACACTTGTTGACACCAACTAGTAACTAGCAACAACTATCAGGTAATGATGGACACTTGTTGACATTAACTATTAGGTAACGATGGACACTTGTTAACACCAACTAGTAACTAGTAACAACTATCAAGTAAAGATGGACACTTGTTGACATTAACTAGCAGGTAACGAAGGACACTTGTTGACACCAACTAGTAACTAACAACAACTATCAGGTAAAGATGGACACCTGTTGACATTAACTAGCAGGTAACGATGGACACTTGTTGACACCAACTAGTAACTAACAACAACTATCAGGTAAAGATGGACACCTGTTGACATTAACTAGCAGGTAACAAAGGACACTTGTTGACACCAACTAGTAACTAGCAACAACTATCAGGTAATGATGGACACTTGTTGACATTAACTAGCAGGTAACGAAGGACACTTGTTGACACCAACTAGTAACTAGCAACAACTATCAGGTAATGATGGACACTTGTTGACATTAACTAGCAGGTAACGATGGACACTTGTTAACACCAACTAGTAACTAACAACAACTATCAGGTAAAGATGGACACTTGTTGACATTAACTAGCAGGTAACGAAGGACACTTGTTGACACCAACTAGTAACTAGCAACAACTATCAGGTAATGATGGACACTTGTTGACATTAACTAGCAGGTAACGATGGACACTTGTTAACACCAACTAGTAACTAGTAACAACTATCAAGTAAAGATGGACACTTGTTGACATTATCTAGCAGGTAGCAAAAGACACTTGTTGACACCAACTAGTAACTAGCAACAACTATCAGGTAATGATGGACACTTGTTGACATTAACTAGCAGGTAACGATGGACACTTGTTGACACCAACTAGTAACTAACAACAACTATCAGGTAAAGATGGACACCTGTTGACATTAACTAGCAGGTAACAAAGGACACTTGTTGACACCAACTAGTAACTAGCAACAACTATCAGGTAATGATGGACACTTGTTGACATTAACTAGCAGGTAACGATGAACACTTGTTAACACCAACTAGTAACTAACAGCAACTATCAGGTAAAGATGGACACTTGTTGACATTAACTAGCAGGTAACGAAGGACACTTGTTGACACCAACTAGTAACTAACAACAACTATCAGGTAAAGATGGACACTTGTTGACACCAACTAGTAACTAGCAACAACTATCAGGTAATGATGGACACTTGTTGACACCAACTAGTAACTAGCAACAACTATCAAGTAATGATGGACACTTGTTAATACCAACTAGTAACTAGCAACAATTATCAGTTAATGATGGACACTTGTTGACACCAACTAGTAACTAACAACAACTATCAGGTAAAGATGGACACCTGTTGACATTAACTAGCAGGTAACAAAGGACACTTGTTGACACCAACTAGTAACTAGCAACAACTATCAGGTAATGATGGACACTTGTTGACATTAACTAGCAGTTAATGATGGACACTTGTTAACACCAACTAGTAACTACTAACAACTATCAAGTAAAGATGGACACTTGTTGACATTATCTAGCAGGTAACAATGGACACTTGTTAATACCAACTAGTAACTAGCAAAAATGATCAGTTAAAGATGGACACTTGTTGACACCAACTAGTAACTAGCAACAACTATCAGGTAATGATGGACACTTGTTGACATTAACTAGCAGGTAACGAAGGACACTTGTTGACACCAACTAGTAACTAGCAACAACTATCAGGTATTGATGGGCACTTGTTGACATTATCTAGCAGGTAACAAAGGACACTTGTTGACACCAACTAGTAACTAACAACAACTATCAGGTAAAGATGGACACTTGTTGACATTAACTAGCAGGTAACGAAGGACACTTGTTGACATTAGCTAGCAGGTAACGATGGACACTTGTTGACACCAACTAGTAACAACTATCAAGTAAAGATGGACACTTGTTGACATTAACTAGCAGGTAACGAAGGACACTTGTTGACACCAACTAGTAACTAGCAACAACTATCAGGTAATGATGGACACTTGTTGACATTAACTAGCAGGTAACGATGGACACTTGTTAACACCAACTAGTAACTAGTAACAACTATCAAGTAAAGATGGACACTTGTTGATATTATCTAGCAGGTAGCAAAGGACACTTGTTGACACCAACTAGTAACTAGCAACAACTATCAGGTAATGATGGACACTTGTTGACATTAACTAGCAGGTAACGATGGACACTTGTTGACACCAACTAGTAACTAACAACAACTATCAGGTAAAGATGGACACCTGTTGACATTAACTAGCAGGTAACAAAGGACACTTGTTGACACCAACTAGTAACTAGCAACAACTATCAGGTAATGATGGACACTTGTTGACATTAACTAGCAGTTAACGATGGACACTTGTTAACACCAACTAGTAACTAACAACATCTATCAGGTAAAGATGGACACTTGTTGACATTAACTAGCAGGTAACGATGAACACTTGTTAACACCAACTAGTAACTAACAGCAACTATCAGGTAAAGATGGACACTTGTTGACATTAACTATCAGGTAACGAAGGACACTTGTTGACACCAACTAGTAACTAACAACAACTATCAGGTAAAGATGGACACTTGTTGACACCAACTAGTAACTAGCAACAACTATCAGGTAATGATGGACACTTGTTGACACCAACTAGTAACTAGCAACAACTATCAAGTAATGATGGACACTTGTTAATACCAACTAGTAACTAGCAACAATTATCAGTTAATGATGGACACTTGTTGACACCAACTAGTAACTAACAACAACTATCAGGTAAAGATGGACACCTGTTGACATTAACTAGCAGGTAACAAAGGACACTTGTTGACACCAACTAGTAACTAGCAACAACTATCAGGTAATGATGGACACTTGTTGACATTAACTAGCAGTTAATGATGGACACTTGTTAACACCAACTAGTAACTACTAACAACTATCAAGTAAAGATGGACACTTGTTGACATTATCTAGCAGGTAACAATGGACACTTGTTAATACCAACTAGTAACTAGCAAAAATGATCAGTTAAAGATGGACACTTGTTGACACCAACTAGTAACTAGCAACAACTATCAGGTAATGATGGACACTTGTTGACATTAACTAGCAGGTAACGAAGGACACTTGTTGACACCAACTAGTAACTAGCAACAACTATCAGGTATTGATGGGCACTTGTTGACATTATCTAGCAGGTAACGAAGGACACTTGTTGACACCAACTAGTAACTAGCAACAACTATCAGGTAACGATGGACACTTGTTGACATTAACTAGCAGGTAACAAAGGACACTTGTTGACACCAACTAGTAACTAGCAACAACTATCAGGTAATGATGGACACTTGTTGACATTAACTAGCAGGTAACGAAGGACACTTGTTGACACCAACTAGTAACTAGCAACAACTATCAGGTAATGATGGGCACTTGTTGACATTAACTAGCAGGTAACGAAGGACACTTGTTGACACCAACTTGTAACTAGCAACAACTTTCAGGTAAAGATGGACACTTGTTGACATTAACTAGCAGGTAACAAAGGACACTTGTTGACACCAACTAATAACTAGCAACAACTATCAGGTAACGATGGACACTTGTTGACATTAACTAGCAGGTAACGAAGGACACTTGTTGACACCAACTAGTAAATAGCAACAACTATCAGATAACGATGGACACTTGTTGACATTAACTAGCAGTTAACGATGGACACTTGTTGACACCAACTAGTAACTAGTGACAACTATCAGGTAAAGATGGACACTTGTTGATATTAACTAGTAACTAACAACAAATATCAGATAAAGATGGACACTTGTTGACACCAACTAGTAACTAACAACAACGATCAGGTAAAGATGGACACTTGTTGACATTAACTAGCAGGTAACGAAGGACACTTGTTGACACCAACTAGTAACTAGCAACAACTATCAGGTAAAGATGGACACTTGTTGACATTATCTAGCAGGTAACAGAAGACACTTGTTGACACCAACTAGTAACTAGCAACACCTATCAGGTAATGATGGACACTTGTTGACATTAACTAGCAGGTAACGATGGACACTTGTTAACACCAACTAGTAACTAGTAACAACTATCAAGTAAAGATGGACACTTGTTGACATTATCTAGCAGGTAACAAAGGACACTTGTTGACACCAACTAGTAACTAGCAACAACTATCAGGTAACGATGGACACTTGTTGACATTAACTAGCAGGTAATGAAGGACACTTGTGTCGTATCGGGGACTTTGGTGCAGTTTTCGTCGTGGATTGTTTTCCCGAGATGCAGAGGAAGATGACGGGACATGGCGTGAAGGTAAATACATTTTTTAATCTCTAACTCAGAAAAGCACAAACAAAAGGCGCGCACAAGGCGGAGGTAAAAACAACTTAGGACATAAAACATGAACTAAACAACGCACTAAATTGTGACTTGGATAACAAAGAAAACCTTCGTGGCAAGGCAAGAGCAGCATGAATCAAGCATGAACGGAGTGAACATGGCATGAAACGGAGTGAACATGGCATGAAACAATCAATGACGCCAGAACGACCAACTGAAAAACCAGGCTTAAATAATAGTGACATGATTAGTGACAGGTGCGTGAGTCCGAAGACATGACAGGTGAAACTAATGGTTGTCATGGTGACAAAACAAGAGTGCAAAAAGAGTCCAAAACCCAACAGAACATAACCAAACAAAACATGATAACAAAGACATGACAAATTGTTGACCTCAGCTATCAATCAATCAAACTGTATCTATATAGCCCTTAATCACAAGTGTCTCAAAGGGCTGCACAAGCCACAACGTCATCCTCGGCTCAGATCCCACATCAGGGCAAGAAAAAAACTCAAATAAATGGGATACAATAAGAAACCTTGAAGGGGACCTCAAATGTGGGGACCCACCCTGGGCGACCGGTGCAATGGACGTCGAGTGGATCTAGTTGATAGTGTGAGACTCCAGTCCACAGTGGGGCCAGCAGGGGATCATCTTGAGTGGAGACAAGTCAGCAGCACAGAGACGTCCCCAACTGATGTACAGAGGAGTGGTCCACCTCCGTTTCCGACTTTGAACAGCTCGCGCATCATCTATGGTTAACTAAAACCTCTCCACGCAGGGGACGGGAGCAGAGCAGAAAAGAGACGGCAGATCAACTGGTCTCAA
Organism: Nerophis ophidion; assembly: GCF_033978795.1. Lineage (NCBI taxonomy): Eukaryota > Metazoa > Chordata > Actinopteri > Syngnathiformes > Syngnathidae > Nerophis > Nerophis ophidion. The sequence goes on from NC_084624.1 coordinate 42,873,872, forward strand.
AGAGGGGTCTATTTAAAGGTAAGCGTATAGAAATGAGTTTTAAGATGGGACTAGCAGTTGTTAAGTAACTATGTGGACACTTGTTGACATCAATACCATGATTACAACACACGTAATCGTTTCGTTCCAGAAGTAGGAACAAATATTTGTTGCAGGAAGTCGAAAGCACGCTGCTCTGGAAATGTAAATAAATGCGCTGACGAAAGATGTTCCGGTAATGCATAAAATTACCAAAATACGGTAAATATTGTACATACCAGTATGACATATTGTTATGATCGTGTCTGTTACTACATTACATATAGACTTGCAGTGTGTATATAAAACGTTGAGGGAGCGTTTTGAAGGCTACAACGATGACTCCCGTTAGCCACATTTTGCAAGCGTTTTTTTTATATCATCCTTAAGATCCAAAAAAAAAAAAAGACTTGTGTTCTTGTCCCAAATATTGATTGTGAACGATAGTCAAAATTTCAAAAAAAGTGAAGCTCCGCTGTTTTTTTTTTGCTCTTTAAGCGACGGAACAAAAGCAAGTACGAAGTCATGGGTGGGAGGAGTTGGCAGCGGGTCACCAGGCCAAGTGTCCCCGAAGCCACACTAGTGGCCGACAAAGAGGTAAACAAACTGAATTGGAGCGGCCATTTTCGGAGGCGGAGTGTGGGTGCTTCTGCAGTAGACGAGCCGGCTGCTGAGCTTGAGGCGATGCTAGTGCTGACTGCAGCTGAGCTAGACGCGAAACTGGCGCTGACTGCAGCCGAGCTGGAGGCAAAGCTGGCGTCGACTGCAGGGCTCCAAGCGAAGCTGGTGCTGACTGCAGGGCTGGAGGGGAAGTTGGCACTGACTGCAGGGTTGGCGGAAAAGCTGGCACTAACTGCGGAGCTGGAGGCAAATATAGAGTTGACTTCAGAGCTGGAAGTAGTGCCGTCGGACCCACTTGAAGATTGGCTGCCGGCGTTGGACCCACTTCAAGAGAGGCTGTGGGCGTTGGACCCATTTGAATAGAGGCTGGTGGTGTTGGACCCACTTAAAGATAGGCTGGGGGCGTTGGACCTACTTCAAGAGAGGCTGTGGGCGTTGGACTCATTTGAATAGAGGCTGGTGGTGTTGGACCCACTTAAAGATAGGCTGGGGGCGTTGGACCTACTTCAAGAGAGGCTGCGGGCGTTGGATTCATTTGAATAGAGGCTGGTGGTGTCGGACCCACTTAAAGAAAGGCTGGTGGTGTCGGACCCACTTGAAGAGAGACTGGTGGTCTTTGAGCCTCTCGAGCAGCAGGTGACGACAGAGTTGGAGCGAGCTTGGCTTGAGCGGACGTCTGAGCTGCAGTGAGCTTGGCTTGAGTTAGCATCGGAGCTGCAGCAAGCTTCGTTTTAGCAGGCGGCAAAGCTGGAGCGAGCTTGACAGCTGGCGATACTGTCCGAAGAAGCGGATCCTCCATCTCTAGCTCTATCAGCACTTTCCGGTCCATCCACGCCGCCCTGTACTTCTCTGGCGGGTCCATGGTAGATTGCAGCGCTGGAGCAAAGAGTGGAGCTGGAGCTTGAGCCAATAGCGCCCCTGCTGGTGGAGAGACAGGCGGCGACCTCAGTGGAAGGAGCTGTTCAACAGCACTTCTACCAGCAATAACCCAACCCTGTTATGTTTGACTAAAGGAGGACGTGACGGCAAACGGACACCAGGTGGCAGTATGTCCAAATATTTATTAATATATATATATATCTATATTAACAAATGTATATATGTAATAATCAATCAACAGAAAACATACTAAGTAAATGGAGCGTGGCAAAAACTATAGAGTGTATGGTGTTAGTCTAAGTGTGTAAATTAACTGAAGTGTGTTTTACCCAAGTGTTGACAAAAGAGAACGCGGAAGACCGTGGGGCAGGCAGAGGGTTCAGGTCAAACGAGCGAGGAGTCGAGGTACAAAGGAGGCAGTCAGAATCCAGAGGGAGATCCAGGGAAAAGGGTGAGACGCACAGCTCACCTTGCGGGCGACGGAGGATTCTGTGGGGGCACGGGAGAAGACACTGAGAACACGTAGAGGTACAGGGCACAGGGAGAGCAGGTTTGCATAACGCAGGGTGATTGCTTACGGTACGCATTTGGAACTAAGTTCCCGCCCGGATCCCTGTGTCCACTGGTCTTTTATGCTGCTCATCGTCAGTCACAGGTGTGTCCTGCAGCCGGCTGCGGTGGAGAGTGGGCGCGGTCCGCTTGATGAATGCGGGGGCGTGTCTGGAGTGCGCTGTCGGCGGGTCCTCTGGTTGGACTCGCAGCGGAGAGAGACGCAGAATGCGCATGTCCCACAACAAACCCCACCCCCCAGGAAGCGGATTCAAGACGCTGTAGGTAGATGGAGGAAGGCGCGTCTTCCTTACAACTTCGGCGTGGGTGGGCTTTGGGAAGCCGGGCTTCTGAAAGAGGAAGTGCCAGAGCTTGAGTCTCGGCAAACAGGGTGTGTGAGGTGGAACTTGAGCCTTTGCGGGCATATCGTGAACATTTCGGGGCGGAGCTTGACTGTGTTCTTTAACACTAAAAATGTCCACATAGTCAGCAACAGTAGATTTAAAGTCACAAAGTGGGGACTGATTGGTGGAAAAAACTGGGAACAAAGTGTCTGAATTGAGTGTTTGTGCTGCCCGCGCCTTCATATGCGCGCAGCTGCAATTGACTCAGATGTCAGCGGTGGTTTTTCAATAGGCAGTGACAGATCGAAGCTCTGACTGCTCTGGACGGTAACCCAAGCAGAGTGAACAGATGCCAGGTGTGTATCTATCAGAGCGTGCTTGGCCTGAAGTGGTCCAGGTCTAAGAGGAAGAACGTATGAATGGGAAGGGCGCTGGGGACAACTTATATGTGCGTCGAGTCCGGGCTATTCCTTCGAGAGGTGCCTGCTGTATTTGAATGGACAGACAGATGTTTACATTATTGTGTTGTGACAGACTTCTCAAGCCGTCGTGCGGGTTCCAAGGACCATCAAGGAAGGACATAGCGGCGGGCACGTTTAGACTTCTTTATTTTTCAATAAAGACTGCTTTTCAGCTGCTCCATCTGCCGCTCGCTCTTCCGCTTGTCTTTCTGCTGCGGGTGTCAACGCCTCTCTCGCGCTCTCAGTCTCTCTCTCTCTCCGCGTCAGCTTCCCTCTGGCTTCTTCTAGTCTCCCCGCCTCTCTCTGTGACGTCCGCGGCTGTCGCCCTTTTATACAATGCAAGAGGATTACTCAATTGTCCCCAGGTGCACGATCCACGCACCTGATCTTGATTGCGGCGTTACTCCCGGCGCGCCCCGCCTTGCCGCCATCTTAAAATAAAAGCGTGCCCTTCCTCGCTGTCGGACTGCTGGCCACGCCTCCTCGCCGCCATCTTGGGCTGGGCTACGGCGTTCCCTGCCTCGCTGTCGGACTGCCGGCTCCGCCTCTCCACATGTATATGTAAAATTATAGATGTATGTTTACTTACGTGAGTGGACAGATGGATGTTGGCAACATGCGTGTACATTTTTTGCTGTGTATGGGAATGTACGGGCAGATGTTTACAATTGGTGTGTATTTGAAAGCACAAAATACTATATATGAATATGTTACACGTGTATGTGAATGTTTTCATTGTGTGTATATGTCACGTCTATGGGATCATGTTTTGTTTTTGCCATCTTTGGTTTTATTTTTTGGACAATCAGTTCCTGTTCCTGCACTTCCTTGTTTGCTTTATTACCATAGCAACTCATTAGTTTTCACCTTGTCCTCATGTCACGCCCCTGTCCTCATGTCGCACACCTGTTTGCAATTATCATGTCTATTATTTAAACCGGAAGTTGCCGGGAAGTCAGCCTGGCGACTTTATACCTCAACTGCCTTCATGCCAAGCCATGCTGTTAAATCATTCTGTCCATGCCGAGTAGGTTTTTGGTTTGTGTAGTTCTGCCTTTGTGCTTTGTTTGTTTTCATAGTCTAGTTTTTCTAACGCCATTGTGCGCGCCTTTTGTTCGCCTTTTTTTGTAGTTTGTTAGTGTTTAAATAAATATGCACCTTCATTCACGCCTTGCACGTGCCAACTTTCCTTTGCATTGAAAAAACAATCCACCTCATAGTCCAAGTACTGACAGTATACAGTGTATGAATTGACATTCAGATGATCGGAATATTTGATTGCATGTGAAAAGAGACATGTGTGTATGTGAAAGGACATACTGTATGTTCGTGTGAATGGACAGATAGATGTCGACAACATAAGACTCCGGCTTATTAGTGATTCCTAGAGCTCAAAAAAAGTCTGCGGGCTATAGAGCGTTTTCCGTTCGGGCTCCAGTACTCTGGAATGCCCTCCCGGTAACAGTTCGAGATGCTACCTCAGTAGAAGCATTTAAGTCTCATCTTAAAACTCATCTGTATACTCTAGCCTTTAAATAGACCTCCTTTTTAGACCAGTTGATCTGCCGCTTCTTTTCTTTTCTTTCTCCTATGTCCCCCCCTCCCTTGTGGAGGGGGTCCGGTCCGATGACCATGGATGAAGTACTGACTGTCCAGAGTCGAGACCCAGGATGGACCGCTCGTCGGGACCCAGGATGGACCGCTCGCCTGTATCGGTTGGGGACATCTCTACGCTGCTGATCCGCTTGAGATGGTTTCCTGTGGACGGGACTCTCACTGCTGTCTTGGAGCCACTATGGATTGAACTTTCACAGTATCATGTTAGACCCGCTCGACATCCATTGCTTTCGGTCCCCTAGAGGGGTGGGGTTGCCCACATCTGAGGTCCTCTCCAAGGTTTCTCATAGTCAGCATTGTCACTGGCGTCCCACTGAATGTGAATTCTCCCTGCCCACTGGGTGTGAGTTTTCCTTGCCCTTTTGTGGGTTCTTCCGAGGATGTTGTAGTCGTAATGATTTGTGCAGTCCTTTGAGACATTTGTGATTTGGGGCTATATAAATAAACATTGATTGATTGATTGATTGATGAGGTATACATGTAGACAGGACAGTCCCAGTGGTAGCATGAAAAGCATTTCCAGGTAAATAATGTTTTGTATCCTATTTCATTAGAAGTGTATTTCTTCACAATAGATTTGCACTTGAAAAGTTAGCTTGAAGGAATTCCATTCAAGCCGAAAAAAGTCTCAAGGGAAAACTGTAATTCTCCCCTGACCGAATTTCCAATTTTCAAGTAGAACGACGCTGCTCGCGAGTGCATATGATGGCCTGAGACTCCATGTCGTAGCGTACGCACGTTCAGACCAGCATTCACGTCTAATTGCGGCATCAATGCCTCGCAGCAACGGCGAGTCGCTTGTAGCGCTTCAGGCCACGCGTTAAACACAGCGATTGTGTTCTTCTACTTCTTCAGGCTAAAATGACCCTGAGCATTCCTAAATGAACTCTTCTCATTTATATACGCAATCATTTATCGTTCCTCTTGCTAAATGAGCTTACATTAGCGTGAAATCAGCTGATTTGCAGTCTCTGCGTCACGTCTGCATGCACCCAAACGTCCTTCGCGGCCATTAAAAACAATTGATGAATTCAGCTCGTGTTTGCGCTCACACGTTCATAGTCCCATTTCCAGAGGCGTAGGGAACCGTGTGGACGGGGAGGATGTGCCCCCCACCCCCAATGTTGGAAAAACACACTGTGGAGGGGGGCGTGGCCTGCGGGTCTGCAACGGAATGGGGTGTGCCAGGACTGGCCTCGAAGTCAGCGGCAGCTGTGTAGGTGGCCCAGGTGGGCCTATTTTTTTTTTCCAAGATGGCGCTGCTGTAGTGGCTGCTGTTGGCAGGAGCTCTGTGCTCTTGTGTCATCCTTTTGTGTTTCCCTCTTGTTTTCATGTGTTATTATATTTTTTTGTCTTTTGGTCCGGGACCCTTTGGGACTGTGTGACAAGGGGTGGCACTTTCGTGACCTCAGTGGTGCTTTTTTGTGGATTTCTGGATCTGCCTCCCGGGAGCCTTTTGGCCATGGAGACCAGCTGCTGGGTCTCTGCAGCTGTTTGGAGAGACTGGAGGAGATGCGGATGAGGGGACCGGGCTGCAGAGCTAGCACTGAGTGCCGGGACGGAGAGGCTTCGTGGTGTCTCTGCTGGGTGAGCAGGTGTCGGACACCTCAGCCTCCTTGGATGTATCCTCGCTCATCCATGCGGACTGGACACTGGCCGAGAGTGGAGTCGGCTGTCTTGGTTGCTTTGTTGGGTCTGTTCCTGTCTCTGGCCATGCTCCCTCCACCCCAGCGGACGATGGCGTGGAACACCCCAGAGGCCACCACAGTGTATATGTTTCGTTTACTTTTTATTCATAGCTGTATGTAGAAGTGGCTGGTTGTATGTCTTTAATGTCCTTTGTGTTCTTTGATGTTTGATGTGTCCCTCTTACACACATGTGAGAGGGATGTGTACTATGGCTATGAGTCGTTGGTTTTTTTCCCTTGGCCTCAGTCTGGACCCCCTCTCCAGGGCCCAGGCTTAGACCGATTTTTTAATTATATTTTAATCTTCTATTTTTTTCTCCCATTCCCCCCACTTGTTTACATGTATCTTATCTTTTTTGTAAGGGGCGCTGGAAGCCGGCAGACCCGTCAGCGATCCTGTTCTGTCTCCCTGTAATGTTTGTCTGATCTTGAATGGGATTGTGCTGAAAATTGTAATTTTCCTGAAGTAACTCTCCTGAAAGAATAAGTAAATTACTTTCTAATCTAATCTAATCAGTTTTTTTAAACATGTTGGAGGCATCAAATTCAAAATTAGCTAATATTTGCAAAAAATAACAAAGTTTTCCAGTTCGAACGTTAAGTATCATGTCTTTGCAGTCTATTCAATTGAATATAGGTTGAAAAGGATTTGCAAATCATTATATTTCGTTTTTATTTATGATTTACACAAAGAGACAACTTCACTGGTTTTGGGGTTTGTATTAGATATGTGGGATTATGTCTTTACAGTAGAATTATATACAGAGTTGTGAGGCAGTTGAAGTCATAAAAAGTGGGGAGACGGAGGAAGCTCAGACTGTTACTTTTTAAATAAGCAAGAGAGAACAATTTCAAAATCATATTATTAATTATAATGAGAAAGGAGAACAGCTGATGACTGAGTATACGTAATTTTTAAGGTACATTTAATTTAACCTAATTATTTAATAATTCCTACAGTAGTAAAGGGCTCGGGTTATGTTTTAAAGTCAAATGCTGATACAGTAATGATGTAATGTTGTCTGTTGTAAATACGTTAATGCCAGGCAGGAAGATCACTGGCTTGAGCCAGGGAGTCAAAGTCATGGAGAGACGGGAGCAAACCGACGTGTAAAAAAAACAACAAAGTAACATTTAACAGTGGATATTTTGCATTTCAGTGGCATTTTGACTTTTGCCACACCCAATCTACTCAAGTTCTGTCAAACAAAGGGTCAAATGCAGCAAATAATTTTGCCACAACCAGTGTGTGTGTGACAATTGTTGGCACTTTAACTTAAAAAGTTTTCAAGAAAAGTGGTACAAATATGTTCCTTGACTTCATTATGATGAAGTACAGAAGATGGTTTTGTGTTTTTATTGCAAGGCAATTAACCAGGACAAACTAAGGCCCTGTTTACACTTAGCCGGATAAGGTTATCCAGGGTAAATCCCACCTAACCTTATTTGTGTCAACTCACAACAATGCCCCTGTTTAAGACGCCCACCCCCCTCCATCCGCCGGTGCAACGCGACCTAATACGCATGCGCGGAAAGTGCGCACGTGTGCAAGTTTTCTGAAACTTAACTTATCTGAACAATATCCAGTAGTGTGGTATTTCAATTAACTGGGATCCAGTGTGCTGTGGGGCCCTATTGTAGTGAAGCACACCTCCATACTCTCTGTGCCATGTCTGTCATCGCCGGTAAAATGTGCAGACATTCAATGGGGGAAGCGGCAGACACTTTCGCATCTTCGGGCCAGTGGTGCAACTTGAATCCCTCCCTGTTAGTGTTGTTACACCCTCCGACAACACACCGACGAGGCATGATGTCTCCAAGGTTCCAAAAAATAGTCCAAAAAACGGAAAATAACAGAGCTGAGACCCGGTGTTTGCAATGTGTTGAAAATGAAAATGGCGGCTGTATTACCTCGGTGACGTCACGTTCTGACGTCATCACCACATGAGCAATAAACAGAAAGGCATTTAATTTGCCAAAATTCCCCCATTTAGAGTTCGGAAATCGGTTTAAAAAATATATGGTCTTTTTTCTGCACCATCAAGGTATATATTGACGCTTACATAGGTCTGGTGATAATGTTCCCCTTTAAATACATACCTGTATATTATTTATAAAGCACGTTTGTGTATCATTGGCAAATTTTCACCTAGTCCCGGCCTTGGCGTGTCACACACATCTAGTAAGAATGATTGTCTAGTATGTGTGTGACAATCATTGGCACACATATTTGTGTCCTATTTTTGGCATTTCAGAATATGGTCAGCCTAGTTTATGTGGAGGCCGAGGGTGCAGCTGTCTCCCCCAAGGGCAAAAACGAGGAAATAATAGAAAGGATTAGCATAAAGTGTGGCGCTGACCACGACACGTCAAAAGTGCCTCCTTTTTGTGTTCCTGTATGCAACAAACAAGATGACATAACATTTTTTCCTCGCCTCCTACTCTCCACTGGCCACTTCTGCATTTCATGCTTGGTTAGCTTCACTCGCCATGTCCACTGTATCCATATTTTCGGTCTTGGCTGATTATTTCTTGACAAGTTACACTTGCTACCGACGTTTGGTGTTGACAAGTTTTTGCAGAAAACAAATCTCATGATATCAAGTGTGCCTAGCGAGCTTCCCTGTATCAACCAATGAGCTTTTTACATGTCCCCGTTTTCACCTGCATTAAAACTAGCTTGATATGATTTGTCCGTTGTTTAGTTAGTTCCAGATAGCGGTAATCAATTTATCCATCCATCCATCCATTTTCTACAGCTGGTCCCTTTTGGGGTCGCGGGGGGTGATGGATCCTAACTCAGCTGCATTCGGGCAGAAGGCGGTGTACACCCTAGACATCACAGTATATCTACTACTTACCTACTCAGTGGTTAGAGTGTCCGCCCTGAGATCGGTAGGTCGTGAGTTCAAACCCCGGCCGAGTCATACGAAAGACTATAAAAATGGGACCCATTGCCAACCCCCTGCTTGGCACTCAGCATTAAGGTTTGGAATTTAATGGGTTACATCACCAAAAATGGGGCAGCACGGTGGTAGAGGGATTAGTGCGTCTGCCTCACAATACAAAGGTCCTAAGTAGTCCTGGGTTCAATCCCGGGCTCGGGATCTTTCTGTGTGGAGTTTGCCGGGTACAAAGACAGGCACCTGGGGATAGGTTGATTGGTAACACTAAATTAGCCCTAGTGTGTGAATGTGAGTGTGAATGTTGTCTGTCTATCTGTGTTGGCCCTGCGAGGAGGTGGCGACTTGTCCAGGGTGTACGCCGCCTTCCGCCCGATTGTAGCTGAGATCGACAACATCGTCCCCCACAACTTCAAATGGAATAAAAAGGTAGAATATGGATGGATCACCGAAAATGATTCCTGCTGCCCTCACCTCCCAGGGGGTGATCAAGGGTGAAGAGTCAAATGCAGAGAAACATTTTGCCACATCTAGTATGTGTGTGACAATCATTGGTACTTTAACGTTATTATTAATTTATTAGTGGTAATTATTTACCACTTGGTGGTACTTAATTTATCACCAAGTGGAAATGTCTGTTTAGAAATTGAATAATTCAACTTTCATGTTGAATTGGTTCCAGGAACGACTTCTTAATTCAAACACTTGTATCCCTAATTAACAGCCATGGAAATTAATTGCAATTTGACCTGTTTGTCCTCCCCAAAACAACACAATTTTAACATGTAACATGTACAGTGGGGCAAAAAAGTATTTAGTCAGCCACGGATTGTGCAAGTTCTCCCACTTAAAATGATGACAGAGGTCTGTAATTTTCATCCTAGGTACACTTCAACTGTGAGAGACAGAAAGTGAAAAAAAAATCCAGTAATTCACATTGTAGGATTTTTAAATATTTTTTTAAATTATGGTGGAAAATAAGTATTTGGTCATCCATTCAAAGCTCTCACTGATGGAAGGAGGTTTTGGCTCAAAATCTCACAATACATGGCCTTATTCATTCTTTCCTTAAAACGGATCAATCGTCCTGTCCCCTTAGCAGAAAAACAGCCCCAAAGCATGACGTTTTCGCCATCATGCTTCACAGTAGGTATGGTGTTCTTGGGATGCAACTCGGTATTCTTCTTCCTCCAAACACGACGAGTTGAGTTTATACCAAAAAGTTATATTTTGGCTTCATCTGACCACATGACATTCTCCCAATCCTCTGCTGTATCATCCATGTATCCATTTTGGTATAAACTCAACTCGTCGTGTTTGGAGGAAGAAGAATACTGAGTTGCATCCCAAGAACACCACAACTACTGTGAAGCATGGGGGTGGAAACATCATGCTTTGGGGCTATTTTTCTGCTAAGGGGACAGGACGATTGATCCGTGTTAAGGAAAGAATGAATGGGGCCATGTATCGTGAGAATTTGAGCCAAAACCTCCTTCCATCAGTGAGAGCTTTGAATGGTTGACCAAATACTTATTTTCCACCATAATTTACAAATAAATTATTTAAACTTCCTATAGTGTGAATTCCTGGATTTTTTTTTCACATTCTGTTGAAGCGGTCCTATGATGAAAATTACAGACCTCTGTCATCATTTTAAGTGAGAGAACTTGCACAATCAGTGGCTGACTAAATACTTTTTTGTCCCACTGTATGTAAGATGCATGTTGAATGTAAACAATGTTAAAGAACATAGACTGACCATACGTCCTCTTTTGCGGGACTGTCCGGGGTGTCCGGGCGGGGTTTCTAAAATACCTCAAATGTCTGGCGTGTATTTTCAACGTACGTCCAGGGTTAAGAAGGGCTTAATTGTGGGTCGATTGTCAATCTGTCACGCCTGTAAGATTATGTTTTGGATTTTTTCCAAGTTTGGTCAGGTTATGTGTAGTTTTTTGGACATTTAGTTCTGTCTTGGCACTTCCTGGTTTGTTTTCGTCTCCATGCCAACCCATTAGTTTTCACCTGACATGTCACGTCCCTGTTCTCAGCCTCACACCTGTTTTCACTAATGATCATAGCTACTATTTAAGTCACTCTTTTTCCTGTCTTCGTCCTGGGATCTTCACACACGCTACCCATGCTGCACCTCCTTCATGCCCTCGTCCATAGTTCCATGCCGTGTACGTTTTTGTATTCATGCCATTGTGCTAGTTTTGTTTATAGTTCATTATTATTCATGCCAATCGAGCAAGTGTTTTTGTTTCATGTTTGTAGTTTGCAGCATTAATGCTAGTCTTTTGTTTCACAGCCTAGTTTTGTACTTCTGCCCTCGTGCGTGCCTTTTGTTTGTCTTATTAGTTATAGTGTTAAATAAATAGACATGTACTCACGGTCACGTCTCGCCCGTGCAAATCATCATCTGCGTCGAAGTAACAACCCAAATCCATGTCACGGCTTGACACAATCAAGTCATACTTGGTCAACAGCCACACGGGTCACACTGAGGGTGGCCGTATAAACAACTTCAACACTGTTAAGAATATGCGCCACACTGTCAAACCACACCAAACAAGAATGACAAACCCATTTCGGAAGAACATCCGCACCTAAACACAACATAAACACACTGATTCTTCCGGGATGCTACAATATACACCCCCGCTACCCCCTACCTCCCCCCACTTTAACCCCGATTACGTCACATCAAATATTCCACTTTGAATTATATTTTTGGTGGAAGATTTTGCATATTTTGTGTGTTTGCCATTAAATAACATAGTTTTGTTTGACAGCAAGGGCGGAAAACAAACAAACAAAAACCAACATAAAAGAAAGTAAAACATTTTCAAACGAGGAATAGATCTGAGGTTGATTTGGACTCCAGAGATTTAAACGTTAAATATAAAATGTATGTATGCCTTGACACACCATTATCATCATTTCATGACCGAAGCAAAACCCCTTTTACACTTTTATACTGAATTAAATACACCTACAGCTTATTAAATAAAAACATTAAAAAAACTACCAGCAGCGGTAAAGTTTGGATCCATGAAGGAAAGAAGAAAGTGAATGAACGTTTATAACCGAATACATTTTAATATGCATACACATTTGTCTTCTTTTTATATTATTTATTTGAATGAATTAAGTTACGTTTATGAAAACCTTTTTCCAAAACACAATATATAGTGTGAGATATAACAGGACAATGTATACCTTTATCATTTGTTTTCTAAAACGCTTACAAAAAAGTGGGACCCCAAAAATTTACTGTGGTGATAGACCCCCTTTTGAAAGTTCCGGAGCGTCAACACTGCTGTCAACAGAGGAGAAAAAATGCTTTATTTCCATCCCCATCCATCCATTTTCTACCGCTTATTCCCTTTTGGGGTAGCGGGGGGCGCTGGCGCCTATCTCAGCTACAATCGGGCGGAAGGCGGGGTACACCCTGGACAAGTCGCCACCTCATCGCAGGGCCAACACAGATAGACAGACAACATTCACACTCACATTCACACACTAGGGCCAATTTAGTGTTGCCTATCAACCTATCCCCAGGTGCATGTCTTTGGAAGTGGGAGGAAGCAGGTGTACCCGGAGGGAACCCACGCATTCACGGGGAGAACATGCAAACTCCACACAGAAAGATCCCGAGCCTGGAATTGAACCCAGGACTGAAGGACCTTCGTATTGTGAGGCAGACGCACTAACCCCTCTGCTTTATTTCAATAAATATATTATTTATAAAGCAAGTTCAAGTATCATTGGCAAATTTTCACATTTGGCGTGCTGCCCGCCTTGGCACGCATATACGTGTCCTCTTTTTGGGATTTCAGAATATGGTCAGCCTAATACAGGGGTGTCCAAACTTTTTCCACAGAGGGCCGCACACGGAAAAATGTAAGCATGCGGGGGCCGCTTTGATATTTTTCATTTTCAAACCATAACAAAATATATGGATTTTTTTTTAATCCTTTGGGCTCCTGGGGAGCATGGAGGGTCTCAGTCACTAAAATGTTAAAAATAAGTGAAATTGTTATTATTATTTTTTATTTAATGCTTACAGTAAATCTCTATATCAACTTGAGGTTGATATAAAGTAAAACAGATACGGTTTTATGCCTTTTCTGTCAAAGACCACTTTGTTATTTATAGTAAAACTGAAATATGCAGTATTTAGATAGATGGATAGCACTTTATTGATTCCTTCAGGAGAGTTCCTTTATTTAGCAAATGAAGCCCTCAAAGATCAGTAATGCAGGACACTATTGATTATAATTATTTATTATTTTTGAGTAATCACAGTGAAAAGTTAAATAAAATCCTATTAAATATATTTGAGATCTGAAAGATTCCCCACTCATAAAATGATACATTTTTATTTGTTTTTTTTTTCACTTTTAACACTTAAATTTCAAGATCAACTTCCGATATATCCGTCGATTTTAAGTTTGAACTATAATTTTGTTTGTTTTATGCTCTTTTGTCCAAAGTTTGATGATTTTATATGGCAACCACAGAACATATGAAATATTTTTTCCACATAAAACACTTTAAAGTGATAATTTTTAAGTAATAATTCATTACAACATAGATTTTTTTGTCCTTTTTTTTTTGAGCAAAGGAAAAAAAAGAAAATAAAGACAAAAGGAAAAAAATAAACTGCCTGCATGGCAGCTTTGTGTCAACATTGGCACTTTTTCTCATTAGATTTCACCTCATTCCACTTTTTTTTTAATGTTTTTTTAAAATGTTTGCAATACTATAAATTTTGCAATTTTTGCAGAATGTCTGGCAGGCTGGTAAACGATTAGCTGCTTTTGATTGATTGATTGATTGATACTTTTATTAGTAGATTGCACAGTACAGTACATATTCCGTACAATTGACCACTAAATGGTAACACCCGAATAAGTTTTTCAACTTGTTTAAGTCGGGGTCCACGTTAATCAATTCATGCCGCAAATGGCCCCCGGGCCGCACTTTGGACACCCCTGGCCTAATAGAAAAAAATTTTGGAGAGTGAATTTGTGTTTATTTCGAACATGCAAGCATACAACATGATACATCCCAATTTCCGGTTTCTCTTTTCAACATGTTCAAAAAGGAGTAGGAAGAAGCAAAGTTTATTTAATCCTACCCCTTTTCTTCTACATAATAGTTACCAAAACTTTTGTTCACTTCCCGTTCTCAATTGATTTACAATATACTCCATAAGTAATAACAATAAAAATAAATAAATAAATACTTGGTGAAGTAAGTTACATTTCATATGGTGAGATGAGTAAGATTATTTTGAAAATAAATGGATGAAATAAATTCAGAGGGTTTATCATGGTTCTTCTTCTTTGTACTTCGTAAACACTTTAAGTTTGAAGAGTTTCTTGAAGTGGATTATATTAGTTAAGTTAAAGTTAAAGTACCCATGATTGTCACACACACGCGAGGTGTGGCAAAATTATTCTCTGCATTTGACCCATCACCCTTTATCACCCCCTGGGAGGTGAGGGGAGCAGTGAGCAGCAGCGATGGCCGCGCCCGCGCGCGGGAATCTTTTTGATGATTTAACCCTCAATTCCAACCCTTGATGCCGAGTGCCAAGCAGGGGGATAACGGTTGGCATTTTTATAGTCTTTGGTATGACTCGGCCGGGGTTTGAACTCACGACCTACCGATCTCAGGGCGGACAATATTGTTGGATTGCTTTGCTTAGTCCGCAATGGTGGGAAAACTACGGCCCGCGGGCCACATTCTGGTCCCTTTAATCCAGGCCCGCCAAATATTAAAACTAAGGATGTCCCGATCCGATATTGATATCGGAAATCGGTCCGATATTAGCCAAAAAAGTGAATATCGGATTTTATCGGACTGAATCTAAAAACTCCGATATAAGCGCTCCGATATAAGCTGTCCATTTGCCGCTGCAGCACTTCTATAATAGGTGACTGGTTTGATCACACTCCAACCCTGTAGGTGGCGGCAATGCCCCTTCATTAACGTTGGTGGCGGCCGCGGAAGAAGAGCGTCTCTGATCCAGCATGCACAGCCCACGTGATCACAACAACGACAACGCGTGTGCTCAGCAAAGTGTAGTGATGTCGGCTGTGTGGAAGTATTTTAACTCACAGCATGCCGAAATGCTTATCTTCTTAAAAAAAATCTCCACATTATGCTCGGACTGCAGAAAGTGGAGAAGGAGGAGGAGGAGTAGTAAGGGTAGTCAGCACTGACTGATTATTATTTGTTTTATGCTCTTGTTATTAGAGTGATATGTTTATTGTGTTTACACTATTCTTCAGTGAAGACTAAGAGTAATTACTACATTGTTTTGGGCATAGTCAGTCAGTGAAACTGGAGCTGTGAACTCTTAATTTAGAGCAGTTGGACAGTGGACAATATTGTGTTGTTTTTGTGGTTTTTGTCCCTGCCCACAGTTGTTTCCAACATATGCTGACAGTAAAAAAATAACTGAAGTGGACTTGAATTGTTTGCACTTTAAAACGTTTTTTTGTTTTTTTTATTGGATTTATTTAGGTTATTTTTCAGGGTCTTCTAATTTATTTTTAATTTATTCTTTTCAATTGTATAATTATGTTGGTATTAGTGGTTATTTTGCACTTTAAATATAACATTTTGTTTTTATTGGATTTGTTGAGGTAATACTCTTACGTTGAAGGTTAAAATTTATGTAACCAATTGGTTAATAATAAATGGGTCAGTTTTTCCTATACCTACTCTTGCTGACTATTGTTTTCTGTTTTAACATCACAACATCAGTAACAGTAACATCACTTTATCAGGCCTTTTCTAACATTCTACAAAACAAAATAAGGAATAAATATATGTATGATTCGTGCCTATATCGTATCGTATTGATATCGGTATCGGCAAATACTCAAGGCTACATTATCGGTATCGTATCGGAAGTGAAAAAGTTCTATCGGGACATCCCTAATTAAAACAGAATTGAGCAAAGATCTGTTTTGAGAATTGCCACAACAAAACTGATACTAGACTTCGACGCACTGGAAAAAAAGGGTGCTCAACACCATTGCTTCCCTTTAAAAGAGAACAAAAGTGTTAACCCGTTGTTAAAAATGCAAATGAATGGCACAAAAAAAGTAAAAGGCTTGTTTCCGTTGTGGTCCACTTGATGCACATCGATGCCTACATTATGTTGTTTGTCAATACAGAGCCCACATTAAATGGCAGTTTAATTTCCGGAATTCTGGAATATCTTCACACAGAACTGGATATGTTCTTGCTGACAAAAGTATGCCAGGAAGCCTAGAAATCTGTGTGTTTGAAGGCAAGCTTGTGTGCACTTGGTCCTAATAGTCTCCTGGGAGGCTTTTTGTAAAGCAGCGGTCAGATGGTCACGATTGTGAGTCACAGTAAGCCTCCTGTCTGCAGGACGCCATCGTCGGTCCGTCACGTTTTGGTACGATCCACTTTCCCAATAGCGATTGGTGCATGTTTACGTCTCCCCTGCTGGTCGCTCACTATTGTGGGTTTCAGCGGCGTTCTCTGTTTATTTGTTTCCTGTAGAGCAGGGGTCACCAACCTTTTTGAAACAAAGAGCTACTTCTTGGGTACTGATTAATGCGAAGGGCTACCAGTTTGATACACACTTAAATAAATTGTCTGACATAGCCAAAATGCTCAATTTACCTTTAATCAATAAATCTATATATATATATAAAAAAAATTAGTATTTCTGTCTGTCATTCCGTCGTACATTTTTTTTCCTTTTACGGAAGGTTTTTTTTGTAGAGAATAAATGATGAAAAAAACACTTAATTGAATGGTTTAAAAGAGGAGAAAACAGGAAAAAAATAAACATTTAATTTTGAAATATAGTTTATCTTCAAATTCGACTCTTTAAAATTCAAAATTCTACCGAAAAAAAGAAGAGAAACACTAGCTAATTCAAATCTTTTTGAAAATTTTTTAAAAATAATTTATGGAACATCGTTAATAATTTTTTCCTGATTAATATTTATTTGAAAATTTTGATGACATGTTTTAAATAGGTTAAAATCCAATCTGCATTTTGTTAGAATATATAACAAATTGGACCAAGCTATATTTCTAACAAAGACAAATCATTATGTCTTCTAGATTTTCCAGAACAAAAATTTTAAAAGAAAGACTTATTTAAATTTGATTCCAAAGATTTTCTAGATTTGCCAGATAATTTTTTTAAATTTTAATCATAATAAGTTTGAATAAATATTTTACAAAAATTCTTTGTCGAAAAAACAGAAGCTAAAATGATGAATAAAAATTAAAATGTATGTATTATTCTTTACAATAAAAAAAATAAATTTACTTGAACATTGATTTCAATAGTCAGGAAGGAAGAGGAAGGAATTTAAAAGGTAAAAAGGTATATGTGTTTAAAAATCCTAAAATTATTTTTAAGGTTGTATTTTTTTCTCTAAAATTGTCTTTCTGAAAGTTATAAGAAGCAAAGTAAAAAAATTAATGAATTTATTTAAACAAGTGAAGACCAAGTCTTTAAAATATTTTCTTGGATTTTCAAATTCTATTTGAGTTTTGTCTCCCTTAGAATTAAAAATGTTGAGCAAAGCGAGACCAGCTTGCTAGTAAATAAATACAAATTAAAAAATAGAGGCAGCTCACTGGTAAGTGCTGCTATTTGAGCTATTTTTAGGACAGGCCAGCGGGCCACTCATCTGGTTCTTACGGGCTACCTGGTGCCCGCGGGCACCGCGTTGGTGACCGCTGCTGTAGAGCATGGCTGGAGGGGGACGTGACCTGTTTTTCTTTTTTCTTTCTTCTTTGGGGGCCCCAGCAGAACTCCACACGCTTGCTCATCATTTAATCCAAACATAGCTTTGTGTGTGTGTGTGTGTGTGTGTGTGTGTGTGTGTGTGTGCGTGCGAGTGGGCTTTAGACAGGCACCTATTTTCAGCCTCCAGCATTTAAAGGATTTAAATCAACCACATTTGGATTTCTCTTTGAAGGCTTTAAAGGCATCTCATCTGTTCCACAGGGCGTCAATTAGGAGCTCATTAAACCAAGCTAAATTTGGTCGGATCCCCACACAAGAGTCATTTGTATGGATTTTTTTTTTTTAGAAGGACGTTAAACAAGCCCACAAAACTAAATAAAAATGGAAGGAAACAACTTCATTATGTTTATCAGGTGTCCTAATTGAATATATACTATATTGCCAAAAGTATACAGTGGGGCAAAAAAATATTTAGTCAGCCACCGATTGTGCAAGTTCTCCCACTTAAAATGATGGCAGGGGTCTGTAATTTTCACCTTAGGTACACTTCAACTGTGAGAGACAGAATGTGAAAAAAAAATCCAGGAATTCACATTGTAGGAATTTTAAAGAATTTATTCGTAAATTATGGTGGAAAATAAGTATTTGGTCAACCATTCAAAGCTCTCACTGATGGAAGGAGGTTTTGGCACAAAATCTCACGATACATGGCCCCAGTCATTCTTTCCTTAACACGGATCAATCGTCCTGTCCCCTCAGCAGAAAACAGCCCCAAAGCATGATGTTTCCACCCCCATGCTTCACAGTAGGTGTGGTGTTCTTGGGATGCAACTCAGTATTCTTCTTCCTCCAAACACGACGAGTTGAGTTTATATCAAAAAGTTCTATTTTGGTTTCATCTGACCACATGACGGGCTTCACGGTGGCAGAGGGGTTAGTGCGTCTGCCTCACAATACGAAGGTCCTGCAGTCCTGGGTTCAAATCCAGGCTCGGGATCTTTCTGTGTGGAGTTTGCATGTTCTCCCCGGGACTGCGTGGGTTCCCTTCCGGGTACTCCGGCTTCCTCCCACTTCCAAAGACATGCACCTGAGGATAGGTTGATTGGCAACACTAAATTGGCCCTAGTGTGTGAATGTGAGTGTGAATGTTGTCTGTCTATCTGTGTTGGCCCTGCGATGAGGTGGCGACTTGTCCAGGGTGTACACCGCCTTCCGCCCGATTGTAGCTGAGATAGGCGCCAGCGCCCCCCGCGACCCCAAAAAGGGAATAAGCGGTAGGAAATGGATGGATGGATGACCAAATGACATTCTCCCAATCCTCTGCTGTATCATCCATGTATCCATTTTGGTATAAACTCAACTCGTCGTGTTTGGAGGAAGAAGAATACTGAGTTGCATCCCAAGAACACCATACCTACTGTGAAGCATGGGGGTGGAAACATCATGCTTTGGGGCTGTTTTTCTGCTAAGGGGACAGGGCGATTGATCCGTGTTAAGGAAAGAATGAATGGGGCCATGTATCGTGAGATTTTGAGCCAAAACCTCTTTCTATCAGTGAGAGCTTTGAATGGATGACCAAATACTTATTCTGCACCATAATTTACGAATAAATTCTTTAAAATTCTTACAATGTGAATTCCGGGATTTTTTTTTCACATTCTGTCTCTCACAGTTGAAGTGTACCTATGATGAAAATTACAGACCTCTGTCATCATTTTAAGTGGGAGAACTTGCACAATCGGTGGCTGACTAAATACTTTTTTGCCCCACTGTATGAGCACCTGCTTTTACTCATATATGAACTTGAAGTGCAATGCCATGGAATCGTCCAAAAATGTTTTGGTATCCTGGAGCATTCAAAGTTAATTTCACTGGAACTAGGAGGCCAAACCCAACTCCTGAAAAACAACCCCACACCGTAATCCCTCCTCCACCAACTTTCACACTCGGCGCAATACAGTCCGAAATGTAGTGTTCTCCTGGCAACCTCCCAACCCAGACTCGTCCATCAGATTGCCAGATGGAAAAGCGTGACAAGATCCTCAGAAACTTCTATTAATGCACAACAGAGAGTGTCATGACTGGAAACATCACCTCCTGGTATGGGAATAGCACCGCACACGACCACAACAAACTGCAGAGAGTGGCCAGATCAGCCAAGCGCACCATCGAAGGTGTGCTCCCAAACATCTACAACATCTACACCAGGCGATGTACAAACCCCGTTTCCACATGAGTTTGGTAAATTGTGTTAGATGTAAATATAAATGGAAGACAATGACTTGCAAATCCTTTTCAACCCATATTCAGTTGAATGCACTACAAAGATATTTGATGTTCAAACTCATAAACTTAATTTATTTTTGCAAATAATAATTGACTTAGAATTTCATGGCTGCAACACGTGCAAAAGTAGTTGGGAAAGGGCATGTTCACCACTGTGTTACATCACCTTTTCTTTTAACAACACTCAAACGTCTGGGAACTGAGGAAACTAATTGTTGAAGATTTAAAAGTGGAATTATTTACCATTTATGTTTTAACACCATAAACACCAGCGAAGCCAGCGGCGTTCCTTGGTGTTATTGATGAATGGGTTTTGCTTTCAATAGTAGAGTTTTGCAGTAACTTGCACTTACAGATGTAGCAACCAACTGTATTTAGTGACGGTGGTTTTCTGAAGTGGTCCTGAGCCCACGTGGTGATATCCTTTACACACTGATGTCGGTTTAGCTCGGTTGGTAGAGCGGCCGTGCCAGTAACTCGAGGGTTGCAGCTTCGATTCCCGCTTCCGCCATCCTAGTCACTGCCGTTGTGTCCTTGGGCAAGACACTTTACCCACCTGCTCCCAGTGCCACCCACACTGGTTTGAATGTAACTTAGATATTGGGTTTCACTATGTAAAGCGCTTTGAGTCACTAGAGAAAAAGCGCTATATAAATATAATTCGCTTCGCTTATGCAGACCTTTAGTCGTTCAACAGTCCGGGGTCTTGTTGTCGTATTTTACGCTTCATAATGCGCCACACATTTTCGATGGGAGACAGGTCTGGACTGTAGGCGGGCCAGGAAAGTACCTGTACTCTTTTACTACGAAACCACGCTGTTGGAACACGTGGCTTGGCATTGGCTTGCTGAAATAAGCAGGGGCGTCCATGATAACGTTGCTTGGATGACAACATATGTTGTTCCAAAACCTGTATGGACCATTCAGGATTAATGGTGCCTTCACAGATGTGTAAATTAACCATGCCTCGGGCACTAATACACCCCCATACCATCACAGATGCTGGCTTTTGAACTTTGCGCCTACAACAATCCGGATGGTTATTTTCCTCTTTGTTCCGGAGGACACCACGTCCACAGTTTCCAAATATAATTTGAAATGTGGACTCGTCAGACCACCGAACACTTTTCCACTTTGCATCAGTCCATCTTAGATGAGCTCGGGCCCAGCGAAGCCAGCGGCGTTCCTTGGTGTTATTGATGAATGGGTTTTGCTTTCAATAGTAGAGTTTTGCAGTAACTTGCACTTACAGATGTAGCAACCAACTGTATTTAGTGACGGTGGTTTTCTGAAGTGGTCCTGAGCCCGCGTGGTGATATCCTTTACACACTGATGTCGGTTTAGCTCGGTTGGTAGAGCGGCCGTGCCAGTAACTCGAGGGTTGCAGGTTCGATCCCCGCTTCCGCCATCCTAGTCACTGCAGTTGTGTCCTTGGGCAAGACACTTTACCCACCTGCTCCCAGTGCCACCCACACTGGTTTGAATGTAACTTAGATATTGGGTTTCACTATGTAAAGCGCTTTGAGTCACTAGAGAAAAAGCGCTATATAAATATAATTCGCTTCGCTTATGCAGACCTTTAGTCGTTAGACAGTCCGGGGTCTCCGCTGTCGTATTTTACGCTTCATAATGCGCCACACATTTTCGATGGGAGACAGGTCTGGATTGTAGGCGGGCCAGGAAAGTACCTGTACTCTTTTACTACGAAACCACGCTGTTGGAACACGTGGCTTGGCATTGGCTTGCTGAAATAAGCAGGGGCGTCCATGATAACGTTGCTTGGATGACAACATATGTTGTTCCAAAACCTGTATGGACCATTCAGCATTAATGGTGCCTTCACAGATGTGTAAGTTACCCATGCCTTGGGCACTAATACACCCCCATACCATCACAGATGCTGGCTTTTGAACTTTGCGCCTACAACAATCCGGATGGTTATTTTCCTCTTTGTTCCGGAGGACACCACGTCTACAGTTTCCAAATATAATTTGAAATGTGGACTCGTCAGACCACCGAACACTTTTCCACATTGCATCAGTCCATCTTAGATGAGCTCGGGCCCAGCGAAGCCAGCGGCGTTCCTTGGTGTTATTGATGAATGGGTTTTGCTTTCAATAGTAGAGTTTTGCAGTAACTTGCACTTACAGATGTAGCAACCAACTGTATTTAGTGACGGTGGTTTTCTGAAGTGGTCCTGAGCCCACGTGGTGATATCCTTTACACACTGATGTCGGTTTTTGATGCAGTACTGCCTGATGGATCAACGGTCTGTAATATCATCGCTTACGTGCAGAGATTTCTCCAGATTCTCTGAACCTTTTGATGATTTCACGGACCGTAGATTGTAAAATCCCTAAATTCCTTACAATATCTCGTTGAGAAATGTTGTTCTAAAACTGTTTGACAATTTGCTTACAAATTGGTGACCCCCGTCCCATCCTTGTTGGTGAATTACTTAGCATTTCATGGAAGCTGCTTTTATACCCAAGCATGGCACCCACCTGTTTGATGAGCATTCCTCAACTTTATCAGTATTTATTGCTACCTTTCCCAACTTCTTTGTCATGTGTTGCTGGCATCAAATTCTAAAGTTAATGATTATTTGCAAAAAAAAAAAAGTATATCAGTTTCAACATCAAATATGTTGTCTTTGTAGCATATTCAACTGAATATGGGTTGAAAATGATTTGCAGATAATTGTATTCCGTTTATATTTACATCTAACACAATTTCCCAACTCATATCGAAACGGGGCTTGTAGATCCAAAGCCAAGAGGATTGTGAGTGACTCTGGCCACCCAAGCAACTGCCTCTTCTCACTGTTTCAGTCAGGCAAGCGCTACCGGACTCAGGAGGAGCTTCCATCCCTAAGCCATCAGACTGCTCAACTGCATCGCTGATTAACACTTATCACAATTGCACAAAACCGCACACATAAGATCACTTTACTTACCACTGTAATTACCGGACTGCAATACTCTTCATTCAATGACTGTAAATAATGTAAAAAAAATATGTAAAAACACTTTACTACTGTGGGGCGGTATAGCTCGGTTGGTAGAGTGGCCGTGCCAGCAACTTGAGGGTTGCAGGTTCGATTCCCGCTTCCGCCATCCTAGTCACTGCCGTTGTGTCCTTGGGCAAGACACTTTACCCACCTGCTCCCAGTGCCACCCACACTGGTTTAAATGTAACTTAGATATTGGGTTTCACTATGTAAAGCGCTTTGAGTCATTAGAGAAAAGCCCATCCATCCATTTTCTACCGCTTATTCCCTTTCGGGGTCGCGGGGGGGCGCTGACGCCTATCTCAGCTACAATCGGGCGGAAGGCGGGGTACACCCTGGACAAGTCGCCACCTCATCGCAGGGCCAACACAGATAGACAGACAACATTCACACTCACATTCACACAGTAGGGCCAATTTAGTGTTGCCAATCAACCTATCCCCAGGTGCATGTCATTAGAGAAAAGCGCTATATAAATATAATTCACTTCACTACTTACCACTGTAATTACCAGACTACAATATTTTTCATTCAATGATTGTAAATAATGTAAAAATAATGTAAAAACAAGAGTATAAAGAAGTCATAGTGTTCCTTTACCTTTGTTCATACTACTGTCACTACTCAACTGCCTAAGAACTGTAGACACCTTCATATACTGTATATACTGTATATACTATTTGATATTGCACTGGTACTATATTTGACTACTGTATTTCTACTTGCACTGATACTTCTACCATAATGTCTGCGATTTATTGGGCAACTTAATTGTCTTGTAATTAATGTACATCAGAGATATTCAATTGTTTGTATTTTTTTGTATTTAGTGTATTCAATTCTGCAACTAGTGTTTGGAACCCACTGTACGCAATATCTGAAGAGCATGGAAAAAAGCATTTCACTGTGGTGTAGTCTGCACGTGACAAATAAACTTGAACTTTGAACCTTGATATATATATATATATATATATATATATATATATATATATATATATATATATATATATATGTAGGTGAGGGGAAAATCACATGACTAATTTGTCTCTACAGAACTGTTTCATGAGGGGTTCCCTCAATCATCAGGAGATTTGATTGAAGGAACCCCTCATGAAACAGTTCTGTAGGGACGAAGTAGTCATGTGATTTTTCCCACACCTACATATTGCGCTCTACCACGGTATCGAGCACTATTCTCTGGACAGTCCAATATCAAGATATATATATATATATATGTATATATATATATATATATATATATATATATATATATATATATATATATATATTAGGGCTGCAAATCTTTGGGTGTCCCACAATTCGATTCAATATTGATTCTTGGGGTTACGATTCGATTATATATCGATTTTTTCGATTCGACGCGATTCTCTAACCAAAAACAATATTTTTCCGATTCAAAACGATTCTGTATTCATTCAATACATAGGATTTCAGCAGGATCTACCCCAGTCTGCTGACATGCTAACAGAGTAATAGATTTTTTTTTAAAAAGCTTTTTATACGTATATATATATATATATATATATATATATATATATATATATATATATATATATATACGTATATATATATATATATATATATATATATATATATATATATATATATATATATATATATATATATATATGTAGGGCTTCACAGTGGCAGAGGGGTTAGTGCGTCTGCCTCACAATACGAAGTTCCTGCAGTCCTGGGTTCAAATCCAGGCTTGGGATCTTTCTGTGTGGAGTTTGCATGTCCTCCCCGTGAATGCGTGGGTTCCCTCCGGGTACTCCGGCTTCCTCCCACTTCCAAAGACATGCACCTGGGGATAGGTTGATTGGCAACACTAAATTGGCCCTAGTGTGTGAATGTGAGTGTGAATGTTGTCTGTCTATCTGTGTTGGCCCTGCGATGAGGTGGCGACTTGTCCAGGGTGTACCCCGCCTTCCGCCCGATTGTAGCTGAGATAGGCGCCAGCGCCCCCCGCGACCCCGAAAGGCAATAAGCGGTAGAAAATGGATGGATGGATGGATATATATATATGTATATCAACAAGTCAACTCTAGCCAAGCTGGAGTGGTCCTTTTCCAAACACTCACAATGAACACTGCCACAGAGCACAAATCAACATTTCAACTCAGCCAGGTTTGTGTCCAATGACAGCGAGAGGCCAGCTCGGTAAAATTAGATGAGAATAAACGAGCAAGCTGTTGGGACTTGGACTTGGCGGGAATGCAGACACGAATGTTTCATGTCAACAGTGAGCTCCAAAACTCATCATGTTTTCTGCTTTTATATCTTTGAAAAAATGATATCAAAATTTTCCTTTGTAAACTACTTTCTCCTTTTCTCAGTCAAGACGTATTCTGACCTAATTGCACACTAATGATCTTCGGAATGAGAGAACATTGGCCTTTCACCTTCAGCATTTTTTCTTCTTGCTTGCTTTTTTCCACATCAGCTTGAGGCTACCAAGGCAACACGTTGATGGTCAACAATACCAAAGTACACACAAAATGATGCACACACTGTTGTGAACACACACAAATAATGCAAATGTGACGTACAATGGTTTAAACAAGATAGGAAACGTTCAAGGTGATTAGTATTTATTTGGGTTGTTCGGAATACCGTTATTAATAAAGTACCACGATACTAATGAATCATATTCGGTACTATACCGCCTCTGAAAAGTACCGCCATTGGTGAATCTACACCTAACATCCACTGTAATGATACCAAGTACAGTAGTGTATCTACTTCAATGGTTCTCAAACTTTTTTGAGCGATGTACCTCCTGTGAACATCTTTTTGATTCAAGTAACCCCTAATCAGAGGAAAGCATAATTGGTTGAAAAAAAGAGATAAAACATACAGCACTATGTCATCAGTTTCTGGTTCATTAAATTGTATAACAGTGCAAAATATTGCTCATTTGTAGTGGTGTTTCTTGAACAATTTGGAAAAAAAGATATAAAAATAACTAAAAACTTTTTGAAAAATAATCAAGTGATTCAATTATAAATAAAGATTTCTACACATAGACTTCATCAATCAATCAATCAATGTTTATTTATATAGCCCCAAATCACAAATGTCTCAAAGGACTGCACAAATCATTACGACTACGACATCCTCGGAAGAACCCACAAAAGGGCAAGGAAAACTCACACCCAGTGGGCAGGGAGAATTCACATCCAGTGGGACGCCAGTGACAATGCTGACTATGAGAAACCTTGGAGAGGACCTCAGATGTGGGCAACCCCCCCCCCCCTCTGGGGGACCGAAAGCAATGGATGTCGAGCGGGTCTAACATGATACTGTGAAAATTCAATCCATAGTGGCTCCAAGACAGCAGCGAAAGTCCCGTCCACAGGAAACCATCTCAAGCGGATCAGCAGCGTAGAGATGTCCCCAACCGATACAGGCGAGCGGTCCATCCTGGGTCCCGAGGAGCGATCCATCCTGGGTCTCGACTCTGGACAGTCAGTACTTCATCCATCATCAACTTAAAGTGCCCTCTTTGGGGATTGTAATAGAGATCCATCTGGATTCATCAACTTCATTCTAAACATTTCTTCACAAAAATATAAATCTTTAACATCAATATTTATGGAACATGTCCACAAAAATCTAGCTGTCAACACTGAATATTGCATTGCTGCTTTTCACAGTTTATGAACTTAAATTCATATTTTGTTGAAGTATTATTCAATAAATATATTTATAAAAGATTTTTGAATTGTTTTAGTATTTTTAGAATATTAAAAAAAAAATTCCCATACCCCTTGGCATACCTTCAAGTACCCCCAGGGGTACGCGTACCCCCATTTGAGAACCACTGATCTAGTTGATACTACTATGATGACATCGATATTTTTTGGCATCAGATCATCTTTTTTCTTTTTTTTAAAACTTATATTATGTTTATAAACTCAGGAAATATGTCCCTGGACACATGAGGACTTTGAATATGACCAATGTATGATCCTGTAACGACTTGGTATCGGACTGATACAGAAATTTGTGGTATCATCCAAAACTAATGTAAAGTATCAAACAACATAAGAATAAGTGATTATTACATTTTAACAGAAGTGTAGATAGAACATTTTGAAAGAGAAAGTAAGCAGATATTTACAGTAAATGAAAAAGTAGATTAATAATTTATTTTCTACCACTTGTCCTTAATAATGTTGACAAAATAATAGAATGATAAATAACACAATATGTTACTGCATATGTCAGCAGCCTAATCAGGGGCCTTTGTTTTTTGTTTTTTTACTTACTACTAAAAGACCAGTTGTCTATTATGTTCATATTTTATTTAAGTACAAACTTGCAATAAAAAACGTATGTTAAATGTACCCAACATTTTTTGTGTTAAAATAAAGAAAAGAATGCATTTTTTTGTGGTCCCCATTATTTAGAAAAGTACCGAAAAGTACCTAAATAATATTGGTACCGGTACCCAAAAAAATGGTATCGAGAAAACACTAGTATGCATTAACAAAATGGCTTATTTAGTGAAAAATGAACAAATCTTAATTTTGTCAGGTTTGCGAGTATTAGGTACTCTAGGTGTCATTTGATGATATCTAATAAAGTAACCACTGTTGATATCCTGACAAAAATAATTGGACACACCCGCCCGGTCCCCCTATTTACGTATTAGTCTGTGATACCAAAGAGTCTTATCCTCCACTATTCATTCATTGGCGACGGTTTAAAACATGCAATTAAGTGATAAAACGTACATTTGCATAGGTCTTTATTCACTCTCTGTCTATGTGGGGAAAAGCGCTCCAGTTCTCGAGATCAGTATTTTTCAGCCACTGCGTGAGATACAGTCTGGTGTGCCGTGGGAGATGATGTCATTTTAGCTATTTGGGTTAAACATATTTAATTACTTCCCATTACTAAAGAGGCGGACTTTGCCCTGACGCATTTTTCTTGGCTGTGTGGAAATCATGTAACATGGAGTTTTACTTGTTCGCAGCTTGTGCAAAACGCTACTGCCCGTCTCCTCACCGGCACCAAAAAAACGCGAGCACATCACCCCAGTCCTGGCCTCACTCCACTGGCTCCTTGTCCGTCACCGCATTATTTAAAATGACTTTTGATTGTTTTTAAATCCCTAAATGGTCTGGCCCTCAATACCTGAACGAGCTTCTGCAACATCATACCTCGTCTAGAGCCCTAAGGTCAGCTGACCAACTGCTGTTGGCGGTCCCCAGATCCAAGCTAAAGACCTTTTTCGTTTTGCCTTCCCCTCCAAATTAGGTCAGACCAGAGCCTGGGGGGTCTTTAAAACACTTCTTAAGATCTACCTCTTCTCGCTGGCCTTTAACCTGAGCTGAGGCCGCCCACTAGGCCAACCCCTTCGCTTTAGTTCTTTTTTTTTTTCAATTTGTCGCACTTTTATTATTATTATTTTTATTTTGAAATTATTATTTTTTTAAACTTTTTTATTCGACTCCTTTTACCGTATTGCTTTTGCACTATCTTGTTTAGCTCATTCATTCTTTGTTCTTGTCAAGCTTGGGCTGTGGATGTTTGTGCTTCCTCGATGCAAGGATGATGTGGGACGAGTCAGGCATGAATTCAGGTACATGATTTATTAAATAAACAAACACTATAATCAAAAATAATCAAACTGAGGGCGCTCACAAGGAGGTATAAAACTTGGCTACAAAATATAAACAGGAAACAAAAACACTTGCTCGATTGGCATGAATGAACTATGAACATCCATCCATCCATCCATTTTCTACCGCTTATTCCCTTTCGGGGTCGCGGGGGGCGCAGGCGCCTATCTCAGCTACAAACGGGCGGAAGGCAGGGTACACCCTGGACAACTCGCCACCTCATCGCAGGGCCAACACAGATAGACAGACAACATTCACACTCACATTCACACACTAGGGCCAATTTAGTGTTGCCAATCAACCTATCCCCAGGTGCATGTCTTTGGAAGTGGGAGGAAGCCGGAGTACCCGGAGGGAACCCACGCATTCACGGGGAGAACATGCAAACTCCACACAGAAAGATCCCGAGCCTGGATTTGAATCCAGGACTGCAGGAACTTCGTATTGTGAGGCAGACGCACTAACCCCTCTGCCACCGTGAAGCCCATACAAAACAAAAATAGCACTGTGGCATAAATACACAAACTTACTCGGCATGAAACTGTGGGCGAGGACGTGAAGGTTTGAGCAGCATGGATAGGGTGCGTGCGAGTGTGAGAATCCCAGGACGGAGACAAGAAAAAGAGTGACTTAAATAGCTGTGATGATTAGTGAAAACAGGTGAGGCTGAGAACAGGGACGTGACAGGTGAAAACTAATGAGGTTGGCATGGAAACAAACAAAACCAGGAAGTGCAAAACGTGACTGATTGTCCAAAATCAAAAACATAACATGACAAAACAAAACAAAACATGATCCATAGGTGTGACAGTTCTTTGTTTAAGTTTTTTTTGCTCTATGCTTTTTAACCTGTAAAGCACTTTGGTACAGTTGGTACAAAATGCGGCTGCTAGACTTTTGACAAGAACAAGAAAGTTTGATCACATTACACCTGTACTGGCTCACCTGCACTGGCTTCCTGTGCACTTAAGATGTGACTTTAAGGTTTTACTACTTACGTATAAAATACTACACGGTCTAGCTCCAGCCTATCTTGCCGATTGTATTGTACCATATGTCCCGGCAAGAAATCTGCGTTCAAAAGACTCCGGCTTATTAGTGATTCCTAGAGCTCAAAAAAAGTCTGCGGGCTGTAGAGCGTTTTCCGTTCGGGCTCCAGTACTCTGGAATGCCCTCCCGGTAACAGTTCGAGATGCTACCTCAGTAGAAGCATTTAAGTCTCATCTTAAAACTCATCTGTATACTCTAGCCTTTAAATAGACCTCCTTTTTAGACCAGTTGATCTGCCGCTTCTTTTCTTTCTCCTATGTCCCCCCCTCCCTTGTGGAGGGGGTCCGGTCCGATGACCATGGATGAAGTACTGACTGTCCAGAGTCGAGACCCAGGATGGACCGCTCGTCGGGACCCAGGATGGACCGCTCGCCTGTATCGGTTGGGGACATCTCTACGCTGCTGATCCGCTTGAGATGGTTTCCTGTGGACGTGACTCTCACTGCTGTCTTGGAGCCACTATGGATTGAACTTTCACAGTATCATGTTAGACC
The DNA here is from genome assembly GCF_033978795.1 of Nerophis ophidion. Lineage (NCBI taxonomy): Eukaryota > Metazoa > Chordata > Actinopteri > Syngnathiformes > Syngnathidae > Nerophis > Nerophis ophidion. Next base: position 42,904,207 of record NC_084624.1, read on the forward strand.
CGCTCGACATCCATTGCTTTCGGTCCCCTAGAGGGGGGGGGGGTTGCCCACATCTGAGGTCCTCTCCAAGGTTTCTCATAGTCAGCATTGTCACTGGCGTCCCACTGGATGTGAATTCTCCCTGCCCACTGGGTGTGAGTTTTCCTTGCCCTTTTGTGGGTTCTTCCGAGGATGTTGTAGTCGTAATGATTTGTGCAGTCCTTTGAGACATTTGTGATTTGTGGCTATATAAATAAACATTGATTGATTGATTGATTGGTTCAATTTAAAAATTGCTGGAAATGTGCTATATCAATAAAGTTGCCTTGTCTTGTGGGCGACGTATCGCTCGAATGAGTGCGGCCCTGCCAGCCATTTGAGTGTTCCAGGTTTGATCCCCTGCGATGAGGTGGCGACTTGTCCAGGGTGTACCTCGCCTTCCGCCCGATTGTAGCTGAGATAGGCGCCAGCGCCCGCCGCAACCCCAAAAGGGAATAAGCGGTAGAAAATGGATGGAAGGTTTGATCCCAGCTTCTGCCATCCTAGTCATTTACCCACCTTGCTCTCAGTGCCACCCACTGACCCACACAAGTTGAAGTGAAGTGTAAAGATGTAGATCAAACCTGGGAAAATTAAGGCCCGGGGCCACATCCGCCCCGTTGAGGTTTTCATTCTAGCCCGCCGGACATTCCCAAATGTTTTTTTTAGATCTTTAAAATGGAATCTGTAGCTGACCTTATGATAGGACTTCGTATAGTTGAAGACTATACGAAGTATTTCAATGGTTGGAATCGGTGCTCATGGATGATATACTAGTTACTATGGTAATCTAAATATTTACTATGGTCATTTACTTAGTTACTATGGTCATCTACGTGACAGCAGCTCAGATGAGGCACCAAGCAGTGTGGGCAGGAAGCCTTTCCACAGATGCGGTTGGAGATTTTCACAACAAAGTTCTAAAGCTTTTTAATGTATAGAATAGAAGGTACTTTATTGATTCCTGGGGGGAATTCAGCAAATATCAGATATATCAGATTGTAGGTGGGTTTATTTTGTACCCTTTGCGTTCATATTTCACTGTTTGTTGCATTTTTGTTGCGTTTCACTTGATTGTTAAGTATGTCGATCAAATGGGGGTGTGACGTTCATATTTTGTCAATATTCAGTGTTTTAACGTTCATAGAACATTTTTTAATTCCATTACGTTTCTTTAAGGCAGTCCGTCATAGGCGGCATAGCTCGGTTGGTAGAGCGGCCGTGCCAGCAACTTGAGGGTTGCAGGTTCGATTCCCGCTTCCGCCATCCTAGTCACTGCCGTTGGGTCCTTGGGCAAGACACTTTATCCACCTGCTCCCAGTGCCACCCACACTGGTTTAAATGTAACTTAGATATTGGGTTTCACTATGTAGAAGCGCTTTGAGTCACTAGAGAAAGGCGCTATATAAATATAATTCACACAATAACATTTTAAGCATTCAATCAGACATTATTGTGAGGTTTTGTATTAATGTTCCTAAAATGGGGCAACATACAGGCAACATACTCCTTCCCCTTCGAACTCTCCTGGATAAACTGGAATTCTTGTTTCCAATCGTTCCTGAACTTGCAAGCGTATTTCTTCATTTTGCTCGTCGACGGTGTAATATATTAGGTTGGAGTCAATAACAAGGCGACATGATGACGTTACGTCTCTTTACTGTGGGCTTCAGAACGGACTCCCTAATGCATATGTTCCTTGACTGCACTTAAATGTAGAATATATGTAGAATATATTTACATTCTATTCTATTCTATGTACAGTAGATAGCAGTATTGTCCTGTTTAAGAGGGTCACAACATTGCTGAGTCAGGTTCTCATGGAGCTGGAGGGGGCGTGGCCTCCAGCTCCGCCTGAATTTCGGGAGATTTTCGGGAGAAAATTTGTCCCGGAAATTTTCGGGAGAGGTGCTGAATTTCGGGAGTCTCCCGGAAAATCCGGGAGGGTTGGCAAGTATGGCTCAGAAACATGAACAATTAGGGGGAACATTGGTATACTTATTGAAGTGTACTGAAGGTAGAATTTGTGACGCAGCATGTTTGTCTACTTGCATCTACTGTTTTCAAAGAGTGCTAAAAACAAGTTCATAAAATAAAGGGTTGCATTTGGATTCAAGTATTTTTTTATGTGATGTTTTAAATGTGTTTTTCCCTGAAGGCCGTTGTTATTGGAGGTGACGGGGGTCCACTGAGGGCTCTTTGAGGGCCGGCGCAAGTAATTAAGAACAGCAACATTGTTCATAAAAAGACGAGAAGCAATTAAGTTTTTTTTCAGAGGCCAGTTACTTCCCTTCTAATCTTCAAAGGTGTGAAAATAATTCCCGCGTGAAGGCTTCGCCTTCCTTAAATGTCCACTGTAGAGCACATGTTGTTGTGGTGGTTTAGTACAGTTTTCATCAGTCTGACGGTCCGGCCTTTATTGAAACTCTCTCTTCCATCTTTGTGTTCATTCAGGGAGAATAAATGGTGTCTCACGGGAGGTGATTGTGAGCAGTGTGGGTCACATCTCAGCCTGGCGGACACAATGGGCTCTTCATAGCATGAAGCTGATGAACGTGGGAGATGAGAAGCAGAACAAACATCCCACTGGAGCTCAATTTTCCAGACGAACACTCACCTATAATGTACGATCTCCATTAGGTGGGACCCCCGTCGGCACTACACTACTTACACGTCAAACTCACGTGGAAGTCGTGGCGGCGGACTCTTTCCGTTTTTATTCAAGGGGATGTGTCCGATTCCACGTTCCAGCGCTAGATATACACAGAGCAACAGTTCTGTTCAATTGAACTAAAATCTGCTCGTGTTGGACAGGAATTTAAGCACAAACACAAAATTAATTATCAGGTTTACTTTCAAAATAAAATACTCTGTTTTCAAGGCAATTCGTGTTTTACACTCTGGGGTGAGTCGGTAGAGCTCGGTCGGTAGAGCGGCCGTGCCAGCAACTTGAGGGTTGCAGGTTCGATCCCCGCTTCCGCCATCTTAGTCTCTGCCGTTGTGTCCTTGGGCAAGACACTTTACCCACCTGCTCCCAGTGCCACCCACACTGGTTTAAATGTAACTTAGATATTGGGTTTCACTATGTAAAATGTTTGAGTCACTAGAGAAAAAGCGCTATATAAATACAATTCACTAATTCACAAGCGTCCTAATGGGCGGCTACGAACACAAAGTCAAATTGTCCGAAGGTTTTCAGACGCAATTTCACCTTGTTGACATAAATAGATTAGCTATTCTGGAGGTGCGAAATTAAATAATAATATACAGGCATATCCTGGGCAGCTTAATGGAGAAGTTGGGGCCTGTGTCAAATACCAGCTGATTGATGCGAGGACCGGGAATGAAGGGGAGTGGTTGTTGTGACAAGCTCACCATGGATAATGTCACTTTTGTATTGATGCTTAATGCATACAATAAAGTTGTTTATCAAGGCAAAACAGTATCGGTTGATGGTTGCCTTTATTTCAACTTCCCTAATCACGTGATTACATGCGGATTTGCAAGATCTTGTGAGATCTCGAAAGATCTCAAAACAGAACAGTGGTGGGGATTGCCAGACTGTGGATGGCATCGCTGTTCCGTGGCGGTTTCATTCGGCGTACGTTCCGCATCCAGTGGAAATCGGAGCTGAGTCTGTGGCTTTGAGTTTTACGCAAAAATATGCCTAAACCAAAAACTGTGTTTTTATTTACTGCCACTGCTTATTTTTTTCTAACCAATGTAAAGTGAATACTTTAAATGGGACCTACTGTCAAGATTGGGATGCGTTGCCTGCAGCAGGACCCCGACGATGCAGAGAGCGGCAGGCGGAATGCAGGTAAAATAATATTTAATACAACATTAAGTAAGTGCAGCTCGGGAGTACACAGGAACAAAACTTGCATACCTGTCATAGGATGAGTAGCCCTGATCTGTAAATATATAAATATATACGTTAGGTCAGGAAAAAACACAGAGGCTATTTCATCCCTAAAAGCCTGTTTCGCAAGTTCATCTGCTCTGAGAAATCTGCGAAACAGGCTTGTAGGGATGACATAACCTCAGGAAAAAACACAGAGGCTATTTTATTCCTACAAGTCTGTTTTGCAGGTTCCTCTGCTCTGAGAAACCTGCGAAACAGGCTTGTAGTTATGAAATAACCTCAGGAAAAACACAGAGGCTATTTCATCCCTACCAGCCTGTTTTTCAGGTTTCTCTACTCTGAGAAAACTGCAAAACAGGCTGGTAGGGATGAAATAACCTCAGGAAAAATGACAGAGGCTATTTCATCCCTACAAGTCTGTTTCACAGGTTCCTCTGCTCTGAGAAACCTGCAAAAAAGGCTTGTAGTGATGAAATAACATCAGGAAAAACAGAGGCTATTTCATCCCTACCAGCCTGTTTCGCAGGTTTCTCTGCTCTGAGAACCCTGCAAAAAAGGCTTATAGGGATGAAATAGACTCAGGAAAACACACAGAGGCTATTCCATCGCTACAAGCCTATTTTGCTGGTTTCTCTGCTCTATCAGCCCTTTGAGACACTCGTGATATAAGTAAACATGTTATATTAAATATTGTTTTACCTGCATTCCGCCTGCCGATCTCAGCATCCTTGAGGTACTGCTGCAAGCAAGAGGTTAGTTTATCCCTACAAGTCTGTTTCGCAGGTTTCTCATAGCAGACAAACCTGCAAAACAGGCTTGAGGGGTCCAAATCAGAAATACTTTAATAATCCCCGAGAGGAAATTAACATTCTCAGCACAATCCCATTCAAGAGTAGACAAACATTACCGGGAGACAGAGACCGGATCAAACATTACAGGGAGACAGAACAGGATCGCTGGCGGGTCAGACGGATGAAATAGCCTCTGTTTTTTTCCTGACCTAATGTAGATTCCGCTCTACCCTGGTATTGAACACTGTATAACGGATAAACCACAGAAACTTTGACTGTATATATACATATATATATATATATATCTGTATATACAATACACACATACACATCGGCCATACACATACACTCAATGTAAACATCAACATGGCCGTCCTTCAAACTTAACCGAGCGCCACTCAAAGAGGATAGATCCCCTAGCACCTATTTACCATATTAGAGGAGGGTTGGGGCATAGGAGAGGCTTATTTTCCGCTTTGATTCCATATAAAAAAAAAGGCCAGTAAAGAGGATTTGATGACCGCCACGTCGTAAAAAAAACACTTTCCCAGGAGGAAACACATTAAAGAAATCTATAAAGGCGCACACTCATTATTAAACTCCAGTTAGCTGCTTCACTAAACCAAACACACGGCCGGCAAGAAAAAAAAACGCTGGTCTTCAAAGTGAAAGTTGATTTTAAATTAGATGGGGAATGTTCCTCTCATTGAACAAAAGGATGAACAAGAAGATACAAATCTTTTTTTTTTTTTTTTTAACCACAAGTGACACAGATTTTCAGCCGGTTTAAATGCTCCAAAGTTCTTAAAATCAAACATCAGAAAGTAGTCTGATTGGAATATGACCTTTTCAAATGTGACAGCGGTCTCTCTCTCTTTTTTTTTTAACATGTCCAGCCACTCAAATCATATAGTTGATGTAGACGCCTGTATCTGCTGAACAGATTCAATTTACAAAAGAAAAATGTGAAATACTTCTCTTGTTGCCTTATTTGTATTTGACTTTATTATATGGAGGTATTAAAGGCCTACTGAAATGAGATTTTCTTATTCAAACAGGGATAGCAGGTCCATTCTATCTGTCATACTTGATCATTTCGCGATATTGCCATATTTTTGCTGAAAGGATTTCGTAGAGAACATTGACGATTAAGTTCGCAACTTTTGGTCGCTAATAAAAAAGCCTTGCCTTTACCGGAAGTAACATACGATGTGCGTGTGACGTCACGGGTTGTAGGGCTTCTCACATCCTCACATTGTTTATAATGTGAGCCTCCAGCAGCAAGAGCTATTCGGACCGAGAAAGCGACAATTTCCCTATTAATCTGAGCGAGGATGAAAGATTTGTGGATGAGGAAAGTTGGAGTCAAGCACAGAAAAAAAAAAAAGAAAGAAGAAAAAGAAAAAGCTACGGCTCCAGGCGTTGGCTGTGGGACCGTTTCAGATGTAATTAGACACATTTACTAGGATAATTCTGGAAGATCCCTTATCTGCTTATCGTTTTAATAGTGTTTTAGGGAGATTGTAAAGTCATTACCGGAAAGTTGGATGGCTGCGGTGAACGCCAGTGTCTCTCAAATAAGCCTATGAAGGAGCCAAGATCACAGCTGCCTTTTTGAGGTTCAGGAGGAAGTCCCATAATCCACTGAAGTCTCCGGTAAGAGCAGACTTAATATCACAATTTTCCCATTCAAAAATATGCTGGTTGACGTAGAGAAACATGTTCGCTTGACCGCTCTGTGTTAAAGCTTCACAACAAACAAAGAAACACAGGCTGGGTTTCGGTTGCTAAAAGCAGCTGCAATCCACCAACAGCATTATTCTTTATAGTCTCCATTATTAATTGAACAAATTGCAAAAGATTCAGCAACACAGATGTCCAAATTACTGTGTAATTATGCGATGAAAAGAGACTACTTTTAGCCGTGTGGTGCTGGGCTAATATGTCCCCTCCAAACCGAAACGTCACGCGCACGAGTCATCATACGCGTCATCATTCCGCGACGTTTTCAACAAGAAACTCAGCGGGAAATTTAAAATTGCAATTTAGTAAACTAAAAAGGCCGTATTGGCATGTGTTGCAATGTTAATATTTCATCATTGATATATAAACTATCAGACTGCGTGGTCTGTAGTAGTGGGTTTCAGTAGGCCTTTAAGTGTTTGCCGCAGCCGGATCGCAGCAGGACAAGTAGACAGAAAATAAGAAGACAGAGGGGGGAATTGCAGGGACAAGAGGGGGATAAGACAGCAAGAGACAACAACAAACAACAACAGAACAGTAAACACGATATGTATAAATATGATACAAAAAATTATAACAAAGAATCAGTTAATGAAGTAGATGGTAATAATACTGAAATGACAATAAACATTATTGCACTACAAATGGAGCAATAAAAATAACACTATTAACGTTAATGAAACGCGATTGTATGCATGAGTGTATGTATGTTCAAACATAACATGACAAATTCCACATTTAAGACTCAAACGTGGGACAATGTGAGCGGAGAAATTAAACTTAGTCTTCTAGCCTAAGAGTGTTCAACCTTGCGGTAAAAAAATGTTGTGGAGAGGCGGAGCCGGCGAATGAGCAGCGGGGCAGGGCACGCTGGAGCCCGGCCCAAGATGGCGGAAAGGAGGCGGAAACGACGACCGAGTGGAGAGGCGGGGCGAGCCGGGAGCGACGCTACGAGCGAGATCAGGTGTGTGGCTCGCACACCGGGACACAATTGACTTATCTCCTCACAGTATATACAGTGGGGCAAAAAAGTATTTAGTCAGCCACCGATTGTGCAAGTTCTCCCACTTAAAATGATGACAGAGGTCTGTAAAACCTCCTTCCATCAATGAGAGCTTTGAATGGTTGACCAAATACTTATTTTCCACCATAATTCACATATAAATTCTTTAAAATTCCTGGATTTTTTTTTCACATTCTGTCTCTCACAGTTGAAGTGTACCTATGATGAAAATTACAGACCTCTGTCATCATTTTACGTGGGAGAATTCGCACAATTGGTGGCTGAATAAATACTTTTTTGCCCCACTGTAAAAAGGGGGAAGGAGGATAGATTGGGGCGGAAGGAGTAGGAGAGCCGGCAGCAGCGACTGAGAATCAAGAGCACCCAAGAGCAGACGAGGACGACGATGGGGGCTGAAAGGCAGACCGTGAACGAGCAGTGGAGGAAGGAGCTGGTAAGCGACCCGAACTACACTCGAGCTTTATTGCAAAATAAAGAAGTCAAACCTGCTAAAGAAATGTCCTTCCTTGGTGGTCAGTGGAACCCGAGCGACGACGGTGAAAGTCGTCCACAAATGTGTTGTTGGGAAACTTTAAAAAACATGACTAGTTGTTTGGATTATCTCAACTGTGGGACACAGGTGCAAAATAACTCATTGTGGAATAAGGGACGTAACACACCAGACAGGGCTTCAGAAGACGAAAGATACCCAGGCAAGATGGAGCTAATATCATGGTCGCTCAATGCTATTGACAAAGTGTTTTCCAGCATATGTTATTCTTGTTCTGAAATTGTCATGTATCCATCAAATCTGCTTTTGAAACTTGGACTATATAACCAACATATTAGTTGATTGTAAATTAAGGGAGGGACATGGATAAGCAATCTTGCTTTTTTTCCAGTATCCCTTTTTGGTGTGTGCCGTTGCATGTCTGTCAAATTTCAAAGAGTGATAAAGTGTTGCTACATATGTCTGTCGTAATAAATAAATTAATTTAAAAAAAATTACAAATAATATTAACATATGCTTGTACATGTACAGTATGCATGTATGTTTCCGCAGTGAATGAGCACATGATAATATTTATGCAATGACGGAGTCGCATTTTACTGCACTGATCGTTCTCCCAAGATGCAACAGGAACTCTGGAGGCAAGGTACAGGTGAGACTATGATTTATTGTCCATGAACTCATGCGAAAATACAAAAAGGCAGAAAAGTGTGCCGTTAGCGTGGGAGCTATGGCAAAGCTTAGCGCAGGAACAGGAATCAAAGATCGTAGAAATACTTAACGTAACGGGTTGCATGGAAGCAAATGGTACATGTCGTCACTGTTGCGTAGTGCAAACAAGGAAGCCACACTTACTGTGGCGAAAAACAGGAATAGGTAGCTCTCTGATTAATGCCCATGAGCAGGTGAGTGTCCCGAACACTAATCAGAGGCAGGTGAAACTAACAGCACCCACAGAAACCAAAACACAAACCCAGGGGTGCTGAAAAGAGAACTGAGCTAGTCAAACTAACGGAACAAAACATGATCCGGGCAAATGTTGGAATAATTATGTGTAAGTTATCACACAGCTTTAGTATGCTTAAAGTCCATTGCTATAGTTATTAACTATTGTGCTCAAGCTGTACTTTTTTCTATCTGTGCAAGGACAAAACTTCTTGTCTGAGGAGTGGCCTCAGCCGCAGATATTATCTTTATTTTAGCCCGCTAACAGCCAAGGACTTCAAGGACCTCAACGAAGATAAGACGACAGCACGCAGACGAAGCAGAGACAAGGCGAAATCCCAAGGCCCCCCAGCACATTCCGTTACGTATTCTGCGTACTGGAGCTGCTTTGCATGATATACGTGACCACTCCTTTTAGAGGCGACCTCAGTGATGTTGACTGGGGAACTCCTGAATAAATAGAGGGACGTGGGAGCTGTACCTTAGAACGTAGGGCAAGACTGTGACCAAGTGTGCAGCTCCATGCGTTCTCCTCATGAGCTAAATTGAACTCTGTCTCTGCAAGATTCCTTGCTTATTGTCTGTTTAATAGATGTCACCAGTGTTTGAACCTGACACAGCAGATCATTACAAATAACATTCATACATACACATATATACACAAACACATACAGTATATACATAAGCCTGCAAGGCAGCGATCCAGCCTCGGAACACACACTCCACTGAGAATCGGATGATCCATTTCCCCCTCCCACAGATGGGGCCACGCGCCGAACCCCTTTGGGACAACCCCCGACAGGTCCGCACGAAGACGACGGCCAACATCGGGCGCAAAGGACAGCGTGGAAAAAAACGAGGGCAGGTCTGCGCTGACATCCAACAGGCCAACCAACACGACGACAAACGAAAACTAAGCCGGTATTTCTACCAGCCCCAATGCCCACGTTCTACCACGGACCACAAAAGCTGACACCGAACTCGGCATTGATAACCACTGCAAAAATTGCCAGCGGCCAGTACCAGCGCACCAAATCAAAACGACTGAGAAACAGCGAGCAACAACTACACGCTGACAGAACCATGGAGACCAACCAGTGCCAGTCCGCTAGCCAACCAGACCGTGGCTGCAATCTGAACGGACATGCGACCTGAATGCAACCTGATTGCAACTTTTATGTCATCATTCGTGTGCGCAGCACGATCACTTTCTTTTTGCCGTTCTTTTCTTCCTCCTCCTGCAGTCGTTTCCATCATTTGCTTACTTCCTCTCCAAAACTGCCAAGTCACAAACTCACTAACACGCTTAAATGTGGCATCCATGCTTTCTTAAGTAGTTCATTCACGGATTACGGTGTTTTGTCGAAATGAGCCAATTTGAAGGATAAAGCTACCAGCAGTGTCTATCATTTATGATGCTGCCACATCAAAACGTGATACCTTAAGTTTCAAAAAGCCAATTTAGATATCATATAAAACACTTCATGAAATAATAACTGACATGTGACAAGTGACAGTGACAAGTTGAAAAACCAATGATTGTCACACACACACTAGGTGTGGCACATTTATTCTCTGCATTTGACCCTACAGCATATTTGCCAACCTTGAGACCTCCGATTTCGGGAGGTGGGGGGCGTGGTTAAGAGGGGAGGAGTATATTTACAGCTATCCATCCATCCATTTTCTACCGCTTATTCCCTTCGGGGTCGTGGGGGGCGCTGGTGCCTATCTCAGCTACAATTGAGCGAAAGGCGGGGTACACCCTGGACAAGTCGCCACATCATCACAGTATATGTAGAAATCTTTATTTATAATTGAATCACTTGTTTATTTTTCAACAAGTTTTTAGTTATTTTTTTTATATCTTTTTTTCCAAATAGTTCAAGAAAGACCACTACAAATGAGCAATATTTTGCACTGCTATACAATTTATTAAATCGGAAACTAATGACATATTGCTGTATTTTACTTCTTTGTCTGTTTTTTTCAACCAAAAATGCTTTGCTCTGATTAGGGGGTACTTGAATTAAAAAAAATTTCACAGGGCGTACTTCTCTGAAAAAAGGTTGAGAACCACTGCTCTAAAAGCCATAGATGTTATTGTCACACATGCATGCACAGTGCTTTACGGTAGACGAAATCATGACTGCTGTTGTTGTGTGTTGTTGCCGCGCTGGGACGACGTTAATGAAACTGCCTAACAATAAAACACACATAAGAAACCAAGAACTCGCCCTCGATCATTCTACAGTTATAACGTCATTGGGCAAGCACTCTGTAAATATTGTGGGAAAGGGGACGTGAAAACAGGCTGTCGACACGTCACTCGGGTCTGCATGGAGCTGGAGGGGGCGTGGCCTCCAGCTCCGCCTGAATTTCGTGAGATTTTCGGGAGAAAATTTTTCCCGGGAGGTTTTCGGTAGAGGCACTGAATTTCGGGAGCCTCCCGGAAAATCCGGGAGGGTTGGCAAGTATGCCCATCAGCCTTGATCCCCCTCTGGAAGGTGAGGGGAGCAGTGAGCCGCAGTCAAGTCAACTCTCCATCTACAAAAGGTAGCTCATTTCAACGGATCAACTTCCGGTCAACTTCCTTTGTTTTCACCTTATGTAACTGCGCATGCAAGTGACGTCAGGGCCACATTGGGGCCACATTGGGTCCTGTGCGTGTTTATACTGGAGTCTGATGATGATCACATTTTACTTGCAGTGTAAATAGTCAGCTGAACAAAATCAGATTGGTAAGCTTTATTAAACCAGATAAAACACATTGAGCCCAAGATATTTTTGGACCACTTTGGCCTGCAGAGTAAACGTAGTCTGTGTGAACTTGTGGTGAGCTCACTGTGCAAATATTTCCTTTGGGTCTGCTGGCTGTCTTCAAAGTACCCCAAAGCTGCCACAAATGATTGAAGGATGCAAGCAGAACTGTGGACACTCTTGTGATTTGGATAACATCGGACTGTCTGCCCTGCAGGATGAATTTGAGTACCAGTTATAGACAATTTAAAGTGAAAAGCACATTTTATTTTCACTCGCATACAAAACATTCTAACTTGGATTGTTTCCCTGGCTTCGAAACTCTCCCTTTTTGTCTCTCATGGACACACACCAGTTGTTGTCGACTTTGGACTGACTGACAAGAACACCAAGGCCATGGAACAGAGACACACGGCAGGGTTACACACACGCATGCATCCACAAAAAATATACGCCACACACACATACCCCCTATCCAACACCCTTGACGTGAATCCCTTAGAGGTGATGGACGGCTGGGCAGCGCCTGAAGAGCTGCAGCCTCCCACCGTAGCCCCCACTCATTCCCCTCTGTTGCAAGTCTTGAGTTGTATTCTGTAATAAGTATTTGTGCTTTGCGATGGAGTTGTTTTCCCATTCCAGACTGGGCCCCCTTAGGAGCCCAGTGTGGATTGTATTTTTTTACTCATCCTCCCCCAGCGTTGGCCTTTTTCCCATCTTTTCCAGGGCGCCTTGTGGCGACCCATCAACGTTTCTGTTCGGTGACTCTGTACACCGTTTGTTTGTCTAATCTTGAACGGGTTTGTGCTGAAAACAAAGTTTTGTTGTACTTGTACAATGACAATAAAGACCTACCTACCTGTGATAACACTTAGGGCCTGATTTACCAAAGATTAGCCTGTACTAAAAAAATGTGTAAACCAGATAGCACAAGCAAAGCTGATCTACTAAATATGTGTAAAGTGGATTGTGTCTGTTAAATGGGAACTGCACTTTTTGGGGGAATTTTTCCTATCGTTCACAAACATTATGAAAGACATGACGACGGATGTATTCTTTTAAATGCATTGTAAATATTAAATAAATGCGATCAAAAGTCCACTCACAATGGAGCCTATGGGAGCTGCTCTATTCCGTCTATAATCCCTTAGAATACACCTAAATACCTCCATTAGGGTTTTATGTACATGAAGTAAGTATATATGTAATATGGTGACGGTCACATATAGAATAACATTCAATATTTACGTATTTTAAAAATTTTAAGCATACGTGGTACATTCATTTTAAATATGCATCGCAACTTTCTCTTTTTTTTTTTTAACTATATCACTGATAAATACTCACTGCAGACTTCACAAGAGCCAACAAACATAATAAAACATCACTTACTATACAATGTCTGCTGTCATTAGGATTCCAACTGATAGAATTTGGCTATATTCCCGTTTTAAATTAAAAATTTGTCAAAATCACGATGCAAAGGGGGGTTGGCACTAAGCATCTTTTTGTGTCTTTCTCGCCATTTCCAGGTCTACATTGGCCGTCAAAGTGTACCAACATACGGATTACGTCTTCGTCCTTCCTGAGAGGAATGATTTATGATCTTGAATAAAGTTTGACGAGCAAGGAAACGAGGAAACAGCTGATGATGTAAACATTGGCACACAAGCTTGTGATTATGGCGGCACTATAAATAGTTTGTCCGCGTTAGCGCTTATAATAACAATATCACTAGTACTTGGTTAATATTCAAGTCCCAAAATCTGAACAGAGTATTGTTGGCGCTTTCTTGGATGTTTTTTTTTATTGGATTCTATGGGCGGAATAGAGGACATCCCTTCGGCTCCGCTGTAAGCAGACTTTTATTTTATTTACGAGTTAGAATGGATAAAAAAACAAATACATCCGTCTTCCTGTCTTTTATATTAATAAATAATAAACGCCAGCAGCCCAAATGACTACCGGCCTGTAGGTCTTACACCAACCATCATGAAGTGTTTTGAGAAACTGGTCCGAAGCGTATCATACCACCTACACTCGACCCTCACCAGTTTGCACATAGAGCAAACCGATCCACAGAGGATGCCATAGCAATATTTCTCCATTCCACACTTACACAACTGGAAATGCCGAGGAGCTATGTCAGGCTGCTCTTCATTGACTTCAATAGTGCCTTTAACAGGATTCTGTCGAGCAGACTGATTCCCAAGCTGATGGAGTTAGGCCTGGCTCAACAGATCTGTTACTGGATCAAGGTTTTTCTAACGGACCGCCCTCAGAGAGTAAAGGTCTTACACCATCTTTCCTCAACACTCAGCGTCAGCATCAGTGCCCCACGGGGCTGGTGTTTTGAGCCCCTTGCTCTGCAGTCTTTACACTGGGGGTCTCAAACACACGGCCCGCGAGACCTTATTTTGTGGCCCGCACCTTAATATGAAAATTTAATGTTGGTGCGGCCCGCGAGTTTTATATGAATGGCGCTTTACAGTGTCACAATTGTACACCCTCGTATTTCCAGGAGACCCCCAATTTTAAGTGCCCCTCCAGGGATAATCGTTCTCCCGAATTTCACCATAACGACATTAAGGGGGCACCGTGGAGGCACTGCCATTAACGTCCTCTACAACCTGTACAAACAGCGTGCCAGCCCAGCCACATGTTGTATTTGGCTTCTGTAGACGCACTAAGCAACTGCAAGACATAATTCATCAACAGCAACACAGGTCACACTGACGTTGGCCGTATAAACAACTTTAACACTGTTACAAATATGTGCCACACTGTGAACCCACACCAAACAATAATGACAAACACATTTTGGGAGAAAATCCGCACCGTAACAAATTACAAACACAACAGAACATATACCCAGAATCCCATGCAGCCCTAACTCTTCCGGGCTACAATATACACTCCCGTCGCCCCTAACCCCGCCCCCTATTGTAGCCCTAAAGAGTTAGGGCTGTATTGGATTCTGGGTATTTGTTCAGTTATGTTTATGTTGTGTTACGGTGCGAATGTTCTCCCAAAATGTGTTTGTCAATCTTGGTTGGTGTGGGTTTACAGTGTGGCGCATATTTGTAACAGTGATAAAGTTGTTTATACGGCCAGCCTCAGTGTGACCTGTATGGTTGTTGATCAAGTATGTCTTGCAGTCACTTCCGTGGGTCTGCAGAAGCCTCGTACAATATGTGACTGGGCCGGCACGCTGTTTGTATGGTGGAAAAGTGGATGAGACGACAGGTTGTAGAGGACGCTTAAGGCAGTGCCATCACGGCACGCCCTTAATATTGTTTTCCGGGTGAAAACCGGGAGAATGATTGCCCCGGGAGATTGTCGTGATTTGCACTGATATTCAGGTGTTTCCCGGAAAGGTCGCGAGAGTTGACAAGTATGTTGCTAGGGCGGGAAAGCCATTCAAAGAAGGTGAATTCATTAAAAAGTGCATGTTAGATTTTTTTAAAGAAATCTTTGCTTGCGGCACAGCCTCACCCAGTTTCTGCATCCAGTGGCCCCCAGGTAAATTCCGTTCGAGACCCCTGTTTTACACCGATGACGGTATTCCCATTCTTCCAAGCAATTCCATCATCAAATTTGCGGATTATACAACAGTGGTGGGGCTCATCACAGAAGGGGACGAGACTGCCTATAAAGAAGAGGTGAGGGCAGTGTCAGACCACTATGCGAACAACAACCTCATTCTCAACACCACAAAGACCAAGGAGCTAATTGTTGATTTCAAGAAAAAAAATCATTGATCTGATCCAGCCCACCTACATAAATAAATAAATGGGTTGTACTTGTATAGCGCTTTTCTACCTTCAAGGTACTCAAAGCGCTTTCAATCAATCAATCAATGTTTACTTATATAGCCCTAAATCACTAGTGTCTCAAAGGGCTGCACAAACCACCACGACATCCTCGGTAGGCCCACACAAGGGCAAGGAAAACTCACACCCGGTGGGACATCGGTGACAGTAATGATCCAGTGGGACGTCTGTGACAATAATGATTATGAGAACCTTAGAGAGGAGGAAAGCAATGGATGTCGAGCGGGTCTAACATGATACTGTGAAAGTTCAATCCACAATGGATCCAACACAGTCGCGAGAGTCCAGTCCAAAGCGGGTCCAACTCAGCAGCGAGAGTCCCGTTCACAGCGGAGCCAGCAGGAAACCATCCCAAGCGGAGGCGGCTCAGCAGCGCAGAGATGTCGAGGCGGATCAGCAGCGCAGAGATGTCCCCAGCCGATACACAGGCAAGCAGTACATGGCCACCGGATCGGACCGGACCCCCTCCACAGGGGAGAGTGGGACATAGAAGAAAAAGAAAAGAAACAGCAGATCAACTGGTCTAAAAAGGGAGTCTATTTAAAGGCTACAGTATACAAATGAGTTTTAAGGTGAGACTTAAATGCTTCTACTGAGGTGGCATCTCGAACTGTTACCGGGAGGGCATTCCAGAGTACTGGAGCCCGAACGGAAAACGCTCTATAGCCCGCAGACTTTTTTTGGGCTTTGGGAATCACTAACAAGCCGGAGTCCTTTGAACGCAGATTTCTTGCCGGGACATATGGTACAATACAATCGGCAAGATAGGATGGAGCTAGACCGTGTAGTATTTTATACGTAAGTAGTAAAACCTTAAAGTCACATCTTAAGTGCACAGGAAGCCAGTGCAGGTGAGCCAGTACAGGCGTAATGTGATCAAACAACAGCTTTGACACTACTTCCACATTTACCCATTCACACACACATTCACACACTGATGGAGGGAGCTGCCATGCAAGGCGCCAACCAGCACCCGTCAGGAGCAAGGGTGAAGTGTCATGCTCAAGACACAACGGACGTGACGAGGTTGGTACTAGGTGGGAATTGAACCAGGGACCCTCGGGTTGCGCACGGCCACTCTTCCACTGCGCCACGCCGTCCCTATATAACATGTTATATGTCTTACAAAAAGAAAAACAAGCTTTTAGACATGAAATATTCCTTGAAAAACATTGCAATAGCATGTACTGCAAACAACTACAGAAGTTTTATGAAATGACGTAATAATAGACTTTTGCTGATTGCCCGTCTTGTAACAATAGGAACTGTTATTGTTGGTTATGTTGTCCACAGACGTCTGAGTGACGGACTTGAGGTCAGAGATGAAAATTAACTGTGTTTTTGTACCAGTGGTAATATTTGACTGTCCAGTTCGTTGAGTCAGGACTTGAAAGAAAGAACTGAAACATGTCAAACACAGCATCTGCAGCCTCTCCATATTTTTAATGGATGGAGTCATTTGTTTAGATGTTCGTTGCTTCACGCCGCGGAAACTTATTGGGGTGTTACCATTTAGTGGTCAATTATACGGAAAATGTACTGTACTGTGCAATCTACTCATAGAACTTTCAATCAAATCAATCAATCAAGGTTGAAAGGGTCTCAGAGTGCAAGTTCCTGGGCATGAACATCTCAAGCAACATGACCTGGAAAAGCAATACCACTGCACTCCAAAAAAAAAAGGTCAGCAAAGACTGTATCTTCTGAGAAGGCTGAGGAAAATAGATCTGGCTGATAACCTGCTCCTGTCCTTTTATCGCTGCTCCGTTGAGTCAATACTGACCTACAGGTATCTCCGTGTGGTTTTCTAGCTGCATGGTGGCAGAGAGAAATAAATTACAGGGGGTTATAAACGTGGCCCAGAGGATCACTGCAGGTCCTCTTACATCAACCAGACGACCAGGATTGGAGACACTGCAGCAGGAGAGCAAACAGCATCCTCAGGGACTCATCCCACCCAGGTCACCACTGTCTTGAACTCTTGCCCTCAGGGAGGCGCCATAAGACCATCAAAGCCAGGACAAATAGACTGAAAAACATTTTCTATGCTAGAGCTGTTGCCCTTAACTCCACTCTTACCTGAACACTCACCACTTTATTAACCTGCTTAACTCTGATAGAGATCTGCTGTGCAATATGTTTTCGAAATTTTTATTACGTTTTTAAATTGTTTATTATTGTTTGTTGTCTTAAGAGCATTTGATGTTGGTTGTTTTAAAAGCACTGAGCTGGATTGCTGTTCAATGTTGTTGTTTCCGTGCAATGATAATAAAAGGTATTCTGATTCTGAATTGTGAACGATTGGCATAATTTAAAAAAGTGTTGTTCCAATTAAAGCGAGCAGAATAAGGCCTGGAATTCATTTTGCGTCTCAGTCTTTATTAATATACTAAATATATGCTGATCATTAAAACCACACACAATACTGGGAGGAGAAAATGCAAATACCGTATTTCCTTGAATTGCCGCAGGGCATATAGTATGCACCTGCCTTAAATTACTGCCGGGTCAAACTTGCTTCCCAAAATAATTAGCGCATGCTTAGTATTACCGCCTGGTCAAACTTGTGACGTCACGAGTGACACTTCCCCTGTCATCATTTTCAAAATGGAGGAGGCTGATTTTAATACCGGTAATTCGAAATCGCATAAAGGGAATAAGATTAAGATATATTCAGTAGGATTTAAGGGCCAAGCTTACATCACACTCAAATTTTTACTGCATACCTTTGGTAAGTGCCGGAGTGAGAAGAGGTTTTAAAGTAATTAGCGCATGCTTACTTTTACCACATGCCTTTGGTAAGCACAGGAGTGAGAAGAGGTTTTAAATTAATTAGTGCCCCGGCGGCAATTCAAGGAAATACGGTACATTTATTTAGCACGCGCAATGTGATATATCAACACTTATCAGCATTTTGCGAGCACTATTTAGCGCAGGGGTCCCCAGACTAGGCCCACCAGCATCCAAAATACGTCTCACGGAAGGTCCAAAGATAAATTGAATTGAATTATATTTATATAGCGCTTTTCCCTAAAGTGTCTCAAAGCGCTTTACATAGTGAAACCCAATATCTAAGTTACAATTAAACCAGTGTGGGTGGCACTGGGAGCAGGTGGGTAAAGTGTCTTGCCCAAGGACACAACGGCATTGACTAGGATGGCGGAAGCGGGGATCGAACTTGCAACCCTCAAGTTGCTGGCACAGTCGCTCTACCAACCGAGCTATAAGTTTTTTGTTTTAGTTTGTTAAACTATAATATTTTAAATCTGTCCTTTCCAATTCATTTTCTACCCCTTGTTACTCTCTGTGTCTCCTAGCCACTCAGGCAAATCATATTCTCTAAAAATCCCATCGTTAACGTGACATCATCGCGCTCTGAATAAATATATATATATATATATATATATATCCCCTGATGAGCAGAGAAACCTGCCAAAAAAGCTTGTAGGGATGATATATCCTCTGTGTTTTTTCCTGACCCAACGTTTATTCCGCTCTACCCCGGTATTACATACATACACACACACATATATATATATATATACATATATTCAGCACGGCCCTCGGCCACATTTTTTAACCCAATGCGGCCCCTGAGTCAAAAAGTTTGGGGACCCCTGATTTAGCGTTTTATTAGCACGTGTTAGAAAGACGTGCAAACTGACCGTTCCACACCCTGCTGTAAGATTGGTGCTCGCGCTGCAGAGACAGACGAAGGACGGACGAGAATCCTTCGTCCTACGTGTGTGTGTCAACATTTTGGACAGTCAGAAAATCATATATATTTGGATGTATCATTTATGCAGAAATGTCCTGATTAATATGATTTCAGTTGATGTGTTTTGGTGTCTGCTGCCACTTTTTTTTATGTTGTTAATTTTTATTACATTTAGGAAATATATTGTTATAATATACCTCTTATAAGAAAAGGCGTCTTTAATACTGGATTTTATTGCTTTTGAGTCTTTCCAGACGCACTATGGCCCTTGTGAAGCGATCCACAGCTTTGTGCACCGAATTAGATATCAGTGTGCATATGTTTCTGTTGTCCAGATTGCGACATAGAAAAAGTGTTACAGATTACAGGTCGGAGCATGACAACATGAATGTGCAGAATAATGATCAGGTGTCTCTGTGGTAAAAGCCCGGTATGCACAAATTTAAATAAAGCGGCCTGCACCACCTTTCAATTGCCCGCCTGTTGTTAGTAGATCACACGAAACACAACCACTTATAGTACATACTTTTAATTTTTTTGCACAAGCTGTTTAGGGCGTGGTATCTGGATCTTACTTAATCAGGCTCTTATTGTTTTCATTTCATTCACTTTGACACACACACACATTCTAGTATTTGTCACCTTCTTTAAGACCTGAGAAAAACGCCTACTTCTTTAAGGCCACCCTTTCTAGATATATAAAGATTTGTATTTAAAAAATTAATAATATATACATACTATGCAAATATAAAACAGCTTGTTGTGAAAAATTATTTGGAATTTCACACAAAAAAAACGTAGAATTTTGGCATTCTTATAATAGACGTCGTAATTTTACTCAACACAAGTCAAAATTTTACAAGAAAAACAGAACATATGTGCAATTTTATGATAAAAGTTGGAATTTTACTCAATGACAGTCGCAATTTTACAAGAAAAGCTCAAAATGTTGGCAATTTAAAAAAAAGAGTCGCAATTTTACTCGACAAAGTCACAATTTTATCAGAAAACTTTTAACATTTTGGCGATATTATAATAATAATCGGAACTTTACTTGAAAAATGTCATGAAGAGGGGTTTTTCGCAACTTACTGCGAGGTGTGTTCTTCCGGGATGCAAACGGACTACTCTGGACCAGGGGTGAAGGTAGGAACATATTTGATTATCTGACTCTAAAGTGAAAACAAAAAGGGCAAACAAGGCGAAAAGCAAAACTAAACGCAGGATACAAGAAGACAGAAACTATGGACATTAAACAAAACTTGCTAACTGTGGCATGAATAAACAAAACTTACTTGGCAAGGCATGAGACAAACCATACAGAGCATGAATCTATGGCTTGAATAGAGCAACGTGAACTAAGCATTAAAGGGAAATGTCGCCAGCCCGACTAACTGGCAAAATCAGGCTTAAATAATATTCTCGTAATTAGAGCAGGTGCGTGATATGAACACTTGAGGCAGGTGAATCTAATGAGCCGTCGTAGTAACCAAACAAGGGAGCGAAAATAGGAACTAAAAGAGTCCAAAACTAACAGAAAATGTGAAGTGAAGTGAATTATATATATATAGCGCTTTTCTCTAGTGACTCAAAGCGCTTTACATAGTGAAACCCAATATCTAATTTACATTTAAACCAGTGTGGGTGAGCACTGGGAGCAGGTGGGCAAAGTGTCTTGCCCAAGGACACAACAGCAGTGACTAGGATGGCGAAAGCGGGAATCGAACCTGGAACCCTCAAGTTGCTGGCACGGCCACTCTACCAACCGAGCTATGCTAAATAACAAACAACATGATCCAGACCACTGATTATGACAACAAAATTATGACAAAAGTCATAATTTTACTCCAAAAGTCTCACTATTTATATCTATACAACCCAAAAATTGGCAACATCGTGTTAAAATTCCGAATTTTTAAATGAAAAATATCGCCATTTTGCATTAAAAAGGAATCATTTTACATAAAAAGTCATCATTTTACGAGAAAATATTGCAATATTACAGAAACCGAAAAGAAATGAGAAATTGTTCCCAGTTTTATAAGAAAAATGTCGACACATTGTGAGAAAGACTACTTTTACTTTTTTTAGTTTATTTGAAGTTATTACAGTATGTCTCCATATACATATTGATATAATTTATTTGATCAATTTTGACAAAAGAGGACGCATCTCAATTACTTACGCACACTTGTTTTTTCCATATGTTGGCCAGAGGGGGAGCACTTTAAATTTTTAGACACACTTGTTATTTCATATGTTGACCAGAAGGGGAGCACTTTTAAAACCGACACACAGTCCATTTGAAAACTCCATCCATTTTGGGACCACCCTCATTTTGATAGATTTTACCACCAGGGGTGCAAATGAGAGACATTCTCTATTAGATGCAATGGTTTTCCGTATTGTGACCATGATTCCGGTCCTTACCTATTCACCGCTCCTCATATGGAAGGTACTTTTCCTTGTTGATGTCTCATGAAGGGTAGACACACACACAAAAGATTGGGGCGTGCAGAGCACTGTTGATTTGGAATGACACGGTATGCTGAGGTCAGCACTTGTGTCACACACTCACTGCCCACTTCATTAATTACACCTCAGCTGATACAAAAAAAACTTTCAAGTGGTGTGGATTTAATTGCCACATTTTTATCTCCCTGGTACGCACGGGCATTAGTTCATTAACAGTCACGCAGAAGAACTGTTAGGCAGTTGGTTAGATAACAAATGAGTGCAAAAGGAAGAAATGATCCGCCAAATGGTTGCTCCTCGGTCACATTGTGGAGGAGAATTTAAACGTGGAGGAGAAGGCCAGCACATCGGACTGAATTATTCATTTGTTCTGCGCCATCTGGATTGTTTTTCAGGACATATAGGTAACTACAATGTCACTCACCGGAGCAAAGATCTCCCACAAAACACGATTGTTTGGATCATCACATGTTAAACCTGCAGGTGGCGGTACACAAAGCAAGCTTACAAGATGCATGTGAAAATGATACCTGCGCCGAATGTAACAACCTGTTCCTCTCCTCCTGTACAAAGATTGGTAGAAATCGATTACATTTGTGCAGATGACCAAAATTTCACTAACAAGCTATTTTTATGTTAATTAATCCAACAGTTATGTCTCTGTAGAAGTTGCCCTCTAGTGGGTTCTTCGGACCACCACACACTGCCCCGAGAGCCTGAGTTTCTGGGTACAACACTGTTTTATTTGCATCAAAATGACTCGGCTTTTGCTTTCCAGCAAAATGTCTTTGTTTTCAGAGTCCGTTGCTGTCTCTCTCTCTGGCTCCCACTCCAAGTCCAACCCCGTGTCTCATCCCGGCTGCTGCTAATAAAAGCGATAGGTGATTAGAAAAAAGAAAAAAAAAAAAAAAGACAGGCTGCATGTGTCCTTTGCCATTTTCAGAGAAAGCCTGCTATCCTTTCAGATGACTGTAAAAGCAGAGATAAATAAATGATAAATGGGTTGTACTTGTATAGCGCTTTTCTACCTTCAAGGTACTCAAAGCGCTTTGACATTACTTCCACATTTACCCATTCACACACACATTCACACACTGATGGAGGGAGCTGCCATGCAAGGCGCCAACCAGCACCCATCAGGAGCAAGGGTGAAGTGTCTTGCTCAGGACACAACGGACGTGACGAGGTTGGTTCTAGGTGGGATTTGAACCAGTGACCCTCGGGTTGCGCACGGCCACTCTTCCACTGAATATATCAATCAATCAATCAATGTTTACTTATATAGCCCTAAATCACTAGTGTCTCAAAGGGCTGCACAAACCACCACGACATCCTCGGTAGGCCCACATAATGGCAAGGAAAACTCACACCCAGTGGGACATCGGTGACAATAATGACCCAGTGGGACGTCGGTGACAATGATGACTATGAGAACCTTAGAGAGGAGGAAAGCAATGGATGTCGAGCGGGTCAAACATGATACTGTGAAAGTTCAATCCACAATGGATCCAACACAGTCGCGAGAGTCCCGTTCACAGCGGAGCCAGCAGGAAACCTATATCTATCTCAGATTATATCTTCTAACTGTAACAGCCCCAGAGCAAGGGCGTAGAATTGGGTAGGGACGCTAGGGACACGTCCCTACCAATATCCAGCCGCTACTGTGTAGTCACTATCAATACAAGCGCTGCTCGTAATGTTTAGTCAATGATTATGGCACAGAAAGGGCTAAATGTCGGTCTCTGCTAGAAGTCCCGCCTCTAACCTAAATATCGCTCCCTGATTGGTTGCCACTTTCATGCTAACTTACGTGTGTGGCTGTCCCTGCCGTCACTCCTTCTGCTTGTAAAAGCTAGCCTACAAGCTAGTTGCTAGCAAGTGGACGAGAGTGTCACGCCAAATCTCTTCCCCCCTACAAACCCCCCCCCCCCATTTACTTCCGGGGTCATGATTAATACAGACGTTTTGTTAACGCTATATTATTAAAAAAAAAAAAAAAAACAATTTACAAACACAAGCTCTGGGATGACGCATTTACTTCCGGGGTCACGTTTCCTCTTATTTCATCCCATAGCTTGTGTTTGTAAATTGTTTTTTAATTTTTTTTATAATTTAGCGTTAACAAAACGTATGTATTTTTATAATGTAGCGTTATATTTTTATAATATAGCGTTAACAAAACGTCTGTATTAATCATGACCCCGGAAGTAAATGGAGGGGGAAGGTTGTAGGGAGTAGAAATTTGGCGTGACAAGAGGCAGTGGAACTCGGTGTAAGTTGTAAGTTCTAACTTGTAAGTAAGTGTAAGTTGTAAGTAAGTGTAAGTTGTCAACATGTTCGGCATTTGTTGTTCCTGGCACACGGTAGCTAGATGGATTTTAATATCAGTGCTGTGATTGACATTGTGTTTGTGTCTGTTTGCGTGCGTGTGTGCTGTAGGTTTTGAAGGATGTCAATGAAAAGAAAACTGGATATAAGAGACTTCTTTAGGAGTCAAACTGTAAGTTACTTCAAGGGTGCATAGAGGCTCAACAATATTGAATAATTCAACAATATATCACTCCAGTCACGCCCCTTAGAGTGCTATAATGAGCATATACCATGGACTGGAGTGATATATTGCTTTTATAAAACGGTTACAAATAAAGGCATTATGAAATAGGAATACTCAATCAATTTAATGTAGTTTTATTGAACCAGAAATACATATTATCCAATAAAATAGCCTCACTGTGGAAAAAAATAGTCCCACCTTTCCAGACGTTAGCTCCAAATTAGCACTGCATCTCGTCTTTTCCTCCGCTTTTTTTCAGGTGAAAGTCAATGCTCAGTCCCCTTTACCATTGTTAACCCTCCCCGGAGGTGAAAGTTAACCTTAAACATGTGAATTCAACTACTTTAGTCCGTTTTTTAAAATCGTAAAAACATCAGCTGTCTTTTACTACGGACTGCAACAGTCCGTTGTCATGGATACATGACAACAACTTCCATTCATACCACTTATGCGTGCCTGAGGCGGAGTGATAGCCTACGCTGTGATAAGGCTTTAGAATATTTAAACCACGGTTAACAGCCAATCAGATCGCCGGATTTCACCTTTCCGTTTTATTTTTGAAATTACTTTTTATTTTCATGTATTTGTGTAGAAGTGAGCAACGGTTTGAAAAAACCAAAGTGGTGGAAATACAATAAACCCTCACTAGATGATCATGTGATTTTACAATGCTAAAATATAATTCATTAATACGAAGTAATATTCATATTTAGTAAAAGCCTTTTTGCTCAGGCAGTAACTGTACCATCAAGCTCTATGGTCATTGTCCTTAATGTATCTGTCATGCATCAACATATTTTTGGCCAGCAGTTCATTTCTGTGACAGACCGGCGGAGGCATGTGTTTGGGTCTTTCAAATAGGAACAGACAGTGGACATTGTATTTGAGTATTAGTGACAAACATATTTACAGTACAAAAGCAGCAATAGAAAGAAGTATTGAAGGGGAAAATTGTGAGTGATTTAAACACAAGTTGGGGAAAGATTATTACAGTTCATT
Source organism: Nerophis ophidion (assembly GCF_033978795.1). Taxonomy (NCBI): domain Eukaryota; kingdom Metazoa; phylum Chordata; class Actinopteri; order Syngnathiformes; family Syngnathidae; genus Nerophis; species Nerophis ophidion. The sequence continues at coordinate 42,929,422 of NC_084624.1, forward strand.
TATGTTCATTTACAATGTTGTATTGCATGAATGTATTTCTGATGTTGTTGATGGACAGTAGGCTATGTTAATTGACAGTATGATGCACAGTTGCACTACAGCCCTACACCAAGGAGGAAAGATGAGAACTCTTCGAAGTTGTCTCCTTTGCTTTCATTTTAGTTGCTTTACCCTACAACATCTGCATGATGTGAAATTATGATTGCTAATGTAATAAAAAAAGTAAACTTTCAGAGTGCTGCCTTGGAGCACTTTTGTGTCCCCACCAATCTCAAAATCAAACCTACTCCCTTGCCCCAGAGTTCTGTTCAAAACTATTAACACTGTCATTGATGCTCCCAAATCTGTTGATTTTGATGCTTCTTTTGAATTCTATGAAAATTGTCTCCATTTTTTCACTGACAAAATTGCGTCAACTAGAGCCAGTTTATCCCAGCCTATGACCCTTCTGTTCCTCTGCATTTTTCTTCTGTTTTCCATCAGTTTGAGCCGGTGTCCTTTTCTTTTTTAAATGACACAGTTATTCATATGAAGCCCTCTGGTTCTCCTGCAGATGGCCTCCCACCTCGCCTGTTTAAGGAGTTTTTTTGCTACTATTGGATCAAGTGTCCTTAACATTATCATTAGTAGTCTCTCTTCTGGAATAGTTCCAGTAGAGTTTAAACATGCAGTGGTACGACCTCTACTTAAAAAAAAAACCTTGACCCCTCTCTCCTCTCTAACCTTAGACCTATCTCTAATCTTCCATACATTTCCAAAATATTAGAGAAGGTTGTCTACAATCAGTTGTTGCCCTTCTTAGAGGATAATAGTATCACTGAGCTGTTCAAGTCCGGTTTTAAAGCCCTCCACAGCACAGAGTCAGCGCTTCTAAAAGTTTTTAACGATAACTTCCTGTCAACTGATTCACGCAAATATGTCGTCCTGGTGCTATTAGATCTGTCTGCTGCGTTCCACACCATCGACCACACCACCTTAATCACACATCTTGAGAATTGTGTGGGTATTAAGGGCGCCGCCCTCAACTGGTTCCGGTCGTACCTAGCCGACAGGAGTTTTTGTGTAAAAAGAGACAGTTTTATGTCTTCCACAGCTCCTTCACCACACGGGGTACCCCAGGGCTCAATCCTTGCCCCAATCCTATTTGCGCTTTACCTTCTCCCCCTTGGTTCTATTTTTAGGAAGTATGGTATTGCATTTCATTTTTATGCCGATGATTGCCAGATTTATTTTCCCATGGCACAAAATAACACAGTTCAACGTTTCATTGACTGCCTGCACGACATCAAAGCCTGGCTTTCAGCTAACTTCCTGAGTCTAAATCAGTGGTTCCCAAAGTGGGCGGTACCGGGGCGGTGGAAAGATCTGGGGGGGCGGTGAGGAAGAAGGGGGCGGTAGGGGGGCGGCAGTCCGAAGTCGAAGTCAGAAGTTCGAACGTTTGTTTGACGATTTGTACACAACACGTGCAGCAGGACGAGTCAGTGGACAACGCATCAGGGTCCGGTTACCACACGCCACTCTGGCCCAGTCAGATCCGACAGCATAGACTACAAAAGCAAAAGCTCAGGTTTGTAATTTCAAGCTTCTAATGTTCAGAATTTTATCTTATAATAAAAACCGCATTCTGGCGGTCAACATCATCTTGAGTTCAAGTCAACATGAAATTGGGGACTCGCCAGAACACGCCGTGTTGTGTTGTGTTGAGCTGGTTAGGGTGGTGCATTCACTGATATATATTGCTACGAATATGACTTTGTACCTGTGTGTGCATGTGTGTGTGTGTGTGTGTGCATATATACATGTTCGCGCGTGTGTCATTGTGTGGGTGGCGAGGGTGGCGTGCCTTAGATCACGTCCGCCACCATTTTCTGTGAGTAAATGGAAGAAAATGAATTCGTGAGAGGGTAAATTGCTTTTCATACCTTCAATATTGTCATTTTTGTCTTTAAGTAGGCCTATTTATGAAATGCGATAAAATGCTGTATTTTACATGTTTTTATTTTTTTGTTCCAGAATAAAGTTTCCATATGTGTCTGGGGGGGGGGGGGGGGGGGGGGGGAGGCGCTAGGAATTCACTGGGGAGCCAAGGGGGGCGGCAGCCTGCAAAAGTTTGGGAACCATTGGTCTAAATGAAGACAAAACAGAAGTTATGTTGTTCGGTCCAAGTCGCTCTCCCTCCCCCAACGTTGACCTCGGCACTCTGACCCCGCATCTCAGCAAAATGTGTCACAAACCTGGCGGTAAAGTTCGACTCAGATTCTAAATTCGAAAAACAAATCAGCAAAGTCGTTCAAAAAAAGCTTTTATCAATTACGCCAAATAGCGAAAGTGAAACCGCTTCTGTCAGGACATGACCTCCAGAAATTAATTCATGCCTTTATCTCGAATCATTTAGACTACTGCAATGCCCTGTATGTAGGCATTAGCCAGGCCTCCCTCACCCGCCTGCAGCTCGTGCAGAACTCTGCTGCTCCTCTGCTAACACAGACCCGCAGACATGAGCACATCACCCCTATATTAGCGTCCCTTCACTGGCTCCCTCTGCGTTATCGAATCAATTTTAAACTCCTTCTATTTGCTTTTAAATGTCTAAACAACCTCGCGCCAACATATCTCTCCGACCTCCTTCAGCCTTACTGCCCCACTCGATCCCTAAGATCAGCCGATCAGCTGCTACTGACGGTCCCTGACACAAGGCTGAAGCTTTGAGGTGACAGAGCTTTCGCTGCTGCTGCTCCCAAGCTCTGGAACGGCCTACCTATGAGTGTTAGACAAGCCTCCTCTCTTCCTGTTTTTAAATCTCTCTTAAAAACATAATTTTATTCCTTGTCTTTTAACACTAAGTGATATCCATCCTGCAATGGCGCCCCATTATACACCTGCTTTTATCATGTTCTGTTTGTGTTGTGTTGTTTGCTCGGTCTTCGTATTATCTTTTAACCTGTCCATTGTACAGCACTTTGGCTACCCCTGTGGTAAATTTTAAATGTGCTTTATAAATAAAGTTGATTTGATTTGATTTAGATAACAAGGCCCACCTGGGCCATCTACTCACCTGTCGCTGTCTTCGAGGCTGGTCCTGGCAGACTCCGTTCCGCGGCAGGCCCGCTGACCACGCCCCCCTCCACAGTCCCATTAAGGGTTTTACGGTATACCGGTACTGGTATAGTATCGTCGTACTAATGAATCAAAAACGGTACTATACTCTGTTTGAAAAGTACCGGTTTCCAGTCATGACGGCGCGTCGGCACATCGCGTCATTGCTGGTTTTTACTAGCAGATAGATAGATGGATAGATAGTACTTTATTGATTCCTTCAGGAGAGTTCCCTCAGGAAAATTAAAAGGAGCATATTCATCAACGCACAGTCACAGAGTATCAATCAATCAATCAATCAAGGTTTACTTTTATAGCCCTAAATCACAAGTGTCTCAAAGGGCTGCACAAGCCACAACGACATACTCGGCTCAGATCCCACATCAGGGCAAGAAAAACTAAACCCAATAGGATACAATGAGAAACCTTGGAGTACTTACAAGGAGACACGGTGTGTAGACATTAAAGGGCATACATATCGTGGTACAAATGAATAAAAAATGGTACTGTTTGAAAAGTACCGCTTCCCGGGCTGGAGGGCGCGTTGTCACGTCATGACATTGCTGGTTTTGCGAGCAGAGGAGCGTGTTCGACAGCACACAACCACAGAGTACTTACAAACAGACACAGCGTGTAAACTGAAAAGGGAAAACGTACGCATTTCGGCCTAAAAACTAAAGATAAAGGGGAAGTTAAAACACTGAAACACGCTCAGGAAGAGGTGCTTTAAGACATGGCTAGCTAGTTAGTGGCGCACGTCCATTCGCAGTCGGCAGTGTTTTAGCTACTTCAAAATCCCTAATCCTCGCCTCCATGGCGACAAATAAAGTAAGTTTCTTACAAGTATCATCCCTGCAGGACGAGGAATAGCTAAACATGCTTCACTACACACCGTAGGAAGATATGATTGCTAACCGCTAACAGCAAGCTAGCACCCTGAATGTAAACAAAGGCCATGGGTGGATCTACACCAGACATCCACTGTAATGATACCAAGTACAATAGCGTATATTGTCGATACTACTATGATTACATCAAGGCTCTCCCTTAGAGATAGGGTGAGAAGCTCTGCCATCCGAGGCGTACCTCAAAATAAAGCCGCTGCTCCTCCACATGGAGAGGAACCAGATGAGGTTAGTCGGGCATCTGGTCAGGAAGCCAGCCGAACGCTTCCCTAGGGAGATGTTTACCGCATGTCCGACCGGTAGGAGGCCACGAGGAAGACCCAGGACACGTTGGGAAGACTATGTCTCCCGGCTGGCCCCTGGAACGCCTCGGGATCCCCCAGGACGAAGTGGCTGGGGAGAGGAAAGTCTGGGCTTCCCTGCTTAGGCTGCTGCCCCCGTGACCCGACCCCAGATGAGCGGAAGAAGATGGATGGATGTATGGAAAACAATGTGTGTCGCTAACTTGGCGAAGAAATTAGAATATAATCAACTTATAAAACTATTGTATTGTTTTTATACAATATTTCCGTAACACTATAGTATGGGGAACATATTCTAAGTAACAAAGACTTAATCAAGAGTTATTTGGAAACTAAGAGAACATATTGTAAGTAACAAAGACTTAATTTAGAGCAGGGGTGTCCAAAGTGCAGCCTGGGGGCCATTTGCGGACCGCAGGTAATTTTTTAAAGGCCCCATGGCACATTTTAAAAATACGTAAAAAGTTATATAAAGGAAAAAACGGGTCAAATGCAACAAGAAAATGTTTCAATGTTTACTCTAATACCACTGCCATGCAGGCTGTTTCTTTCTTTAAAAAATAACAATGAATGTCTTTATGAATTATTGATCCATTCAAGGCTCCAATTACGTTACGTTAAATTTTCCACTTTGAGATATTTTTTGTGGAAAATGTTGCATATTTTGTGTTTGCCATATAAAAAACTGAGCTTTTTTTTTTTTTAAAGAAGGGCCTAAAATGAACAAACAAAAAAACATAAGCAAAAATAAAACTTATAATTGACGGATGGATCTGAAGTTGATCTTGAGATTATTGTGTTAAAAGTAAACAGTAAAAAAAAAAATTATAATTTATAACATTTTAATGAGTAGGACCCTTTTGGATCCCCAATCATTTTAGTGTGATTTGTTTTTTAATGTCATTGCTCAAAAAATAATATTTAATTAAAATCAATGGTGTTATGAGGTATTGACCTTTTTAATGCTCCAGTTATTAAATAATCTCAAATATTCCACTTAAAAATATTATTGCATATTTTGTGATTTTTCCATAAAAAACAGTTTTTTGTGTGACAAAAAGAGCATACAACTTAAATCTTTAAAATCTTTATATTGACAGATAGACCTAATGTTGATCTAGAGATTTAAAACTGGAATAATAATTTTAAAAAAATACTGAATAATGACACAATTTTTAAATATTTTTTTGACCAAAACCCTTTGGGGTCCCTGAGATCAAGCCTGAGTGGAGGCCGAAATGTACATTTTTTAAACATATATTGCTTTGATTTTTCAGTGTGCGGCCCTCAGTGGATAAAGATTGGACACCTCTGATTTAGAGTTATTTGGTTAGGGTTAAGGTTAGAGTTAGAGCCATGCAGAATAAGCCATTGATAAATACTTAATAATGACTAATTAAGAGCCAGTATGTTACTAATTTGCATGTTAATAATCAACTATTTAATGGTGAATATGTTCCCCATACTAAAGTGTTACTACCAATATTTATTTTCAAAAGGCACGCTGTATGTTAAAATTGGGCTGTTTTGGGGAGATAGGTACCACTTAAGATGATTTCAAATCATTTAAATGGGAGACATTGATTTGAGATACAAGTTTTTGGAGTTAAGAGCTCTGCCACAGAAACAATCAAGCTTGTAAGTTCTGGTATTGCTGTAGTTCATGGGTGTCAAACTCAGTGCCCCTCCCGAATTTCTCCCGATTTCCACCCGGACAATAATATTGGGGTCGGGCCGTAAAAGCACTGCCTTTGGCGTTGTCTACATGTCGCCACGTCCGCTTTTCCTCCATACAAACAGCATGCCGGCCAACTCACATAATATATGTGGCTCATACACACACACGAGTGTATGCAAGGTATACTTGGTCAACAGCCATACAGGTCACACTGAGGGTGGCCGTATAAACAACTTTAACACTGTTACAAATATACGCCACACTGTGAACCCACAGCAAACACGAATGACAAACACATTTCGGGAGAACATCCGCACCGTAACACAACATAAACACAACCGAACAAATACCCAGAACCCATTGCATCACTAACTCTTCAGGGACGCTACAATATACACCCCCGCTCCCACCAAACCCCGCCCCAACTCAAACCCGCCGCCGAAAAGAGGCATTCAATTTGTATTTTTATTTTATTTGATATATCATTGATATTTTTTAATTATTATTATTTAAAACTCGATTTTGCATGTCACTATAAAGTTATATAAGCCTTGCTTGTTCAATATTCAATGCAAAACCTGTTTGGGTCCCTATTAAAGGATTAATCTTTTCAACCTCGCCCGCGGCTTCGTTCAGTTTTAAATTTTGGCCCACTCTGTATTTGAGTTAGACACCCCTGCTATAGTTTCTTGTGAAATTCTGGAAAATATTGATCAAAGTCAGAAAGATGAAACATACCTTCCCTGTTGGAAGTAACAAACCTGCAGCCACTCACTGATCCACACATGAGAAGATTTTCTTGTTCAGTGTCAGGTCTTTTTTGAGTCCCGCCAGCTGACGTTGCGTCGTGTTTGTAATGAAAGCGGAATGTTCCAAGCTGCTGCTGAGATTGAGGTCAGCTTTTGCTTTGTTGCCGCCTCCTGAAACGCCTCAGCCGGGGAAGCGGCAAACACCTTGTGGTATCTGAGCATCCCCTCCCTGCGTCCTCCTCATCCTCGCTGATGGATGTCTACGGGCTGCTTCAGATGGCGAAGGCGAGGCGGGTGTCAGCTGTGACAGGAAGCCACCCCGCAGAAAAAAGCGCCTGAAATGGATAGCACCAAAGCTGATGAGAGATGGACGCAGGCAGATAAACACACACAGCTCAGGCATTTGTACTGTTAGAAATAGCTAAAAAAAACTGTACAAACCTTTTATTATAAAACTAAAATGATAGCTCGCTAGCAAAAGTAACAACAAAGGTTAGAATTTTATTTGATTTTTTCTGATAACGTGACTAGTTTATGGCCACCTGTTGCCAGGCAGAATTAATTGGGCTCAATCTTAAATGCCCCAAAGGTTGGCTGGTGTGTGATGCTGGTTTTATTCTCTGTTTCATTGGTAGATGTCAGTGATTTTTTTCTAATTATCCCTTTCTAACGTCTTCTTTGGTGATTAGATTAGCAGGGGTCGGCAACCCAAAATGTAGAAAGAACTATATAGGACCAAAAATACAAAAACAAATCCGTCTGGAGCCGCAAAAAATTAAAAGCCATATTACATACAGATAGTGTGTCAGGAGCTATAACTTGAATAATGAGGACTTAAAAGAAACTAAATGAGCTCAAATATAGCTACAAATGAAGCATAAAGATGCAATATGTACATATAGCTAGCCTAAATAGCATGTTAGCATCGATTAGCTTGCAGTCATGCAGTGACCAAATATGTCTGATTAGCACACTCCACACAAGTCAATAACATCAACAAAACTCACCTTTGTGCAGTCATGCACAACGTTAAAAGTTTGGTGGACAAAATGAGACGGAAGAAGAAGTGGCATAAACGACGTCTTAGAAAGTCGGAGAAAGTTATACATGTAAACAAACTAGGGTGAGTTCAAGGACCGCCAAAATTAGTAGGACAAAACGGCGCTCGCCAAATACTCGAATCAGTGAAGCATGTTTAATACAAACAGTGTGCTTTAAAGCAATTGGGGAGGTTTGTGTCATGTTTGTCCTCCTACAGAAACCAAATTAAAACAAAAAATATGTTTTTTCCCCCTCATCATTTCAATTATTCATATATTTTTGAAAAAGCTCCAGAGAGCCACTAGGGCGGCGCTAAACAGCTGCATGCGGCACCAGAGCCGCGGTTTGCCGACCCCTGATATAGGGCAATAAATAATTATTGTATCTGTTTTGAAATTAATGGTCTTCGGACAAGGAGCGTGTTTCCATCATTTCTCGGGGCATTGAAAATGTTAAGTTCACTGCAGAATTTGAGTCACAAACATTAAGGGTTGCGATAATTATATGAATGGTATACATTTATTTTAATACTATCATCATTGTAAGGAAAATGCATGTTAGAATACCATCCATCCATCCATCCATCTTCTTCCGCTTATCCGAGGTCGGGTCGCGGGGGCAGCAGCCTAAGCAGGGAAGCCCAGACTTCCCTCTCCCCAGCCACTTCGTCTAGCTCTTCCCGGGGGATCCCGAGGCGTTCCCAGGCCAGCCGGGAGACATAGTCTTCCCAACGTGTCCTGGGTCTTCCCCGTGGCCTCCTACCGGTTGGACGTGCTCTAAACACATCCCTAGGGAGGCGTTCGGGTGGGATCCGGACCAGATGCCCGAACCACCTCATCTGGCTCCTCTCGATGTGGAGGAGCAGCGGGTTTACTTTGAGTTCCTCCCGGATGGCAGAGCTTCTCACCCGCCACACGGCGGAGGAAACTCATTTCGGCCGCTTGTACCCGTGATCTTATCGTTTCGGTCATGACCCAAAGCTCATGACCATAGGTGAGGATGGGAACGTAGATCGACCGGTAAATTGAGAGCTTTGCCTTCCGGCTCAGCTCCTTCTTCACCACAACAATGTTAGAATACAAAACCCAAAACCAGTAAAGTTTGCACGTTGTGTAATTCGTAAATAAAAACAGAATACAATGATTTGCAAATCCTTTTCAACTTATATTCAATTGAATAGACTGCAAAGACAAGATACTTAACGTTCGAACTGTTAAACTTTGTGGTTTTTTTTGTAAATATTAGTTCATTTGAAATTTGATTTCTGCAACATGTTTCTAAAAAGCTGGCACAAGTGGCAAAAAAAGACTGCGAAAGTTGAGCTGGCTAATTGGGAATAGGTGGGTGCCATGATTGGGTATAAAAGCGGCTTCAATGAAATGCTCAGTCTTTCACAAGCAAGGATGGGATGAGGGGTCACCACTTTGTGAACAAATGCATGAGCAAATTGTCGAACGGTTTAAGAACAACATTTCTCAACGAGCTATTGCAAGGAATTTAGGGATTTCACCATCCATGGTATGTAATATTATCAAAAGGTTCAGAGAATCTGGAGAAATCACTGCACGTAAGCGATGATTTTACCGACCTTCGATGCTTCAGGTGGTACTGCATTAAAAATAGACATCAGTGTGTATAGGATATCACCACATGGGCTCAGGAACGCTTAAAAAAAACAACTGTCAGTGACTACAGTTCGTCTCTACATCTGTAAGTGCAAGTTAAAACTCAATTATGCAAAGCAAAAGCCATTTATAAACAACATCCAGAAACCTTGCCGGCTTCGCTGGTCCCCAGCTCATCAAAGATGGACTGTTGCAAAGTGGAAAAGTGTTCTGTGGTCTGACAAGTCCACATTACAAATTTTTTTCTGGAAACTGTAGATGTTGTGTCCTCCGTAACAAAGAGGAAAAGAACCATCCGGATTGTTATAGGCGCAAAGTTAAAAAGCCAGCATCTGTGATGGTTTGGGGGTGTATTAGTGTCCAAGGCATGGGTAACTTACACATCTGTGAATTTGATGCTGAAAGGTACAAACAGGTTTTGGCGCAACATATGTTGCCGTCCAAGCAACGTTATCATGGACGCCCCTGATTATTTCAGCAAGATAATGCCAAGCCTCGTGCTACAACAGGTTGGCTTCATAGTACAAGATTGCGCGTACTAGACTGGCCTGCTTGTAGTCCAGACCTGTCTCCCTTTGAAAATGTGTGGCACATTATGAAGCCTAAAATACCACAACGGAGACCCCAGATTGTTGAACAACTTAAGCTGTACATCAAGCAAGAATGGTAAGGATTCCACCTGAAAAGATTTAAAAATGGGTCTCCTCAGTTCCCTAACGTTTACTGAGTGTTTTTAAAAGGAAAGGCTATGTAACACAGTGGTAAAAATACCCCCTTTTTGCAATGTGTTGCTTCCATTAAATTCTAAGTTAATGATTATTTGCAAAATAAAAATGAAGTTTCTCCGTTTGAACATTAAATATCTTGTCTTTGCAGTCTTTTCAATTGAATATAAGTTGAAAAGGATTGGCAAATCATCGTATTCTGTTTTTATTTACGAATTACTCAACGCACCAACTGGTTTTGGATTTAGTAGAATAGAATAGAACATTTATTATCATTGCATTTAAAAAGTACAACTACATTTGTATTTAGCTCAACCCATCCCAGAACAGACTTCCAGTAGACCCCAGGAGAAAGAGGAGGGAGGAGAAGCAAGCAAATCCCAAAGTAAGTTCCTATCGGGGGTCTCAGTTTGAGAGCACAAAAAAATCTCAAGCAAAGCATATATAGTGAATATAAGCGTTAATCCATATCAAAATATCAAAATATGGCGTGGGATGTGTGTGTGTGTGTGTTTTTTGAGGATGCGCATGTGTGTAAGTCTGACGAGTCGGTTGTCTCCTGACCTTGGTGCTCCCGCAGAGTGTTCTAGCAATAACGCAGCCAGTCAGCCCAACAAAAGTCAACAAACTACAGGTGTGTGTCCATAAAAGACGGTAAAGAAATATGGAGCTTCTTTACTGCGATCTCCTCTGGGGGAGTCTCGCAGCATCGACCTTTTCACGCCGTTCCAACCAAGGAGAAAACAAAAAATCCAGATCAGAATGTTTTTGTTCAAGCGAGCAAAGACGAATTTAAAGGAGTCATATGTAAGAGTTTCATGTCACGTCGTCATTAAATGGTGCAGATATGTCAAAAGGCATTAATAAATCATGTTCTTTTTGAATACCTCTGTAACTGATAACAGGAGTTCAGCTGGGATATGCTCCTTTCAAAATTTGATTTACAGCCCCGATATCTTGTTATTGTTTTCATTTCGATGCCCCGCTCTCCACTGTTTGACCAATTAAAAAGTTTGCCAGTGTGTTACATCCAGGTTGCCAGTTACGCACCGCCCTCTTCGTCTAGCTACTGCCACTGGTAAAGTTACTAAACATGTCAGACCTTAGTAAATCTAAAAGGAGTTGTTACAAGTCTCAACTTATTTATGACAAAGCCAAGAACAAAATGAGGATTTATATCGGGGATGCCTTTGGAAGATGGAGACGATTGAAGGCGGAGAAGATTTTTTTCATTATTTCTTGTTACGTGCGTGGGTGGCTGCGAGGTTTTTTCCCTCGGCATGCAAACGGACCACTCTGGACAAGAGGTGCGGGTAGGAACATAATTTATTCCGGTCTCCCTCTAGGGGAGACCGGATGCAATGGACGTCGAATGGGTCTAGCATAATACTGTGAAAATCCAGTCCATAGTGGATCTAACATAATAGTGGGAGTCCAGTCCATAGTGGGGCCAGCAGGAGACCATCCCGAGCGGAGACGGGTTGGCAGCGCAGAGATGTCCCCAACCGATGCACAGGCAAGCGGTCCACCCCGGGTCCCGACTCTGGACAGCCAGCACTTCATCCGTGGCCACCGGACCTGTGCCCTCCCTTCCACAAGGGAGAGGGGGGCAGAGTAGAAAAGTCCAAAAAGGGGGTCTACTTAAAGGCTAGAGTATACAAATGTGTTTTAAGATGGGACTTAAATGCTTCTACTGAGGTAGCATCTCTAACTGTAACCGCGAGCGCATTCCAGAGTACTGGAGCCCGAATAGAAAGCTCTCTATTGCCCACAGACTTTTTTTGGGCTACGGGAATCACTAATGAGCCGGAGTTCTTTGAACGCAGATTTCTTGCCGGGACATATGGTTGATATGGATTGATAGAGTCAAGATGTGTAGTACTTACCTAATAATAGAACATTTCCAACGATGATGGCATATAGTAGTACTGTAGGAGTAGTGCATGGGGTGCAGAATGTAAAAAAAAACAACACTGTTCTAGCTGATATACTTTCAGTATTTAACTCACTTTTGTCACATTTCGGTAATTTTCTTCACACTTAAGGTAAAAACTACATGGTGAATCTAAATGTGAAATCTACTGCAAATGTTAAGGGGGCCTGATTTTAAATGGGTTGTACTTGTATAGCGCTTTTCTGCCTTCAAGGTACTCAAAGCGCTTTGACACTACTTCCACATTTACCCATTCACACACACATTCACACACTGATGGAGGGACCTGCCATGCAAGGCGCCAACAGGCACCCATCAGGAGCAAGGGTGAAGTGTCTTGCTCAGGACACAACGGACGTGACGAGGTTGGTTCTAGGTGGGATTTGAACCAGTGACCCTCGGGTTGCGCACGGCCACTCTCCCACTGCGCCACGCCGTCCCTAAAAGTTGAATTTAACATGGAGGTTGATGGCTGTTATATGTGTGGAGCTGTAGAGGATGTCATTCATCTGTTAATGGAATGTGAGTGTACATGTGTTTTGGAAGGAGATCGGAGATTGGCTGAGAAACAAGGGTGTGGAGATGTCCCCATTCTCTATAGAAGAAATCAAATTTGGCATTTCTGAAAATGACTGTAACATAGACATGTTTGTCAAAATTATTATTCCACAGGCAACACATTTTCTACATCCATCCCATTTATTTTCTACCGCTTGTCCTTTACGGCGTTGCGGGGGGTGCTGGAGCCTATCTCAGCTGCATTTGGGGGTGGTAGGCGGGGTACACCATGGACATAAATGTCGATATTTATAAAAGTAAGGCCTACATTTTGTAATTGGCTTTATGGGTTACAATTACCAATCAAATATTGCAGAATGATTAAGAGTACAAAAGTCCTTAAATCGATATCCTTGTTAAAAAAAACTTTTAAAGTGCTTTTGGTAGCCCTTTTTTTGTATTATTGCTCTGAATTTGCTTTTGTTTTCTTTCCTAGACGTTGAAAGTGCCTTGACTTTTGTGTGAGTTGTAAATGTATGCTTATTGGTCATTAAAAAAATAAAATACAACTATTAGGAGTGATTAACATTAACGCTGACTCCAAATATTCAACCGTCCGTGATTAAATTAATTATTTAATCATAGGTAACTACGTAATTTCAAATTATTTTACAGCTTCTAAACAAAGGTTAGTCAGAATAATATGTTTGATTATAAAGTACTCATTGGTTAAACAAACTGGCTAGTTTGGCTATTGTGTTGCGTAACCATAGCTAACGTGGCTAGCTAACATGCTATTTCCAGAAATATGTTATTGAAAACCCCGCCTTGTGTATATACAACCACGAACAGTGAACACAATAAAGTTAAATAAATAAACGCAATTAATTCGAAAGTGTGTGGTTTGTTTACAACAAACTAATAAGTAAAAGACGGTGGGCCGGCGAAGCTAAGTGATGCTAGGCTAGGCCACAACATGCTAGCGCACTGAATAGAAGCAAGAAACAATGAATGAGGGAAGTCTCGCTCTATTTAAAGTGTCTTCCTCGCTCATAAAAAAACACCGATCTCGAACACAATTGTAGACACGTAATGAAAGACGACACACTCATTTTCATTAAACAGGACTTATGCGAGAAACTTACCTATTTTCTTACCTATTGACACCTGGTTTTGTTCGTGTTCTGCAGACAGTAAATCCCCGAAATGTGAAATCAAACAATGAAGGCATTGCACAGATGTTTATAAAACAATCTTGCCTTCCTTTATACTTCCTCCAAATGAGCTGTTAGGAATTCGTCCCTCGTTGTGACCTTTCCGCCAATTGGTGATGGAGAATTTTGCAATACATGGTAGAGGTTTACCCAAGGATTGGAGTAAATAAGGTATTTCTTTTTCTCTGTCCTCTTGTTGTGGGTGCAGAATGGCTCGTACATGCACATGCATCCTCTAATACTTCATCTGTCAGTAGGCTTGATATGGAAGCACGAAACACTACAGCATGGCTGATGGAGAAGAGACAGTCAAAGAGGGATTGGCTTTGAGGAGGACTTAATCTATTCAGTATTTTGACCAAAGAACCACCATTACATGTTATGTAGCCCACAATAATGTTCCGTACAGAGAAGGAAAGGAGGTGACAACCAAGGCAGAACTGCGGTTCAAAAGGGTTATTTAAAACTTTGATGATTACGTGGTGTGTGTATGCTACTCTAAGTGAATGGGTGTACACTATGTGTATAATTAAAAGTGTAAATGTTACCAGGGGTTGTTGTCTGTGAGTGTTGGATGTATTCTTCGTCCAATCAAAGGGGGGCAAGGCGAAGAGGCAGTCCGTGAACAGGCAAGGGGGTCAAGGCTAAGAACGAGGCAGCTTAGTCCGTGTCCGAGCAGGAGGTCGAGGATTAAGGAAGAAAGTCAGGAATCCGGAGGGATGTCGAGAGGCAAAACACGATCACGGATGACAAGAAAGTCACTGCAGAAGAAACAACGGACATGAACAAGGGAGACACGGAGAGAGCAAAGAGTAGGTGAGCAAAGCACAGGGGAGGGAATGCCAGACATGATGCTTACTAGGAAGATGAGCAACGTTCTGGCAAAGGTTCCTCAGGTCCGCTGGTCTTCATGCCGCTCCCTCTCCTCAAGACCATGTGCGCTGATTAGGGATTGTCTGCAGGCTTGATTCGACGTGGGCGTGCTGCGCTCAGCGCGAGCAGGGGCGTGTCTGAGCGCGCTGCCAGCGGAGATGCCGGCAGCTCTAGCTGATGAGGAAACGTGGGTTCGACTCCGCGCCGTGACAAATAAAGTTTTTTGAATGTAGAAACGTTTCAGAATGACCCCTTTAAATCATGCACATGCATCACGGCGCACTGAAAGGCGTGGGAATAGTGGGATTTTTGCACATTTTCTAACTATTAGGTTTACACTTGGCAATATATTTAGATTTAACTTTCGCATTAATATTTATATGTAACAATTTATAATTTAGATTTAGATTTAACATTCATATTTAACATCTAGATTTAATATTTGGACTAGATAGTTACACTTAACATTCCTATTTACATTTATGTGTTGGTCCTACGATGAGATGGCGACTTGTCCAGGGTGTACTCTGCCTTCCGCCCGAATGCAGCTGAGATAGGCTCCAGCGACCCCCCCGCCCCCCGCGACCCCAAAAGGGACAAGCGGTAGAAAATGGATGGATGGATAGTTAGATTTAACATTCCTATTTACTTTTATGTGTTGGCCCTACGATGAGGTGGCGACTTGTCCAGGGGGGTATACTGTCTTCCGCCCGAATGATGCTGAGATAAGCTCCAGCGACCACCCGCAACCGCAAAGGGGACAAGCGTTAGAAAATGGATGGATAGATGGATATTTACATTTAATATTTAAATTTAAGATTTAGTTTTTAACATTTCCATTTAAGGTTTTGATACAAAATTTTTATTCAAAACGTTTATTAAACATTTAAACTTAGATTTAACATTAGATATAGAATTTGATTTGATATAGATTTGGCATTCAGATATAACGTTTATCTAGATTTAACATTTGGATTCGATAGCTAGATTTAACATTTATATTTACATTTAAAACTTAAATTTAACATTTTGTTTTTTAACATTTAAATTTAAGGTTTTGATTTAGATTTAACATTGTATTTAGAAATAAAAATTTTACATTTAGACCCGGATATTTTATATTCAACAGTCAAGATGTATATTTTACGTCTATATTTAACATTTATTGTTATATTCAACATTTGGATTCGACATTTAGGCCCTGACTTACTGAGATCCACACCTAGATAACAAAATCCAAACAGCGTGCAGTATCAGCAGGCATGTTGTGTGTCATCTACTAACAAATGCGTATGCAAGTGAAAAGACCGCCTTATTTAAATGAAGGTTTTGCCTGCATTCTGGCCGAGGTTTTGCAACTGAAACATTTAATCATTTTCTTCACATTCATGTTATCATGCTCCTGCCTGTGTGCGACGTGTTGAACCAGCAGCAGCACACATCTATAATCTGTAACACCTTTTCTGATTTGCTGACAACAAAAACATATGCACACTGACACTGTCAGAATAATTCTATCTAAATGTTCACAATACCTTGTGTTGAAATCAGTTCCTGGCAAAAAGACAAAAGCTGTCTTTGAACCTACCAAGACTGGGGCTCGTTAAACTCCACTTTGTAGGGGGGAAGCAAGATCAATCAATCAATCAATGTTTACTTATATAGCCCTAAATCACTAGTGTCTCAAAGGGCTGCACAAACCACTACGACATCCTCGGTAGGCCCACATAAGGGCAAGGAAAACTCACACCCAGTGGGACATCGGTGACAATGATGACTATGAGAACATGATACTGTGATACTGATGATACTGATGACTATGAGAACATATGAGAACATGATACTGTGAAAGATCAATCCATAATGGATCCAACGCAGTCGCGAGAGTCCAGTCCAAAGCGGATCCAACACAGCAGCGAGAGTCCCGTTCACAGCGGAGCCAGTAGGAAACCATCCCAAGCGGAGGCTGATCAGCAGCGCAGAGATGTCCCCAGCCGATACACAGGCGAGCAGTACATGGCCACCGGATCGGACCGGACTCCCTCCACAAAGATGAAGGTGTTCCTATTTCTTTCATGTATTGTAATCAAACAGAATGATATTGTCTGACCCAAAAACTATAAAAGCGAAGAGGAAGCAGGACCAGAATCCCCCCCCCGGGCAACCTCTTTTTTCAACTGTTTTACGAATCTCTTTTTGAACTATTTTATGGACGTCTTTTTGAACTATTTTACGAACCTCTTTTTGAAGTATTTTATGGACGTCTTTTTTAACTGTTTGAAGAACCTCTTTTGAAATCGTTTGAAGCCTTTTTTGTGAAGTGTTTACAACCATCCATCCATCCATTTTCTACCGCTTATTCCCTTTTGGGGTCGCGGGGGGTGCTGGCGCCTATCTCAGCTACAGTCGGGCGGAAGGCGGGGTACACCCTGGACAAGTCGCCACCTCATCGCAGGGCCAACACAGATAGACAGACAACATTCACACACTAGGGCCAATTTAGTGTTGCCAATCAACCTATCCCCAGGTGCATGTCTTTGGAGGTGGGAGGAAGCCGGAGTACCCGGAGGGAACCCACGCATTCACGGGGAGAACATGCAAACTCCACACAGAAAGATCCCGAGCCTGGATTTGAACCCAGGACTGCAGGACCTTCGTATTGTGAGGCAGACGCACTAATCCCTCTGCCACCGTGAAGCCGTGTTTACAACCTTTTCTTTTAAATTGTTCCGTAACCAAAGTCAATGCTGTTTACGACCCACTTCCCTCTGGAAGCAGCTGTGGACATGTGGTCAGAGAAAATCCAAATAAAAGGAAAGAGGCATACAATCTTTCGCCAGAGCGTGCTGAAGATGGTACAAGGGTACAGTGTCCCCGCGTCTTTCCTCAATTGAGTCCAAATTGAATTCTGTCTCAGATTCTTTGCTTCTTGTCTTGTTTAATAGAAGTCATCAGTGTTTGAACCTGACAAGACACTTTTCTTTCACTTTGAGATTCATACGCTATGAATCGTATCCCAAGCGCATTACTGTGTCTGGAATGACACGATAAAAGATGTATTTTCATGTAAGAAGTAAAATCCCAAAAACGTCAACAGTCACCAAAAGGCATCAATTGTATTCATTTTAGACTGCCCTATAAGTCATTTAGTAGCACTAAAAAAATTGGAAAAGGAAATCACTGAATAGATTATATGTCTAATATTTTTTATTTCTGACCGTCCATCAAAATGTTGACACACACACGTAGGACGGGGAAATCTTGTCCGTCCATCACTACCGTTCATGCAGCCGTGTGTGGAACTGTCAGAAGTTTTCCTGCTGACACGTGCTAAATTATAACGTCAAACAGTGCTCGCAAAATATTGATGAGTGTTGATAATTCACATTGCACGTGCTAAAATATTATATTTACATTATTTCCTCGGAGTATTGCGACCGTTTAGATCAGTGGTTCTCAAACGGGGGTACGCGGACCCCTGGGGGTACTTGAAGGTATGCCAAGGGGTACGTGAGATTTTTCAAAAATATTCTAAAAATGGCAACAATTCAGAAATCCTTTATAAATATATTTATTGAATAATATTTCAACAAAATATGAATGTAAGTTCATAAACTGTGAAATAGAAATGCAACAATGCAATATTCAGTGTTGACGGCTAGATTTTTTGTGGACATGATCCATAAATATTGATGTTAAAGATTTTTTTTTTGTTGTGAAGAAATGTTTAAAATGGTCCTCGCCCGGAAAAGGGTGGAGTGCCATCTCTGGGTTGGGGAGGAGACCCTGCCCCAAGTGGAGGAGTTCAAGTACCTAGGAGTCTTGTTCACGAGTGGGGGAAGAGTGGATCGTGAGATCGACAGGCGGATCGGTGCGGCGTCTTCAGTAATGCGGACGTTGTACCGATCCGTTGTGGTGAAGAAGGAGCTGAGCCGGAAGGCAAAGCTCTCAATTTACCGGTCGATCTACGTTCCCATCCTCACCTATGGTCATGAGCTTTGGGTCATGACCGAAAGGATAAGATCACGGGTACAAGCGGCCGAAATGAGTTTCCTCCGCCGTGTGGCGGGGCTCTCCCTTAGAGATAGGGTGAGAAGCTCTGCCATCCGGGAGGAGCTCAACGTAAAGCCGCTGCTCCTCCACATCGAGAGGAGCCAGATGAGGTGGTTCGGGCATCTGGTCAGGATGCCACCCGAACGCCTCCCTAGGGAGGTGTTTAGGGCACGTCCAACCGGTAGGAGGCCACGGGGAAGACCCAGGACACGTTGGGAAGACTATGTCTCCCGGCTGGCCTGGGAACGCGTCGGGATCCCCCGGGAAGAGCTAGACGAAGTGGCTGGAGATGGGGAAGTCTGGGCTTCCCTGCTTAGGCTGCTGCCCCCGCGACCCGACCTCGGATAAGCGGAAGATGATGGATGGCTGGATGGATGATGGAATCCAGATGGATCTCTATTACAATCCCCAAAGAGGGCACTTTAAGTTGATGATTGCTTCTATGTGTAGAAATTTGTATTTATAATTGAATCACTTGTTTATGTTTCAACAAGTTTTTAGTTATATTTATCTTTTTTTCTAATAGTTAAAGAAAGACCACAACAAATGAACAATATTTTGCACTGTTATACACTTTAGTAAATCATAAACTGATGACATAGTGCTGTATTTTACTTTTTTATCTCTTTTTTTTCAACCAAAAATGCTTTGCTCTGATTAGGGGGTACTTGAATTAAAAACATGTTCCCAGGGGGTACATCACTGAAAAAAGGTTGAGAACCACTGGTTTAGATGATCAGCATATATTTTGCATATAAATGTAGACAGAGACTCAAACATGGATTGAACGCCTTATTCTGCCCACTTAACAGACGCAATACACTTTGCACACGTTTAGTAGATCATCTTTGCGTGTGATATCCTAGTTATTTATTGTATTTTTTTATTGTAATTACTGTATTTTAGTACACGCAAACCTTTAGTAAATCAAGACCTTAGAGATAACAGTTTTTTTAACCTTTACATGTACAAAACAGATCAGTTAGAATAATACATAATGTTGGATACAGAATCAATCAATCAATCAATGTTTATTTATATAGCCCCAGATCACAAATGTCTCAAAGGACTGCACAAATCATTACGACTAAAACATCCTCGGAAGAACCCACAAAAGGGCAAGGAACTCTCACACCCAGTGGGCAGGGAGAATTCACATCCAGTGGGACGCCGGTGACAATGCTGACTATGAGAAACCTTGGAGAGGACCTCAGATGTGGGCAACCCCCCCCCTCTAGGGGACCGAAAGCAATGGATGTCGAGCGGATCTAACATGATACTGTGAAAGTTCAATCCATAGTGGCTCCAACACAGCCGCGAGAGTTCAGTTCAAGCGGATCCAAGACAGCAGCGAGAGTCCCGTCCACAGGAAACCATCTCAAGCGGAGGCGGATCAGCAGCGTAGAGATGTCCCCAACCGATACGGGCGAGCGGTCCATCCTGGGTCCCGACGAGCGGTCCATCCTGGGTCTCGACTCTGGACAGCCAGTACTTCATCCATGGTCATCGGACCGGACCCCCTCCACAAGGGAGGGGGGGACATAGGAGAAAGAAAAGAAGCGGCAGATCAACTGGTCTAAAAAGGAGGTCTATTTAAAGGTTAGAGTATACAGATGAGTTTTAAGGTGAGACTTAAATGCTTCTACTGAGGTGGCATCTCAAACTTTTACCGGGAGGGCATTCCAGAGTACTGGAGCCCGAACGGAAAACGCTCTATAGCCTGCAGACTTTTTTTGGGCTCTAGGAATCACTAATAAGTCGGAGTCCTTTGAACGCAGATTTCTTGCCGGGACATATGGTACAATACAATCGGCAAGATAGGCTGGAGCTAGACCGTGTAGTATTTTATACGTAAGTAGTAAAACCTTAAAGTCACATCTTAAGTGCACAGGAAGCCAGAAAACATACAAACCCTTTATTTAGGGAATCCAAAATAATTCAATTCAATGATTTGGTGATTTTGCAAACAACTAAAAAGATGTACAAAGCAAACTATAACCTGATACTTAAGAATGTACAGCAATTCTTCTCAGCAAAAGAGAATAAGTATAACATTTGAGAAAAATCCTAGTTAAAACATTTGTCTGCACATACAACACTTTAAGCCTTTAGTATATCATTATGTGGAATTAAATTATGGAATGGATTAAGCAAATAAGTCAAACAATTTACTAATATGATCCGCTTTAAAGGCCAACTGAAATTAGATTTTCTTATTTAAACGGGCATAGCAGGTCCATTCTATGTGTCATACTTGATCATTTCGCGATATTGCCATATTTTTGCTGAAAGGATTTAGAAGAGAACATCGACGATAAAGTTTGCAACTTTTGGTCGCTAAAAAAAAAAGCCCTGCCTTTACCGGAAGTATGTGCGAGTGACGTCACGAGTTGCAGGGTTCCACACATATCCACATTGTTTATAATGTGAGCCACCAGCAGTAAGACCAGTTCGGACCGAGAAAGCGGCAATTTCCCCATTAATTTGAGCAAGGATGAAAGATTTGTGAATTAAGATATTGATAGTGAAGGACTAGAAAGAAAAAAAAAAGCGACGGCTCCGGGCGGCGGCAGTGTGAGCGTTTCAGATGTAATTAGACACATTTACAAGGATAATTCTGGAAGATCCCTTATCTGTTTATTGTTTTAATAGTGTTTTAGTGAGATTGTAAAGATTGTAAAAACATACCTTGAGGTCGGATGGCTGAAGTGAACACGCAGTGTCTCAGAGAGAAGCCGAGGAGCCGAGCTCACAGCTGCCTTTTATGACAGCTGCTGCAGGACGACGAATAATCCAATGATGTCTCCGGTAAGATATATATCACAATTTTCCCATCCAAAAACATGCTGGTTGACGTAGGGAAACATGTTCGCTTGACTGCTCTGTGTTAAAGCTTCACAACAAACAAAGAAACACCGGCTGTGTCTCGGTGCTAAAGACAGCTGCAATCCACCGCTTTCCACCAACAGCATTGTTCTTTATATTCTACATTATTAAATGAACAAATTGCAAAAGATTCAGCAACACAGATGTCCAAAATACTGTGTTATTATGCGATTAAAGCAGACGACTTTTAACCGCTAGGGGTGCAGCGCTAATATTTCCTAGCAGTCAGTGACGTCACGCGCACACGTCATCATTCCGCAACGTTTTCAACAAGAAACTCGCGGGAAATTTAAAAATGCAATTTAGTAAACTAAAAAGGCCGTATCGGCATGTGTTGCAATGTTAATATTTCATCATTGATTTATCAACTATCAGACTGCGTGGTTGGTAGTAGTGGGTTTCAGTAGGCATTTAAGTGGTTGTTCAAGCTCCAAGTGTTTACAAAGCACAGGGACAGGCATGCGACTTGAAATAATGAAAAAGACTGAAAATAGGCTAGGGGTCTTAGGACCTGCGGCCCCCAGCCAGGTCCATGGCGGTGCTCAGGTCGGGGTACACTTCCCCGCCACAGATGGTTCATGAAGTTATTTACTTTATTTACACATTACTTTGGTTCATTCACACATTACCTTGCCATTTTTGCTTTAATGGCTCTGACATTATTACCTGACCGAGCTTCTGCATCATCATACCGTGTCTTGAGACCTAAGGTCAGCTGACCAACTGCTGTTGGCGGTCCCTAGATCCAGGCTAAAGACCGGAGGGGACAGAGCCTTTTCTGTTTCCGCCCCTAAGGTCTGGAACAGCCTTCCCCTCCTCATTAGGTCAGCTCAGAGCCTTGGGGTTTTCAAAACCCTTCTTCAATCAATCAATCAATGTTTACTTATATAGCCCTAAATCACTAGTGTCTCAAAGGGCTGCACAAACCACTACGACATCCTCGGTAGGCCCACATAAGGGCAAGGAAAACTCACACCCAGTGGGACAATAATGACCCAGTGGGACGTCGGTAACAATGATGACTATGAGAACCTTGGAGAGGAGGAAAGCAATGGATGTCGAGCGGGTCTAACATGATACTGTGAAAGTTCAATCCACAATGGATCTAACACAGTCGCGAGAGTCCAGTCCAAAGCGGATCCAACACAGCAGCGAGAGTCCCGTTCACAGCGGAGCAAGTGAAGTGAATTGTGAAGTGAAGTGAATTATATTTATATAGCGCTTTTTCTCTAGGGACTCAAAGCGCTTTACATAGTGAAACCCAATATCTAAGTTACATTCAAACCAGTGTGGGTGGCACTGGGAGCAGGTGGGTAAAGTGTCTTGCCCAAGGACACAACGGCAGTGACTAAGTTGGCAGAGGCGGGAATTGAACCTGCAACCCTCAAGTTGCTGGCACGGCCACTCTACCAACCGAGCTAAGCCCTACCTCTTCCCGCTGGCCTTTGACCTGAGCTGAGTCTGCTCACTAGGCCACCATTTCTAGTCCTACCCCCCACCCCTTCGCTTTAGTTTTATTTTTCTATTTGTCGCACTTTTTATTACTATGATTTTTATTTAGAAAAATGTTTACTTTTTACTCGACCCCTTTTACCGTATTGCTTTTCGCACTATTTTGTTCAGCTCCTTCATTGTTTATGTTCTTTGTTTGTTTTCTGTTTCTGTTGCTCTATGCTTTTTTTAACCTGTAAAGCACTTAGGTTCAATTTAAAAGTTGTTGTAAACGTGCTACATAAATAAAATTGACTTGACTTGAATTGACATTAGCCTTCCTGACAAATTTCTGAGCAGCTTGCATGTTTCTTTTTGTTTCTGCTTTAGTGAATTCTGCCTTGGATTATATAGCCAATTTCTGTCTCTTTGACTCCTTCTCCACTTTTAACTGTTCCAAATGCAAACATCATTAAGAGTACAAACAATGTGTATTCTATTAGTTAACTTTCTTCATCTGTACAGCCATTTGTGATTTATATTATGAAATAACACAGTATCTTTCAGTCACGTGTGTTTCAAAATGGTTCAACTAGTCAATGTCAAAATATAAACGGTGGAAATAATTAAAACGTCAGCTACTGTCTTGTTCTAAAAACACCAATTAAAATTAAATGTAGCATTTTTAGTAGTGTAGCAAAAGTCATCACATGTCTGCCACAATTGTGTGTGTTCTTAAATGTGTATTCCACGACTTCCATGTCGAGACCACTTTTGATTTGGGCTTGTATGGTAAACAAGTACAATTAATGTGTTGTGGCATTGTTATAACCAGATGCATACATTTGTCCAAATGTGGCCAAGTATACGCATTGCGGGTTAACTGGATATCGTCTACATCGCTAAAAGAAAAATCTAAAAAAAAGAGAATCCCTCTGCCTTCTTCCACTAGTTTTTTAAATATATAAATAAATGATAAATGGGTTGTACTTGTATAGCGCTTTTCTACCTTCAAGGTACTCAAAGCGCTTTGACACTATTTCCACATTTACCCATTCACACACACATTCACACACTGATGGAGGGAGCTGCCATGCAAGGCGCCAACCAGCACCCATCAGGAGCAAGGGTGAAGTGTCTTGCTCAGGACACAACGGACGTGACGAGGTTGGTACTAGGTGGGATTTGAACCAGGGACCCTCGGGTTGCGCACGGCCACTCTTCCACTGCGCCACGCCGTCCCTTATAAATCGCACCCTTGAATATTCCCTTTTCTGTTGTCCGACTCATCGCCATTTGGGATGTCTGTTGTGATTTCCCTTCTTGCTTCAATGACCCGCCCTATCTTGCCTCCGATTGGCTTATCCCTACTGTTTTGCCCTAATCTTAACCAATCGTGGCTCATCATAATAAACCAACCAATGGATTGTCTTACACGAAAACCAACCAATCATTATTGATGTTTCCCGTATATTTTGTCCCCTGCCCGTGGAGTTGCTTTGCTACGTAGCTTCAATTTTTAAGATAATTGTTAATGGAAAACCATAGTTTATTTTATTGGATTATCAAAAACCGTACTCATTACGGAATAACCGTAGTTGTTGGTATAGCAAAGAAACAGATCAAGATTTTAACACGCATTGTAGGTCGGAAAAAACGAAGGAAAACGGAAAATGTTTTTTCATATTTTTACAGAGCTAAAAAAAACAAATGTTCGACTGTAGATGGACTAAAATCACATATAAATATATATATATATGAAATATGTAATTATTACATATATGTTGTATTTTATATTGTTACTATGGTAATTTTTTGTCGACTTTATAGTAAGTAGGTAAAAAGGGGTAAAAGTTGTATAGCGCTTTTCTACCTTCAAGGTACTCAAAGCACTTTGACACTACTTCCATAATTTTCACCCATTCACACACACACATTCACACACTGATGGCGGGAGCTGCCATGCAAGACCCTAACCACGACCTATCAGGAGCAAGGGTGAAGTGTCTTGCTCAAGGACACAATGGACGTGACTAGGTTGGTAGAAGGTGGGGATCGAACCAGGAACCCTCAGCTTGCTGGCACGGCCACTCTCCCAACTGCTCCACCGCGTCCCTAAGTAAGTAAGTACATTTTATTTATAAAGCGCTTTTCACAGATAAAATCACAAAGCGCTGTACAAAAACATAGGTGTAGTAAAACAACAATTCAATTAAAACAACAAAGGCAACATGATAAAAACGACACAAAGTGGATTAAAAATGATAGTTAAAGGGTGCATTAATATAAGTCTTACTAAAAAGAGAAGTTTTCAAATGTTTCTTAAACGTTTCAACACAGTAAAGATCACGGAGAGATTGTTGCAAATTGTTCCAGAGTCTGGGAGCTATAGCCTTGAATGCCACGTCTCGACGGGTTTTAAAACAAGTTTTTTGCGATCTTTAGAAGACCCTGGCCTGAAGACCGGAGGCTGCGCCTTGAGGAGTAGGGGCATAGCAAATCAGTGATATACTGAGGGGCCCCACCATGCCACGCACGGAATGTCAGAACTAAAATCTTAATACTCAAAGCGGATGTGGAGAGGCGGAGCCAACGGGCCGACGGCGGGGCAGGACACGCTGCAGCCCTGCCCAAGATGGCGGCAAGGAGGCGGAGGATGCAGCGGAGCGGAGAGGCGGGGTGTGCCGGGAGCGATGCCGCTACAATCAAATTCAGGTGCTTGGCTCGCACACCGGCACACAATCATCTTATCTCGTCTGGTTGTATAAAAGGGGAGAAGGAGGAGGTATCGTGGCAGAAGGAGTTGGAGAGACTGCAGCAGAGATCGAGGAGTGGAAGCAAAAGAGCGCACGACGACGACGTGGCCGACTGAAAGTGAGCGAGGAGCGAGCAGGAGAGAAGGAGCTGAAAAGACAAAGCTTTATTGAAAAATAAAGAAGTCAAACCTGCTCAAAAGCGATGTCCTTCCTGGGCACGACGACGGCAACAGACCGTCACAGCGGAATTTAACTGGAAGCCAATGAAGACTGAATAGAACGGGGGTGACATGGGTGATACCGCCTTTATCCTTTCCATCCTTATCCTTTCCACCTTTTGTAACTGAGCTATTTCGTGTAACAATTTCCCTTGTGGATCAATGAAGTTTGTCCAAGTTTTGTTTTTAAAGCTTTACATGGACCGGCACCTCATTACATGTCGGACCTCATCCAAACTTACAATCCTGCGCGCGCTCTGAGGTCCGAGAGCCATCTTCAGCTTGTAGTGCCCAAGACCAGACTTAAATCTAGGGGAGACAAGGCCTTTTATGTGGTCGGCCCTAAGATCTGGAACACTGCCCCTCCATGTTCAAAATGCTTCCACAGTGGAGTGTTTTAAGTCTCGTCTTAAGACCCACTTTTATTCTTTGGCTTTTAACACTACGTGAGTTGTGTGGTCCTCTGTGTTTTAAAAGTTTGATTTCTATTTACTGTTTTAATTGGTTTTACCCTTTAAAATTGTTTTTAATCAAATTTATTTTCTATTGTTTTTGTATCTGTGTTGGCCCTGCGATGAGGTGGCGACTTGTCCAGGGTGTTACACCGCCTTCCGCCTGATTGTAGCTGAGATAGGCACCAGCGCCCCCCGTGATCCCAAAGGAAATCAGCGGAAGAAAATGGATGGATGGATGAATGGATGTATTTATTTGTGATTTTTTTTGTTTTTATTCAGTCATTGGTGGAGCTCAGGATCGTATTTGAATGTTGTTTTTAATATTGTTGTGCAGCACTTTGGAAACATTTTGTCGTTCGAATGTGATATATAAATAAAGTGGATTGGATTGGATTGGATAAGTGTATAACTGTAGGGAAGAAGAATTTGATAAACATCTTGATCTTTATTGAGAATTAGTTATCCTGAGTAGTCCTGGGTTAAAACCTGGGTTCGGGATCTTTCTGTGTGGCGTTTTCGTGTTCTTCCCGTGACTCCGTGGGTTCCTTCCGGGTACTCCGGCTTCCTCCCACCTCCGAAGACATGCACCTGGGGATAGGTTGATCGACAACACTAGTTTGTAGGGGTGTGGGAAAAAAATCTATTTGAATTTGAATCGCGATTCTCACATTGTGCGATTCAGACTCGATTCTCGTTTTTAGAAAATCTTTTTTTTTTTTTTTATCAATCCAACAAAACAATACACAGCAATACCATAACAATGCAATCCAATTCCAAAACCAAACCTGACCCAGCAACACTCAGAACTGCAATAAACAGAGCAATTGAGAGGAGACACAAACACGACACAGAACAAACCAGAAGTCAATCAATCAATCAATCAATATTTACTTATATAGCCCTAAATCACTAGTGTCTCAAAGGGCTGCACAAACCACCACGACATCCTCGGTAGGCCCACATAAGGGCAAGGAAAACTCACACCCAGTGGGACATTGGTGACAATAATGACCCAGTGGGACGTCGGTGACAATGATGACTATGAGAACCTTGGAGAGGAGGAAAGCAATGGATGTCGAGCGGATCTAACATGATACTGTGAAAGTTCAATCCACAATGGATACAACAGTCGCGAGATTCCAGTCCAAAGAGGATCCAAGACACAGCAGCGAGAGTCCCGTTCACAGCGGAGCCAGCAGGAAACCATCCCAAGCGTAGGCGGACCAGCAGCGCAGAGATGTCCCCAGCCGATACACAGGCGAGCAGTACATGGCCACCGGATCGGACCGGACCCCCTCCACACGGGAGAGTGGGACATAGAAGAAAAAGAAAAGAAACGGCAGATCAACTGGTCTAAAAAGGGAGTCTATTTAAAGGCTAGAAGTAGTGAAACAAAAATAAATATTATCAACAACAGTATCAATATTAGTGTTGCGATCCGTTACTTGGATCTTCACGTTATTGTTTATTTTTCCATCTGCGTTTTCATTTTCCGTCCGACCCGTTTATTTCCCGTTTAGTCCATCACCATGGTTACCTATTAGTTTCAGCTGCTACTCCCGGTCCCTGCACACCTGTCTCTGTTAATCACCTTGCCTTTATAAGACAGCCTCTTCTGTTTATTCTTTCTGGGACTCTAGCTTGCTTTCACGCAACGTTACGACTGTATGTATTTTCTCGCTAGCTCATATGCTAAGCCACCTGCTATTCTTAGCTCTCATGCTAATTCTATTTGTTTTACATTTTGTGCCTTCATGCCAAGTGTTAGTCTGTTTGTACTTCCTAGCTCCCACGCTAACATCTTTTGTTTGCCTTTTGCGTAGCTTCAGTGTTCTTTTGTTTTGTTTCATAGCTCCATTTGTTATTCAAATAAATAGTTAAACCTTACCTTTGCTGTGTTATCCTTCGACGCATCCTCGAGGGAATCAACCCGGCAGCATCATGCCACACAGGCTTAACAATTACTTATAATTTCACCATAGCAGTGATTAAAAATCCCTCACTGACATTATCATTAGACATTTATAAAAATAAAAAAAAGAACAATAGTGTCACAGTGGCTTACACTTGCATCGCATCTCATAAGCTTGACAACACACTGTGTCCAATGTTTTCACAAAGATAAAATAAGTCGAATTTTTGGTTCATTTAAAAGTTAAAACAGATTTACATTATTGCAATCGGTTGATAAAACATTGTCTTTTACAATCATAAAAGCCTTCGCCAAAAATCTACTACTCTGCTAGCATGTCAACAGACTGGGGTAGATCCTGCTAAAATCCTATGTATTGAATGAATAGAGAACCCTTTTAAATCGGGAAAAAAATGGTTTTTGAATCGAGAATCGTGTTGAAATGAAAAAATAAAAAAGATTTTCAATCGAATCGTGACGGTGGCAGAGGGGTTAGTGCGTCTGCCTCACAATACGAAGTTCCTGCAGTCCTGGGTTCAAATTCAGGCTCGGGATCTTTCTGTGTGGAGTTTGCATGTTCTCCCCGTGAATGCGTGGGTTCCCTCCGGGTACTCCGGCTTCCTCCCACTTCCAAAGACATGCACCTGGGGATAGGTTGATTGGCAACGCTAAATTTGGCCCTAGTGTGTGGATGTGAGTGTGAATGTTGTCTGTCTATCTGTGTTGGCCCTGTGATGAGGTGGCGACTTGTCCAGGGTGTACCCCGCCTTCCGCCCGATTGTAGCTGAGATAGGCGCCAGCGCCCCCCGCGACCCCAAAAGGGAATAAGCGGTAGAAAATCGATGGATGGATCGTGACCCCAAGAATCGATATTGAATCAAATCGTGGGACACCCAAAGATTCGCGGCCCTACTAAATTGGCCCTAGTGTGTGAATGTTTTCCGTCTATCTGTGTTGGCCCTGTGATGAGGTGGCGACTTGTCCAGGGTGTACCCCGCCTTCCGCCCGATTGTAGCTAAGATAGGCGCCAGCACCCCCCGCGACCCCAAAAGGGAATAAGCGGTAGAAAAATGGATGGATGGATGGTGACCCCAAGAATCGATATTGAATCAAATCGTGGGACACCCAAAGATTCGCAGCCCTACTAAATTGGCCCTAGTGTGTGAATGTTTTCCGTCTATCTGTGTTGGCCCTGTGATGAGGTGGCGACTTGTCCAGGGTGTATCCCGCCTTCCGCCCGAATGCAGCTGAGATAGGCTCCAGCACCCCCCTCGACCCTGAACGGGACAAGCGGTAGAAAATGGATGGATGAATGGATTTTTTACAATCATTCATACTTAGAATGCTTTGACTTAAAGTGTGTTACAAATTGAGAAGAAGGAATGATGCATGCATTAGAAGTTGCTCCGAAGTCGAAAGGTTGTAGGATTAAATAAGCTTTGCTTCTTCCTACTCCTTGATTGAACATCTACATTCGGTGTGTGTTGTTGTAAAGCGCCGTTTTTGGAATCCTGGCAAACATACGACAATATGATTCTTCCTTTGTCACACAAACAAAAGCCAGTCGCTTGTTGTTGGCGGAATCCATCCTGTGACTCTTTGGAAGAAATAAAAGCGTAAAAGAAATATGCACGCTGAGGGATGAGCTTTTTGGAAATGACAAAAACCTTCTTAGCAGCAGCAGCAGCTTCTGATGGCAGATAAAACAGTAAAAAAAAGCATGGCCGGCTTATCTGGCACCAGACGGGACCACTTTGAAGGCTTTGGATGTGTCAACCCAGATAAACCCGACACATCTTCATCAAACCTTCGGGATATTTGTAGTCCGGTTGTATGGCAGTGAGGCTCATCCCAGCGGTGGGAGATCTTCATCTCAATTCTTCCCCTAAAATCAGTCAGGAAGCTACAATGTTGTTTTTCCAAACAACTTAACAATGTTTGCCTTTTGAGGGCACTTTCAAAGCCATAACAGAGGCCGGACGTGTGGTGAGTAGGACTGGGTAAAATAATTGATTAGATTTTATTTATTTACTTGTATTGTATTCTTTATCTCTACTCATGGTTCTTACTATTTTACAAGTTTTATTTTCCAACGTTCCTCAGATGAGCCATCTCCCTCAGGGGTTATCGGCCATTGGTAGAATAATTATGTATATATTATCACACAACTCTTATGCTTAAGGGCCGTTGCTATGGTTATTATCAATTATGTTCAAGTTGTACTTTTTTCTATCTGTGCAAAGCAAGTCGTCTCGTATCAGTGTTGTGTCCAGACTCGGCCTGCTGACTGCCAATGCCAAACATCGAGTGCCGTGACGCAGGCAGAGCAGAGACAGGGCGATATTCAATCAATCAATCCACTTTATTTATATAGCATGTGAGGACTGGTGGGCATGGTAATGCCGGGGTTGTCCCTCTGTGGATGCGATGACGTGAACACAACAAAAGGTAGGATCTTAAAATATATATTTAACCAAAAGAGAGCTCTGAACAGAAATGCTGGAGCTAATAAAAAGGCAAACCAAAAACGCTAGTATGAAAACTAGGAAATACAAACAGAAAACTAAACTTGGCATGAAAGCACAAACGAGAAAACAAATCATCAGTATGAAAACTGGAATAATCAAGTGGTATAGCATGAGAGCCAGCGAGAATAAAAGTAGAAAAAGTAGCAGTCGGCACTTGTTGCATGAGAGTAATTTATGAACCCAGGAAGAAATGAACAAAGA
Source organism: Nerophis ophidion (assembly GCF_033978795.1). Taxonomy (NCBI): domain Eukaryota; kingdom Metazoa; phylum Chordata; class Actinopteri; order Syngnathiformes; family Syngnathidae; genus Nerophis; species Nerophis ophidion. The sequence goes on from NC_084624.1 coordinate 42,960,501, forward strand.
GGCTGTCTTAAATAGGAGGGTGATTAGACAAAACAGGTATGTGTGGACCGGGATTGGCAGGTGGACTGATGAGTTACCATGGTGACAGGCTAAACAGGAAATAAACAGTCACTTGACGGAGAGCGATACCAGAAAGGAAAAATAACTAATATGTGTAGATCCGAGCAGCGGATCGCAACATAGCACATTCAAACAACAAAATGTTTCCAAAGCGCTGCACCACAATATAAAAAACAATATACAAATACTATCCTGAGCTCCACCAATGACTGAATAGAAACAAAAAAATATATAAATAAATGCATATAAAAACAATATAAAATAAATATGATTAAAAATTATTTGAAAGGGTAAAACCAATTAAAACAGTAAATAGAAATCAACATTTTAAAAACACAGAGGACCACACAACTCACGTAGTGTTAAAAGCCAGAGTAAAAAAAAAGGGTCTTAAGACGAGACTTAAAACACTCCACTGTGAGAGCAGTTTGAATATGGAGTGGCAGAGTGTTCCAGCGCTTAGGGCCGACCACAGAGAAAGCCCTGTCTACCCTAGTTTTAAGTCTGGCCTTGGGCACCACCAGCTGGATCTGGCTCTCGGACCTCAGAGCGCGCGCAGGATTGTAATTTTGGATTAAGTCCGATATCACGAGTATCAACACATTTGCATTTTTATTAATAGTCATGTATTGTGTCTAACTGGAGCTCCTGAGATTAACCCCTTCCTCCAGCGGCAGCTTCAGTGATGTAACCAGGGACCTCCCAGATAAATAGAGGGAGCACGTGGGCTGGACTTGAAAGCGTAGTTTGGATCTGTAAATAGAGTACAGTCCAAAAAATGTCTCTCCTCAATTGAGCAAAATTTAACTCTGTCCCTTCATGATTCCTTGCTTCTTGTCTGTTTAATAGATGTCATCAGTGTTTGACCCTGAGTTCAAACACCGATGACGGCCGATACAGGAGTTCCAGTTCCTGCCATTATCCAGCAACTTGGCACACCCATTGAAGAGAAGTGGACCTACATTCCACAGGCCACAATCAACAACCTGATCAACTCTATGCCAAGGAGATGTGTTGCACTGTGTGAGGCAAACGGTGGTGACAACAGATAATGCTCACTAACACAGATTTGTGAGCAATATTTGAGAGCAATAGGTATTTTGTGGATATCGTAAAAGTTTTAGATCTTTGAATTCAACTCATTGAAAATGGGAGTGTTGTATATTTGATTGTCGTGGGATGAGTGATGAGCCAAGAAGACGCCAACGAGAAATCGTCAAACCAAAAGCTTAATTTGTTTCAGTGAGCCTCAGACTGGAGCTGCAACTCCAAGAAAAAGAGTGGGCCTGATTACTATTCTGCTGTCTTCTTGGACAACTGTCCTTAAATACCTTTTACACGAAGATCCTTACTCTTTGTAGTTCTAGCCTTGGAGCCGGTCAGTCTGGACAGTCAATTTTTCCTAGACATCATTCCTTTTGATCAGTTTGAGTCAGGTGACCTCCAACCCCTATCCTCTACTCCTACCTGTGGGGGCTTACCACCAGGCGTTGTTAATGTCTTTACACTTCCTCCTAAACTCCAAACTTGCATTCCTGTAAGATTCCAATTTCCTGGGAGCAAGAGCCACCACTCTCTGGAGAGTTTGCGATGAACATGTGCAATTTTGATCTTAGTAGAATAATCATCTAAAGCAGGGGTAGCCCGTAAGGACCGGATTAGTAGCCCGCTGGCCTGTTCTAAAAATAGCTCAAATAGCAGCACTTACCAGTGAGCTGCCTCTATTTTTTAAATTTTATTTATTTACTCGCAAGCTGGTCTCGCTTTGCTCAACATTTTTAATTCTAAGAGAGACAAAACTCAAATAGAATTTGAAAATCCAAGAAAATATTTTAAAGACTTGGTCTTCACTTGTTTAAATAAATTCATTTATTTTTTTACTTGGCGTCTTATAACTTTCAGAAAGACAATTTTAGAGAAAAAATACAACCTTAAAAATGATTTTAGGATTTTTAAACACTTATACCTTTTAAATTCCTTCCTCTTCTTTCATGACAATTTAAATCAATGTTCAAGTATTTTTTTTATTTTTTACTGTAAAGAATAATAAATACATTTTAAATTAATTCTTAATTTTAGCTTCTGTTTTTTCGATGAAGAATATTTGTGAAATATTTCTTCAAAATTATTATGATTAAAATTCAAAACTATTATTCTGGCAAATCTAGAAAATCTGTAGAATCAAATTTAAATCTTATTTCAAAGTCTTTTGAATTTATTTTATATTTTTTTGTTCTGGAAAATCTAGAAGAAATAATGATTTGTCTTTGTTAGAAATACAGCTTGGTCCAAATTGTTATATATTATAACAAAGTCCAGATTGGATTTTAACCTATTTAAAACATGTCATCAAAATTCTAAAATTAATCTTAATCAGGAAAAATTACTAATGATGTTCTATAAATTCTTTTTTTTAATTTTTTCAGAAAGATTCTAATTATCTAGTTTTTCTCTTCATTTTTTTCGGTTGAATTTTGAATTTTAAAGAGTCAAAATTGAAGAAAATATGTTCCAAAATTAAATTTTAATTTTTTTTTCGTGTTTTCTCCTCTTTTATACCGTTAAATTAAGTGTTTTTTCATCATCCATTCTCTACAAAAAACCTTCCGTTAAGGGAAAAAAATAAGATGGAATGACAGACAGAAATACCCATTTTTTTTATAAAGAGATTTATTTATTAAAGGTAAATTGAGCAAATTGGCTATTTCTGGCTATTTATTTAAGTATGTATCAAACTGGTAGCCCTTCGCATTAATCAGTACCCAAGAAGTAGCTCTTGGTTCCAAAAAGGTTGGTGACCCCTGATCTAAAGGATTCTGTGACCAAATACAAATGCGTGATAGTAAACAATCATATAGGAAAATTGTATATGGTATAATTTACCTCAGGAGCAAAAACAAAAGTGTTGCGTCTATATTTGTGACCGACTATTACCATCCGGGTTCAATGGACCACCAAATATAGACTTTACGTCGAGCAGTTAGTAACTTTTGTTTTATTATTTCAATAAACCTTTCAGCTTTTGCTTTTCAGCCAACCGCGTCACGTCTGAGTCTTCCTCCGGCTCTCATCCTCTTCCGCATTGCTCCACATACGCTTCTCTCTGGCTTCGTCTCTGGCTTCGTCTCTGGTCTCCGCCTCTCTCCTCCACGTTTCCGGCTGACGCCCTTTTACAGAGTGCGCGAGGATTATCCAATTGTGCCCAGCTGGGCGTCCCGCGCACCTGATTACGATTGCGGCATCGCCCCTGGCCCGCCGAGCCTCGCCGCTCGCTCGCCGTCCACGCCTCCTCGCCGCCATCTTTGGGCGGGCATGCCCTGCCTCGCTGTCAGACTGCCGGCCCCGTCTATCCACAATATTTTTGTTCAGTATAGAACCTTACGAATTGAAATCGAGTCGATTTGGGACACCAAGCCCCAGTAGTGAGTTTCATGGCTGGTGTCTCACTACTGACTTATTTTGAATTCTAAATTATTGTGCTATAATAAACAAGTGAATACAGGTTGATCATCAAAGTGATAACAAAAAAAGAAGAAAATTATTACTTTTGGGGTAAAAAAAAAAGTTTTCTAATACTTTTGAATGTCTTTTTTTGTTCAAACTGAAAACCATTTATGGCAGGGGTGTCAAACTCAAATACAGAGAGGGCCAAAATTTAAAACTGAACAAAGCCGCGGGCCAAGGTTGAACAAATTAACCTTTTAGGTCGTAGCGTGTATTGTAGTGTCCCGGAAGAGTTAGTGCTGCAAGGGATTCTGGGTATTTGTTCTGTTGTGTTACGGTACAGATGTTCTCCCGAAATGTGTTTGTCATTCTTGTTTGGTGTGGGTTCACAGTGTGGCACATATTTGTAACAATGTTTGTATGGCCACCCTCAAGTGTCACCTGTATGGCTGTTGACCAGGTATGCAAAGCATTCACTTATGAGTGTGTATAAGCCGCTTACATTATGAAGCTGTTTGTATGGAGGATAAGCGGACGTGACGACAGGTTTTAGAGATCGTTAAAGGCAGCGCCTTTAAGGCACGGCCCCCAATATTGTTGTCCGGGTGGAAATCGGGAGATATTCGGGAGAATGGTTGCCCGGGGAGATTTTCGGGAGGGGCACTGAACTCCGGAAGTCTCCCGGGAAAATCGGGAGGGTTGGCAAGTATGAATATTAGCGGTGAATGCGGTGTTACAGCGGCACAGCCACTGTATAATACCGGTGGGCCAGCTCTAATGTTTATTTGATATTGCCCCAAGGGCCAAATTTGGCCCGCGGGCCAGAGTTTGACACACACGATTTATGGTCTTACATTTATTTGTAAGTACTGTATATTTTTTTTTATCAATCAATCAATCAATCAATGTTTACTTATATAGCCCTAAATCACTAGTGTCTCAAAGGGCTGCACAAACCACCACGACATCCTCGGTAGGCCCACATAAGGGCAAGGAAAACTCACACCCAGTGGGACGTCGGTGACAATAATGACTATGAGAACCTTGGAGAGGAGGAAAGCAATGGATGTCGAGCGGGTCTAACATGATACTGTGAAAGTTCATGAGAACCTTAGAGAGGAGGAAAGCAATGGATGTCGAGCGGGTCTAACATGATACTGTGAAAGTTCAATCCACAATGGATCCAACACAGTCACGAGAGTCCAGTCCAAAGCGGATCCAACACAGCAGCGAGAGTCCCGTTCACAGCGGAGCCAGCAGGAAACCATCCCAAGCGGAGGCGGATCAGCAGCGCGGAGATGTCCCCAGCCGATATACAGGCAAGCAGTACATGGCCACCGGATCGGACCGGACCCCCTCCACAGGGGAGAGTGGGACATAGAAGAAAAAGAAAAGAAACAGCAGATCAACTGGTCTAAAAAGGGAGTCTATTTAAAGGCTAGAGTATACAAATGAGTTTTAAGGTGAGACTTAAATGCGTCTACTGAGGTGGCATCTCGAACTGTTACCGGGAGGGCATTCCAGAGTACTGGAGCCCGAACGGAAAACGCTCTATAGCCCGCAGACTTTTTTTGGGCTTTTAGTCCTGTTCTTCTCCGGTATAAGCTTTGTTACTTTGTTGTAAATGTCCTCCTTATCTAATTCTGTCTCGCTGTCTTCTAGCCCCGCATCACATGTTTACACTTGGCCCGTTCAACATGTTTCAAAAAGGAGTAGGAAGAAGCAGAATTTACAGTATCTAATCCTACACCTGCCCCGTGTCTCTGTAATTACTGATAGTTTGGTGTTTGTTACAGCTACAGAATTAACGGCTACAACTCTGACAAAGAAGAGGCCAGACTGTGAAGTGAAGTGAAGTGAAGTATATTTATATAGCGCTTTTCTCTAGTGACTCAAAGCGCTTTTACATGGTGAAACCCAATATCTAAGTTACATTTAAACCAGTGTGGGTGGCACTGGGAGCAGGTGTGTAAAGTGTCTTGCCCAAGGACACAACGGCAGTGACTAGGATGGCGGAAGTGGGAATCGAACCTGCAACCCTCAAGTTGCTGGCACGGCTGCTCTACCAACCGAGCTATGCCGCCCCAGGACTCCCTTAAATCTACTCCGTCCAGAATACAGGTGGTAAATTCCTACTTAACCTGGTAGTAATGATCATTTTCTCCCTCCCAATTAAGCTGCTGCTATCCAAGAAGGGACGGATTTGATGCTGATGAAAAATATTCCTTTGGACGACATTTTTAATGAGGTAGGTGAAATGCTATTTTCAGGCATATTAAAAAGCTTGTTTCACTGGATGGGATCATTAATGGGTAAAAATAGGCCCAGTCAGAGTGAAACTCGCTTTTCTAGGCTTCTGTCAGAGTTAGTTTGTGACGAGAAGGAGGCAGGCATTTTGCAGGTAAACATGATTTAATCTTTAAATACTAAAGAACAAAACCAAAAGGGTACAAACAAAAAGCGCGCACGAGGCGCACAACAAACTTGGCTCTGAACAAACAAACTTGGAAGCAGGGAACAAAAGACAGTAAGCTACAAACCGCTACCAAATATAGCTTCCCGCAACGCTGCATTGACACGACAGGTAGCAACCACAATAATCCAGCCCAGACTGGATACGAAGACAGGTCTAAATAGGATTGGGCTGATTGACACCAGGTGTGGCCAGGTGCCAATCAGCCGCATCGGAGGGGAAAATGCGCCCAGGGAGAAACACAGGAAACAGACAAAATAAGAGCGCTGACAGGACATACTGCACACAGAGAGAGGAGAAAACTAAAACACAAACAAACTGTCAGGGGCAAGCCTGACAGCTACACCAACTTGGTAGTACTATTTACAAGCGTTAGTGTACTATTCATTTTATTTTGGGCTGTATAAAATAAATAAACATTGATTGTTATTAGCTGCTGAATGGAGACTATTGTGCTTTGTCAGGAAATGGTGATGATGAACCCCAAGATTCAGAGATGGCAGGCTTGGTGCAGGACAACATGATTTTAATATCCCCCCCAAAAAATGCAAGGAAAACACGAACCTGAAACCAGGAAACAGGCAAACTTGAGACAGCAATCAGGAACCCGGGAACAGGCAAACTTATGGCAGCAAACAGTCTAAAGCAGGGGTGTCCAAAGTGAGGCCCGGGGGCCATATGCGGCCCGCAGCTAATTGTTTACCGGCCCGCCACAATTCTGGAAATGTTCTTCTAAAAACAAAAAAAGACATAAAAAGAGTGGAATGTGGTTAAATCTAACTAGAAAAAGTTGCAATGTTGACACAAAAGTTTTTTTTGTCTTTTTGTTTATCTTTACTTTTGCCATTGCACAAAAAAAAAAAAAAAAAAAAATCGGTATTATAATGAATTATTGACCTATTCAAACCTTCATTTACTTCAAATATTTCACTTGAAAATGTTTTATGTGGAAAATATTGCATATATTGTGTGTTTGCCATATAAACACAATGTCTTCTTTGACAAAAGAGCATAAAACAAACAAAATAATAGTTCAAACGTAAAATCGACAGATATATCGTAGGTTGATCTAATAACTTACACGTTGAAAGTAAAAAAAATTAATAAATTAATAAATATGTATCAATTTATGATACCATTTGGATCCCGAAGATATTTAGTGGGATTTGATCTTTTTTCTTTTATTACTCAAAAATAATGATTTAAAATGGATGGTAGACTGGTTGGGCAAACTCCCATGCACCCTCAAGAACCCTGCCGAGAGTATAGAGCTGGTCCACAGTTCCACGACCAGGACGAAAACCACAGTGTTCCTCCTGAATCCGAGGTTCGACTATCCGGCGAAGCCTCCTCTCCAGTACACCTGAATAAACCTTACCGGGAAGGCTGAGGAGTGTGATCCCATGATAGTTGGAACACACCCTCCGGTCCCCCTTCTTAAAGAGAGGGACCACCACCCCGGTCTGCCAATCCAGAGGTACCGCCCCCGATGTCCACGCGATGCTGCAGAGTCTTGTCAACCAAGACAGCCCCACTTGGAGAAGGCATTCGGCCGTGTCTCTCGGGAAGTCCTGTGGGGAGTGCTCAGAGAGTATGGGGTACCGGACTGTCTTATTGTGGCGGTCCGTTCCCTGTATGATCAGTGTCAGAGCTTGGTCCGCATTGCCGGCAGTAAGTCGGACACATTTCCAGTGAGGGTTGGACTCCGCCAAGGCTGTCCTTTGTCACCGATTCTGTTCAAAACTTTTATGGACAGAATTTCTAGGCGCAGTCAAGGCGTTGAGGGGTTCCGGTTTGGTGGCCGCGGGATTAGGTCTCTGCTTTTTGCAGATGATGTAGTCCTGATGGCTTCATCTGGCCGGGATCTTCAGCTCTCACTGGATCGGTTCGCAGCCGAGTGTGAAGCGACCGGAAATAGAATCAGCACCTCCAAGTCCGAGTCCATGGTTTTCGCCCGGAAAAGGGTGGAGTGCCATCTCCGGGTTGGGGAGGAGACCCTGCCCCAAGTGGAGGAGTTCAAGTACCTAGGAGTCTTGTTCACGAGTGAGGGAAGAGTGGATTGTGAGATCGACGAGTGGATCGGTGCGGCGTCTTCAGTAGTGCGGAAGTTGTATCGATCCGTTGTGGTGAAGAAGGAGCTGAGCCGGAAGGCAAAACTCTCAATTTACCGGTCGATCTACGTTCCCATCCTCACCTATGGTCATGAGCTTTGGGTCATGACCGAAAGGATAAGATCACGGGTACAAGCGGCCGAAATGAGTTTCCTCCGTCGTGTGGCGGGGCTCTCCCTTAGAGATAGGGTGAGAAGCTCTGCCATCCGGGAGGAACCCAAAGTAAAGCTGCTGCTCCTCCACATCGAGAGGAGCCAGATGAGGTGGTTTGGGCATCTGGTCAGGATGCCACCCGAACGCCTCCCTAGGGAGGTGTTTAGGGCACGTCCAACCGGTAGGAGGCCACGGGGAAGACCCAGGACACGTTGGGAAGACTATGTCTCCCGGCTGGCCTGGGAACGCCTCGGGATCCCCCGGGAAGAGCTAGACGAAGTGGCTGGGGAGAGGGAAGTCTGTGCTTGCCTGCTTTGGCTGTTGCCCCCGCGACCTCGGATAAGCGGAAAATGATGGATAGATGGATAAAATAGATGTTGTCCTGCATTCTTTATCTTTTTAGAGCTCCTATTACTTCACATCAAACATTTCTTTTTGTATGTTTTGGGCGGTGGGGGAAATACTGCATATTTCAGTTTTACTATAAAAAAAACAAAGTTGTCTTTGACAGAAAAGGCATATATATTTTTTTAACTTTATATCAACCGGAAGTTGATATAAAGATTTAGTGTAAACGTTAAATAAAAAAAATTAAAAAATCATTTGACTTTTTTTTTTTTACATTTTAATGACTGAGTGGGGGTCCGGTCCGATCCGGGGGTCCGGTCCGATCCGGTGGCCATGTACTGCTTGCCTTTGTATCGGCTGGGGACATCTCTGCGATGCTGATCCGCCTCCGCTTGGGATGGTTTCCTGCTGGCTCCGCTGTGAACGGGATTCTCGCTGCTGTGTTGGATCCGCTTTGGACTGGACTCTCGCGACTGTGTTGGATCCATTGTGGATTGAACTTTCACAGTATCATGTTGGACCCGCTCGACATCCATTGCTTTCCTCCTCTCCAAGGTTCTCATAGTCATCATTGTCACCGACGTCCCACTGGGTGTGAGTTTTCCTTGCCCTTATGTGAGCCTACCGAGGATGTCGTAGTGGTTTGTGCAGCCCTTTGAGACACTAGTGATTTAGGGCTATATAAGTAAACATTGATTGATTGACTGAATGGTCCCTGGGAGCCTTAAAAGTAAAAAAAAATAAAATAAAAAAAAAATCCATATGTTTTCTTATGGTTTGAAAATGGAAAATATCAAAATGGCCCCCGCATGATTTACTTTTCCGTGTGCGCCCCTTAGTGGAAAAAGTTTGGACACCCCTGGTCTAAAGCTTTCAGCATACAGGAACAGCTCACAGTCCACAGCATCCAGCTAGTAATACTCCAGCGCTGACTGGAGGGAGAGGCAGGTGTAAATAGGAGCCTGATTGGCGATATCCACCAGGTGTGCCCGACTGACAATGAGGTACAGGTGAGGGAAAGAAACGCTTAGGGAGACATGCAGGAAAAGGAACCAAAATAAGAGCGCTGACAAGAAAAAAACCAACACAGAGGAAAAACCAAAACATAACCAAACTGTCTGAGAATCCTGACACGCTTAGCATTTTAGTTGTGTGAATATTGTGATCACGTGCTTTAAAGCAGGTTGTATGTGTTTTCAAATAAGTTCTCCGTCACTTCTGATCAACAGACAAGCAAGAAGCATCTTGTATGAACAATAAAAGGTCAGTAAGTGGGCAATGTAAACATAAAAGGCACAACAGGCTGTTGTAAAAATTCCGTCTGTGTTTTAGATCCCAGAAGTCAGGGTGAAATATGCCATAAAAATCAGTAAATCGTAGCCTCTAATAGGCTGAAATGGTGTAGTGGTTATGTGCCACCTGTTGCTGTCTGAATGGATATTAATGTGAAAAAATGTTTGAGGATCACAAATGTGTTTTTTCAAACCTACTTTGGTAAGTATCAATCAATCAATCAATGTTTATTTATATAGCCCCAAATCACAAATGTCTCAAAGGACTGCACAAATCATTACGACTACAACATCCTCGGAAGAACCCACAAAAGGGCAAGGAAAACTCACACCCAGTGGGCAGGGAGAATTCACATCCAGTGGGACGCCAGTGACAATGCTGACTATGAGAAACCTTGGAGAGGACCTCAGATGTGGGCAACCCCCCCCCTCTAGGGGACCGAAAGCAATGGATGTCGAGCGGGTCTAACATGATACTGTGAAAGTTCAATCCATAGTGGCTCCAAGACAGCAGTGAGAGTCCCGTCCACAGGAAACCATCTCAAGCGGATCAGCAGCGTAGAGATGTCCCCAACCGATACAGGCGAGCGGTCCATCCTGGGTCCCGACGAGCGGTCCATCCTGGGTCTCGACTCTGGACAGTCAGTACTTCATCCATGGTCATCGGACCGGACCCTCTCCACAAGGGAGGGGGGGACATAGGAGAAAGAAAAGAAGCGGCAGATCAACTGGTCTAAAAAGGAGGTCTATTTAAAGGCTAGAGTATACAGATGAGTTTTAAGATGAGACTTAAATGCTTCTACTGAGGTAACATCTCGAACTGTTACCGGGAGGGCATTCCAGAGTACTGGAGCCCGAACGGAAAACGCTCTATAGCCCGCAGACTTTTTTTGAGCTCTAGGAATCACTAATAAGCCGGAGTCTTTTGAACGCAGATTTCTTGCCGGGACATATGGTACAATACAATCGGCAAGATATCAGTATGAACATTGCCTTTCTGTCTGATGGCCAACAGGGGTGAAATCACCGAGTTTTTATGTACATCTCTAGTGTGAGTTTGAGGTCCATTTTAGTTGGACACCAAGGGCCTGATCTGCTAAAGCAGGGGTCCCCAAACTTTTTGACTTGGGGGGCCGCGTTGGGTGAAAACTATTTGGCCTGGCTGTGTATATATTAGGGCTGGGAATCTTTGGGTGTCCCACGATTCGATTCAATATCGATTCTTGGGGTCACGATTCGATAATATATTCGATTCTCGATTCAAAAACGATATTTTTCCGATTCAAAACGATTCTGTATTCATTCAATACATAGGATTTCAGCAGGATTTACCCCAGTCTGCTGACATGCTAGCAGAGTAGTAGATTTTTTTAAAAAGCTTTTATAATTGTAAAGGACAATGTTTTATCAACTGATTGCAATAATGTAAATATGACTTATTTTATCTTTGGGAAAACATTGGACACAGTGTGTTGTCAAGCTTATGAGATGCGATGCAAGTGTAAGCCACTGTGACACTATTGTTGTTTTTACATCCATCCATCCATTTTCTACCGCTTATTCCCTTTCGGGGTCACGGGGGGCGCTGGCGCCTATCTCAGCTACAATCGGGCGGAAGGCGGGGTACACCCTGGACAAGTCGCCATCTCATCACAGGGCCAACACAGATAGACAGACAACATTCACACTCACATTCACACACTAGGGCCAAATTTAGTGTTGCCTATCAACCTATCCCCAGGTGCATGTCTTTGGAAGTGGGAGGAAGCCGGAGTACCCGGAGGGAACCCACGCATTCACGGGGAGAACATGCAAACTCCACACAGAAAGATCCCGAGCCTGGATTTGAACCCAGGGCTGCAGGACCTTCGTATTGTGAGGCAGACGCACTAACCCCTCTGCCACCGTGAAGCCCAGGTATATATATATATATATATATATATATATATATATATATATATATATATATATATATATATATATATAAATATATATACATATATATATATATATATATATATATATATATATATATATATATATATATATATATATATATATATATATACAAACCCCGTTTCCATATGAGTTGGGAAATTGTGTTAGATGTAAATATTAACAGAATACAATGATTTGCAAATAATTCTCAACCCATATTCAGTTGAATATGCTACAAAGACAACATACTTGATGTTCAAACTGATAAACTTTTTTTTTTTTTTGCAAATAATCATTAACTTTAGAATTTAATGCCAGCAACACGTGACAAAGAAGTTGGGAAAGGTGGCAATAAATACTGATAAAGTTGAGAAATGCTCATCAAGCACTTATTTGGAACATCCCACAGGTGTGCAGGCTAATTGGGAACAGGTGGGTGCAATGATTTGGTCTAAAAGCAGCTTCCATTAAATGCTAAGTAATTCACAAACAGGATGGGGTGAGAGTCACCACTTTCTAAGCAAATTGTCGAACAGTTTTAGAACAACATTTCTCAAAGAGCTATTGAAAGGAATTTAGAGATTTTACCATCTACGGTCCGTAAAATCATCAAACGGTTCAGAGAATCTGGAGAAATCACTGCACGTAAGTGATGATATTACGGACCTTTGATCCCTCAGGAAGCACAGCATCAAAAACCGACATCAGTGTGTAAAGGATATCACCACATGGGCTCAGGAACACTTCATAAAACCACTGTCAGTAACTACAGTTGGTCGCTACATCTGTAAGTGCAAGTTAAAACTGTACTATGCAAAGCAAAAGCCATTTATCAACAACACCCAGGAACGCCGCCGGCTTCGCTGGGCCCGGGCTCATCTAAGATGAACTGATGCAAAGTGGAAAAGTGTTCTGTGGTCTGACGAGTCCACATTTCAAATTATATTTGGAAACTGTGGACGTGGTGTCCTCCGTAACAAAGAGGAAAATAAATATCCGGATTTTTCTAGGCGAAAAGTTCAAAAAACAGCATCTGTGATGGTATGGGGGTGTATTAGTGCCCCAGGCATGGGTAAATTACACATCTGTGAAGGCACCATTAATGCTGAATGGTCCATATAGGTTTTGGAGCAACATATGTTGTCATCCAAGCAACATTATCATAGACGCCCCTGCTTATTTCAGCAAAACAATGCCAAGCCACGTATTACAACAGTGTGGCTTCGTAGTAAAAGAAAGTGGGTACTTTCCTGGCCTACCTGCAGTCTCCCATCGAATATGTGTGGCACATTATGAAGCGTAAAATACGAACAACTTAAGCTGTACATCAAGCAAGAATGGTAAAGAATTCCCCTTTCAAAGCTTCAACAATTAGTTTCCTCAGTTCCCAAACGTTTATTGAGTGTTGTTAAAAGAAAAGGTGATGTAACACAGTGGTGAACATGCCCTTTCCCAACTACTTTAGCACGTGTTGTAGCCATGAAATTCTAAGTTAATTATTATTTGCAAAAAAAATAAAAGTTTATGAGTTTGAACATCAAATATCTATTGTAGTGCATTCAATTGAATATGGGTTGAAAAGGATTTGCAAATCAGTGTATTCCATTTATATTTACATCAAACACAATTTCCCAACTCAAATGGAAACGGGGTTTGTATATATATATATATATATATATATATATATATATATATATATATATATATATACACACACACACACACATTAGGTCAGGAAAAATAACATAGGCTACTTCAACCCTACAAGCCTGTTTCGCAGGTTTCCCTGCTCTTCAGGGAATTTAAAAGTCCGCTGAAGAGCAGGGAAACCTTTGACACTGAGAGTAACAAAGCAGAAGAAAATGGATTAGAAAGGAAAGATTTAAAAAAATTTATAAAACACATTTTTATTTTAAACTTTGAACTTCCCGCGGGCCGGATCCGGACCGCAGGCCGTAGTTTGAGGACCCCTGTGCTCCATGTTTGAGTGTATTAAAAAATGTGCAAACTTGATAGCATACACAAGATGATCTATTATGCTCATGAGCAGACAATTGGGTCTTTTAAATCTGCAAAATAGAGAGTGCGATCAATTTAGTGTGTTTGTATTCGTGTAAATGCAGGGGTGGGTGGGGGCGATACAAATGTAATTATATAATATTTGTCATAGTAGATCACCTGTGACACAATTACTAATAGTACACACAGTTCTATAGTTTGCACACACTATTTAGCACTTGTTGATTGGATCTTTGTAGCGTAGTAACCAACTCTTTTAGGAAACTTTTTTGTACCACCTTATGATGCAAAACTGCTAGGAACTGGGTCCAGATCTGAACCAGCTCAATTCACATTTCGCTTCATCTAAAGTCAGTATTTCGGTTCAGGTGTTCTTTTCTTAACCATTTTAGTAGTGGCGCCTCGTGCAGAGAGAAGTGTGTGAAGTGTAGCGGTCTGATCCAGTAGTTTTACAACATCAGAGGTTTCTCCTGCCAGCGAGAAGCCAAGAGGATTAGAGGAAGTTCTGTCAGACATGGACAGCAAGAATCCAGCGTTAATGCCTGCTTGGATCTCTCCTCGGTCCATAAACCCTTGTACGGGGGATAAA